>NW_004955449.1:15784900-15905806 GCF_000276665.1 Chinchilla lanigera | reverse complement strand
ATGCAACAACCATTATTAATTTCCTACCACTTTGTCTGTAACTCTATATTGCTTATATTGTTCTTATGCTATTTTGTAAATGAATGTCTGTTTGTTAATATGTTTTCCTTCTTTTATTTTTAAAATAAATTTAAAAGGAAAAGAAAATGAAAGCAATAGCAAATAGACAAATGACCTCTAATTTTGTTGCTCATATCCCTCCCCAACTTGTAATATAGCATGATTTGAAAAAGTCATCATCAAGCAAAATGAAGAGAAAATGTTAGAGATTGAATTGAAAGACACATTCTTTTGAACATATCTTCATCAGAATATTCCAGAGATAAAATTGAAAGCTATGAGATACCTATTGTTAATTAATTAAGTTTATTGGTACATTTTATGTATTATAATGATCATGTTCACCATAAGGAATTTGTACCCATACATAATGTATTTTCATTCTTCTTTTTTCCCATTCCCCTCCCCTCCCTTATTTACAAAAGCTTTGTTTCCATTTTTTTCTCATTATTTTTTTTCCCTTCCTTCCTTTTCCTTCTCCCCTCCCTAGTTCCCCTTCCCATTTGAACATTTTCTTCTTGACACCATACTCTTAAGTGAAATAAATCAGAACCATGTGTAAACACTGCATTGTTTTTCTGGTGTGAGAAAACAAAAGTATAAATACAAACCAAAGTGTATAATAGATATTGTGAAACAGGGAGACATCTATTTTTTAAAAAAATGTAAATTTGGCCAAAGAACTGATTTGCTTTAGAAAATGACTAGCTTTCATCAACATATCCAAAGGAAAGCATGCATAGGTCTTCCTTGTTTGATATACTACACTGCTTTGAAAGAACCAACAGCATTAATTGCTGTAAGATATTTATTTGTTCTAAGCCCCACTGCAATTCTCCACATTTCAATCTGAAATCACATCCTTGGGCCTCTCACTGTTTCCAGTGATCTGCCCTTTTTTTTTTCTGTGTATTTCTCAATATGTTTCTTTCTGTCCTTTATTTTACAGAAGTTTTCCCCTGTTATTATCTCTGTTTCTTGTAGACAATTTGTAAAACATAGAGGATTCTACAAGTAGTGTGTCTAGCTTGCCAACTTCAATTTTGTCTTCTGGTTCTCATAACCTAGTTTAAAAATTAGGTTCAGTTGTAAACACAGAAGAGTGTTCTAAGAAAACAGAAGCCTAATTTCCTGGGACTACCATTCTTCTAGCAAATAAAGTCACTATAGAGTTGCATCATTCAGAACAGTAACTGTACAGCACAGCAAGTACAGCAGATTGACCGTCAAGGGTGAAGCTTCCAGGAAGAGGCGGCCTCTTCTCACTCACCTACCTGTACTGTTCCTTTGTCCTGTCAGACTGGGCAACTCTGAGAAGAAACAGAGAGCAGGTGGAAGGCTGCACCGCAGTACACTACTGTGTCCCACAAAAAGTGATGAAATCATTATCTATTTAGAAGCACCTCTCTCTGTTTTGCTTTCCTGTATCTCTACAATTTTTATACTAGTGATTCTAAAAACTTACTTTCCATGCAGCTTTAAATTCATAGAAAATTAAGGGGAAATTATAAAGAGTTCTCACATACAATGTCCATAGTTTATATTAGCATTCACTCTTGGTGATCTATGTTCTATGGATTTTGACAAATGTATAATATATATATTCAACATATGGCATTACACAGAATAGTTTCACTGACCTAAAAATCCTCTGTGCTCCATCTATTGATCTTTTCATCCCCCTCAAACCTTCACCTTTATAGTGGCTCTGTTGTTTTGCTTCTGTACACAAGGCCATATATTTAGAATCACATACTGTGTACCCTTTTCAGATTGGCTTCTTTCACTTGGTCGTATGCATTTAGGGTCTATCCATGTCTTTTGTGGTTTGATAGCTCATTTCTGTTTAGCTCCAATATTCCACTGTCTGGACATACAGAGTTTGTTTGTGCACCTACTGAAGGACATCTTGAGGGTTTTTTATTTTGGCATTTATGAATAAAGCTGGCATAAGCATGAGTCTCCAGATTTTTATGAGGATATAAGTCTCCAATTTATTTGGGAAAATACCAAGCAATGAAATTGCTGGATTCTATGGTGCTATGGTTTGTCTCTGGATGTCCTCCCAAAGTCTCATACAGAGAGCTCCACCTCTCTCAGAGGTGGAGCTTTGGGGAGGTGATTCAATCATGAGGATATGATACCAGTCAACAGATTAGGCCACTGATGAGTTCTAGCTAAATGTAATTTTGAGAAGTGAAGTCTGGTTGGAGGAGGTGGGTGGCTGGGGGTGCAGCCTGGACGGTTTCTCTTTCCTACTCCGTTCACTGTCTCTCTACTTCCTGCTGCCATGCCATGAGCTGTTTCTCCTCTGCCACACCCCTCTACCATGTGGCGCTGCCTTGGAGCCAGTCAACTATGGACTAAAACACCTACAAACCATGAGCCAAAATAAACGCTTTCTTCTTAAATTTGTGGGGGCCAGACATTGTGTTTCAGGGATGAGAAAGTATCTAAGATGTATGCTAAGGATACATTTGGCTTTGCAAGAAACTGGCAAACTCTTCCAAAGTGGCTGTACCATTTTGCCTTCCCACTAGCATAAATGAGAGCTTCATATAGTTTCACACTGCACCAGCATTTGGGGATATTTTGAATCAGAGTTTGGAGTTTTACACTCTAATAAGTGTGTGATGTTATCTCATTGTTTTAACTGCAAGCCCTAATGACATATGATATGGAGCATCTTTTCATTTACTTATTTTTTCTATTTTATGGAAAAAGGTAAAATAAAATTTCATAACAAAATAATAGAATAGTAGTAGTTAATACATCACATGTTGTTATCTTTAAAGTAGTTGCACAGGATACAAGATGTGAGCATAAAAATTTCTCCAATCAATATTAGCATAAATCTTCCTCTTTCATGAACTAAAAGACACTAATAGTATAACAGACTTGCATTTTTTCCCTTTCTCCCTACTGTCCTTTCCTCTTTCACCCATCATAGTTCCATTTTTTTCTTTTGAGCAATTTCTTCCCATCTTACAATATCTATTGTACATTTTAGGCCTTATTTATTCTTTCAGTTTCTCGCACCAGGGAGACAATACCATATTTACACATGAGAGTCTTATTTAT
The DNA here is from genome assembly GCF_000276665.1 of Chinchilla lanigera. Lineage (NCBI taxonomy): Eukaryota > Metazoa > Chordata > Mammalia > Rodentia > Chinchillidae > Chinchilla > Chinchilla lanigera. Next base: position 15,902,665 of record NW_004955449.1, on the reverse strand, counting down.
TTCACTTATAAGTATGGTCTCAAGTAGCATCCAGTGACCTACAAAAATCTCAAGTTTACCCTTCTTTATGGCTGAGTAGTATTCCACAGTATAAAAATATCACATCTTTTTATCCTTCCTCAGTTGACGGGCGTTGGATTTTTCCAAGATTTAGCTATTACAAATTATGCTACTATAAACACAGGTGCACATATATTGCTGTAGCATGATTTTTTTAAATTCTTCTGAGAAGATACCCAGAAGGGGAATAGCTGGGTTAAATGGGACCTCTAATCCTAGTTTTTTGAGGAATCTCTGCACTGATTTCCACAGTGGTTGCACACACTTCTCAGATGAAGAAATACAAATGGCAAATAAATATGTGAAAAAATGTTCATCATTGGTCATTCAAGAGGTGCAAATTAAAACAACACTGAAATTCCATCTCAATCCCAAAAGAATGGCTATCACCAAGAAATCAACCAGTAACAAATTCTTGAGGGGCTGGAGGGGAAAAGGAGCCTTTTTACACTGTTGGTGGGAGTGTAGACTGGCTTTCATTTACTTATTTGCCATCTTTTACTCTTCTTTGGTGAGATGTCTGTTCATATCTTTCACACAATGAAACAAGTTTTCTGTGTTCTTATTGTTGAATTTTACAAGTTCTTTGTATATTTTGGATAAATGCTTTTTGTAATATTTTAAATTTTATATCAATTTTGCCCTATAAAATATGCAAATACAACAATTATTATTATTGAATGCATGCTTTCCTATTACACAAGAGTTAGCAATTAGGAGCCCAGTGTTAAGGAAATAAACAGGACAAGTGGTAACAATTGAAGTCATCTGTATTCTTCAAGATTTAGTAAGGGGTAGGGAAGTGGTTCTCAAATGTGACCTTGAACTGTGCCCTTTCTCTCACCAGTCCAGTCTAAAAGGAAGATGGAGCTGGAGAAACAGAAGAGGAAAATCATCAAAGTGCGAGGCAGGCTTGAAGGAAGATGGAAGGAAGTAAGGCATGTCCATTTCCCCTGGGACATGCCCTTCACTTCAGAGTTAAGTGCAAGGGCTGCCCCGGGGTGATTCTTAAAGCCTGCAAGTGTTGCCTCGTGGAAGGAAAAGTGAAAATTTTATTTCTAACTTTGACATCTTCGCCTGCACTGGCCTTGCCAATCTGCCCTCTGCAGGTAAAAGAAATTTTGGAAAGAAAGGGCCCAGGACAGCAGCAATCTACATGCTTGTGTCCTGGGCCAAGCGTACTTGGGAAAAATACCTGTTTGTGTTGTTTTCACAGGGATGGCTGCTAAAGGAATGGGCCCCAGCAACAGGATGTTTGGGGTGAGGGAGTTTCATGAGGGAGATGTCACTGGAGCTGGATCTGCCATTTGTGCAGTGAAGGGGCTTCCGAGGCCATGTAGACTTGAGAACTCCCATATAGAGTTTACGTGAAGAGGCACCAGACTGCCACACTGGCTCAAGACACAGTAACACTAACACATACACAGAGCCCAGATTACAACTATCCAGTTAAATGTGAAAGATGTGTCCTTTGTAACTCTTTTCTACTCTCAAACAACCACAAACTGTAGAAGCCTAGAAGGAGGAGAAGACAATGACCAGAGGGGGAGACCACACCCCTCTCTTCAGACTGGAAAACCTTATACCTGACTAATGAATTGGAGGGGAGAGCTTTAAATTTGAGATTGAAACTTTTATACCACTGACTTCTTGTGTCTCTGGGTTTTTTTTTTTTCTGACCAAAAGATCCTGGTGTCTGCCCAAGAAAGAGAGAAATTTGACAAAACAATTTAAGTATTTGGAGAAAAATATTGATACTTTAATATATAAACCCCAGAAAAGTTCACACTATCCAGTAAACTCATTAACAAAGTAAACAAAATATCATGGGTCTTACCATTAGGAAGCAAGAGGTGCATTAAAGTAATCATAAGTGAAAAGTGAAGAACTAGGACATTAAATATAAAGTCCACATTCAAATAATAATTAAGATACTCTAAATTAAAGAGCAAACTATACAGGATTAAAATTGATGGCACTAGCAAAAGGGAGAATGTAATAAATACCTTGCCAATGAAGAAAAGCCCAGGTCCTGGTGGATTCACAGCTGAATTCTACAAGAAATTTAGAGAAGATTTAACACCAGTTTTTCAGAAGGTCTTTGATGAAATTGAAAGGGAAGGAATTCTCCCCAACTCATTCCTGGAGGGAAGTATTATCCTGATTTCAAAACCAGAGAAAGACCCTACCAAAAAAGAGAACTACAGACCAATCTCCCTAATGAATATAGATGCAAAAATTCTCAACAAAATAGTAGCAAACAGAATACAAGGAATCACCAAGAAGATTATACACCATGACCAAGTGGAATTCAGCCCAGGAACGCAGGGATGGTTCAATACACACAAATCAATTAGTGTAATACACCATGTCAATAGAGCCAAAGCAAAAATAACATGATCATCTCCATCGATGCAGAAAAAGCCTTCAATAAAGTCCATCACTCATTCATAATAAAAACCCTACAGAAAATAGGAATAGATGGTCTTTACCTCAATCTGATCAAACCCATCTATGACCAGTCAATGGCTAACATCATACTAAATTGTCAAAAATGGAAAGCTTTCACTTTAAAAACAGGAACAAAACAAGGATGTCCACTGTCACCAGTCCTATTCAGTATAGTTGTGGAAATATAAGCTACAGCAATTAGACAAGAGAGACAAATAAAAGGAATAAGGATAGGAAAGGAAAAAATGAAATTATCATTATTCACAGATGACATAATACTCTACATAGAAGAACACCAAAACTACACCAAAATGTTTAGAGATATAATAACCAAATTCAGTAGCCTAGCTGGATAGAAAGTTAGCACTCAAAAATCAATAGCATTCCTGTACACAGACAACAAACAGACTGAGAGAGAAATTAGGGAAGCCACACCTTTCACAATAGCATCTAAAAAGAAGAAATAGGAATCAATCTAACAAAAGAAGTAAAAGATCTATGCAGTGAAAATTATAGGGCTCTGAACAAAGAGATCAAAGAGTATATCAGAAAATGGAAAGATATTCCTTGCTCATAGATAGGAAGAATTAACATTGTGAACATGACCATCTTCCAAAACTGCTGTACAGATTCAGTGCAATTCCAATTGAAATTCCATTAGCACACCTCACAGATCTAGAGAAAACATTCCTAAAATTCATCTGGAACTAGAAGAGGCTTAGAACAGCAAAAGCAATCCTGGGCAACAAAGGAAAGGCGGGAGGCACCACAACTCCTGACTTGAAATTATACTACAAAGCTACTGTGATAAAATCAGCATGGTACTGGCAAATAAAAACAGACCTAAAGATCAATGGAACAGATGAGAAGATGCAAACACAGCTACAAACACACTCGGCCATCTTATCTTTGACAAAGGGGCCAAACATGTTCATTGGAAGAAAGATAGCCTCTTTAACAAATGGTGCTGGAAAAATTGGCTCTCCACATGCCAAAGACTAAAACTAGACCTATGTCTTTCACCATGCAGTAAACTAAAGTCAGAATGGAGCAAAGATCTAAATATTAAAATAGAAACATTAAATCTCTTGGAAGAGAAAGTAGGTAAAAATCTTGAAGACATAGGGATAGGCAGAGAGTTAATGAACAAAAGCCAAATTGCATGGGAAATATTTCAAAGAATCAACAATAGGGATCTCATCTTACTGAAAAGTTTTTGCACATCAAAAGAAATTATCAGTAGAGCAAAAGTAAACCCACAAATTGGGAAAAAATTTAGACCAACTGCCCCTCAGACAAAGAACTTCTATTTATAACATATAAGGAGTTAAAAAAAAAATCAGGACTCCAAAATTCAAAGACCCAATCCAAAAATGGGCATCTGAGATGAATACACACTTCTCAGATGAAGAAATACTAATGGTGAATAAATACATGAAAAGGGGCTGGGGATTTAGCTCAGCGGCAAAAAGCGCCTGCCTGGCAAGCGCAAGGTTGTGAGTTCGGTTCCCGGTACCGGAGAAAAACCAAAAAAACCAAAACCAAAAAAAAAAAAAATAAATACATGAAAAAATGTTCAACATCATTAGTCAGTCAAGAAATACAAATTAAAACAACACTGAGATTCCGTCTCACCCCAGAAAGAATGGCCATCATCAAGAAAATCAACCAATAACAAACACTGGAGAGGCTGTGGAGGAAAAGGAACACTTTTCCACTGCTGGTGGGAGTGTAGGTTGGTGAAACCACTGTGGAAATCAGTTTGGAGATTCCTCACAAAACTAGAATTGGAAGTCCCACTTAACCCAGCTATTCCCCTTCTGGGTATTTTTCCAGAAGAATTAAAAACATCATACCACAGCGACATATTTGCACCCATGTTTACAGCAGCACAATTTGTTATAGCTAAATCTTGGAAACAACCTAAATGCCCTCTCTACTGAGGAATGGATAAAAGAGATGTGGTATTTCTATACAATGGAGTATTACTTAGCTATAAAAAAGATGAACTCAAGGCTTTTTTAGGCAAATGGATGCAACTAGACACCATAATCATAAGTGAAATAAATGAGACCCACGTGTATAGATATCATATTGTCTCCCTGGTGTAGGAACCTGAAAGAGTAAGTAAGTATAACTCAAAATATACAATAGGTGACATGAAAAGGAAAGAAATTGCTCAAAGGAGGGAACAACTGGAATGAGGGAAAGAAGAAAAAAGAAAGAAGGCAAAAAAAGAAATATATATATATATACATACACATATGAATAGCTGGGATAACTGTAATGCTGATGTCTGATGGTATATTGAAAGGAACAGTTAATGCTTAAAATTTTTTATATTTTGACCAATTTTGCATGCTTATATCTGATAATCTGAGCAACTGTTTTGAAGACAACAATATGCAATGGAGCAACCATTGGTGAATTTCTACCATCTTGTCTAGTGAAACTCTGTATTATTTCTAATGCTTTATTTAATAATCGTCTTTTTATTCTCTTTAATGGTTTGAACAGTCTTCCAGTCTTACATCTGGTAATCTGAACAATGTAGCTAAAGGTAACAATGTGTAATATAACAACCACTGTTAATTCCTATCAATTTGTTTTGAAACCCTGTATCATTTTTAATGTTCGTGCTTTGTTTTGTTTATATCTGTGATGTTGGTGTGCTGCCATTGCTCTTTTTTTACTACTCTCTTTAAAGTTAAATAAATAAATAAATAAAATTGATGGCACTCAGAATAACAAATTTATAGTGTATTACAGGTCTAGAAGCATGTTTTAAAGTGTCAGAAAAACTTGGACTCAAATCCTCACTCGTCTGTGTATACTGATCGAGTATTTTGAGTAATCCTTTCTTTTTTTGTTTTTTTTTTTTTTTTTTTTTTTTCCGGTACCGGGAATCGAACTCATGACCTTGCACTTGCCAGGCAGGCGCTGTGCCCCTGAGCTAAATCCCCAGGCCCTGATTGAGTATTTTGATTAATGGTCCTCCCTTTAATTTTATTTGGTGCTTTATCATAATTAAATTCGGACATAAATTATTAGGAAGCCTATAATAGAGATAGATTTAACTTAATGAATGCATCCTCTTCAAATAATTTTAAAACTTTATTTTTTCAAGATAGTACGCCACGCATTTCCTCCCATATCCATAACAGTTTCACACTATTTTCTCTCATCTGAGGAAATTAGAGGGAAGTAGTAAACTATATATAATAAATTATATAATAACATGATGGCATGGTTCTGATAATATAAAGAGACTGTGACAAATCATAATAATAACTGACGTTGTCAAGAAGGCTAAATTGTTAGGCAGTATTTGATATGGGCTTAGCAAGATAGGAGAAATAATGCTACCCAAGAAGGCTGAGACATACCCAGCGAATGGGCTGTTAGAAGCTTTGGGAGCAAGAGCACAGAGGGTGAAGGGAAAATGGTGCAGACACATCACCCAGCAGGTTTTCCAGACCCTTCTCAAGTTCTTTGTTCAATTATAAACACACACCTATGAAGCAGTCGTTATAGTCTTAATTTCACTAATGAAATTGACACATAAGAGATGGAACGTTTTTAACTACATCACTTACTATAAATAGCACATGAAGAGCCAAGTACAGATTATTTGGGTTTATAATTTATTATCTTTCCGTTATATTTTTAGGTTTCTTAAGCAGTAACTTGGAATAAATTAGTGATATGATGAAATACATTTTATCTTCAAAGTTCTGTATTTTCTACCTGTGTGATATCTCAGAATGCACAAGGAAAATGGTCATAATAATAATTACTCCTAACAAGTTACTTGAAAGATTAATGAGGAAATATGACCTACCAAATGGTAGTTCATTTTTTAAAAATGGCTCTTATTGGAATCATTTTATTCTTCATCGTTTATTCATCATTACCAATTCTATTATGATGGCTAATTATTGAGAAAATACCCGTAATACCTAGAAATGTAATGATACTAGTGAAAAGTATATTTATGATTGATTTATGGGAAAAAATCTAGAAATTATAATTTAACATAAAGAAAATTCTTCAAAAATAGCTAGCATTTGGTGATAACTTAAGTGTCCTGGTGTATGGACTCCTCTGTTAATGAGAAAAATATAAAGTAAAAAAGTTGTGTTTTGCCCCACTATCTATGTCATATTACAGTGAATCAAGACTGAAAGGGAGCTTTGAAGATTGAGGACATAGGGACTAATGATTTGAATGTAAATGACAAACTCATTTCACTTCACCGCCTCACCCCCATCTATGAAGTTGTGGGCTGTTACTATCACGGTGAACATCTATGCGTCCCCAAATTTCATCTTGATTTTTCAAGAAGGGTATCTAGGCTACCAGCTCTGTCTCCTCTACTACTGATTTTCCTTTTGGGGCAGAGCACTTGGCATCAGCCTCACGTGAGCTGGCCAGTGGGTACAGTGTGGGCCGACATCACACGGAACCACCAGACAAGCATCAAAATCAAAGTCCCATCCACTTATTCCAGGACATGGGCAGATTTCATTTCAGCCTATTTGATATTTTTGAGCACTGGTCCTTTCCTCTCTTTGACTAATTTTCCTTTCATTCATTACATCCATACAGGGTGGTGGCAGATATGAACAAATCACAGAATTTAATGCATTTCACTTTGTTCTTTTTTAGCAGTTCTCATAATGGTTTTCCTGAGGAAAATCAATTAAACTATTGACTTAAACACTATTGTAGGATCAATTATAATTCCAATTAACTGCACCATCTGGGCTGCTCATTACTACTCTTAGGGGAAAAAAGCTTGTGAGAGTGAGAAAGTTTATTTCCTACTCTTGTCTTATTTATCATAGTCTAGGATGTACCTGCAAACACTGGTCCTGAACCCTCAAGACCCAAGGATAGTCTCCAAGCTGGTGACACCTGGCCTCTCTCTGTGACCATTTTTCTGTTTACAGAGGGCCTCAATGACATCCTTCTCCCCTCACCACAAGAAGTAACCTTTATTAATTGCTTTATTGTGTGCCAATCACCATGCTAATGCATTTTGCATGCCTTATTAATTCAATTTCCCTAAGGTGGACAATACTGTTCTCTTTTAAATAGGAGCAACCTGACTCAGAGAGGAAATGCACCATGTCCAAAACCAGAGGAGATTCAGTCGTGGGTCCCCGTGACACAGGTGCACCCTGTCCATGCAGGCTGCCTTGAGTCTCTGTTGGGTAGGCTCCTGGGACCCTGCACCAACAGGCTTCTAATGAAATCAACAAGCTAGAGAAACTGCAGAAATTTTACACCAAAAGCGAGATTCTTCACTCCTGCATCCTCTGCAAAATATTGTCAAGAAACACATCCACCTACCTTGGCCTTGCTGAATCAAAAGAACTAGAGGTGAGACATAGGACCAGAAATTAAACCCTTTCCAGGGGTTAGGGGTCACATGCATAAGGATCTGAGATCCACCTCAGTGTCTTTCCTCTTAGACACCACAAGGGCACATAATAAAAGCTTCCCAGAGACAATGCCCTGACCCCTGGTGTTCAAGTTCCGAAGTGTAACTGGTTTGATGGGGATTTGGAGGGAATACTTTGAGTCTTACTCAAAGTTCACCTTTTGGTTGGCAATTTACTTGATTAAGTTTCAGCTGCCTCTGGCCAAATGCTGATCACTTTATTCAGTTCTATCTCACAGAAAGCATTTAAAAGCAACTGGTTTTCTGACCTTTTATGTAACAGTGACAAAATGATACCTCGTTCAATTACGATTATTGATTGTCTGTCCTTTGAGGATGACACAGATTTGAAAGGCCAAGAATTCTTGACCTTAAAAATGCTAGAGTAGATACACAAGAAAACGATCCATCTCTGATGCTCTTCTTGAAATGATGTCACACCCTCCTATTTGTTAGACTTTTCTGTTACCAAAAATTGTCTACATGTTATAAACTCAATGTCTGCCTTGACAGAGGCATTCCCTCCAGCAAGTCCACTGGCTGTGCACTATAAGACGAGGTCTAGTAGCAATAAGTAATATTGATAAGCACTTCTTTAACATTTGTTCCTTTTCTCTTCTCCCTCAGGTCAAATAAATAATGCATAATGAGAATCAGCCCTCACGCTTCAAACCCAAACTTACCATAGAATTGCAGCGGAGTGAACCCTCCTGGTCTCCAAGCCAGAGCACACACGTTTTCATCCACTCCTCACAGGATCCTCAGCCTCTGCAACACAGCACGACGTTAACACAGAGAAAAGGACATTCAGGCTCGCCCTAACTCATACTGGCCATTTCATCTTTCCAAAATCAAAGTCCCATCCACTTATTCCAGGACATGGGCAGCGAGCCACAAAGAGAGAATAAGAAAAACAAAATCAAAGATGTAATGATTCCTATGTGACTTCCAAGCCCTGCATATGTAGGGAATTCACTCTATAGTGAGTCAAGTTAAAAATGAATCCACTTCTTATCTGGGGTCGCACCCAGAGAAATGCTCTATGTGTGGCTCTTATGAGGACGGCAAAGTTTCAGAGTTCCAAATGTACTATGATCTAACTACCAATGCACTCCTTCTGCTTTCAGATAAACAATGAGTACATCTCAATTGGAAGTAAGTTTCTTTATATAATTTTTGTTATTTAAAAAATCTTAAGTCCTACTTTTTGTTAACTCCATGCTGTTCAATTAAAGCCAGCTTACTTGAATTTTTGTTCGAAGAAAAATAAACTTCATTTTTAGGGTCTTTAGACAGAATACCATGTTAGTTTTTGTGCATATGATATTCATTCCAGTCTCTAGAAACAAGTTATTGAGCAAGCGAGTGTGTTACATGGACAGAAACCACCACATAGACATGTATTGTGGAAATTTTTCCAGCTACGCAGAAAGCCTCATGATCTAGTTTGGCAAATAAATCACTCCAAAAAGTTTCAAAAATAGAAGCTGTTCCTGCTTAAGGCAAAATCTGCCAATCAGATTCGTTCTATTTATTTTGAGCTTGTAAGTGGCTCTCCCTGTATCACTTGAAGATATTTATTGTATAAGTTCAGTTGAAAGTTAATATGTCATCATCTCAAAAAGAAAAAAAACTCTTTTACTTGAAGTTATTCATAAAGGACGTTCATTTTCCATAGAAAACAGTTTTTATTCTTCAAATCACATTTGAAGTGCTAATTATTGAATTCCTAAATATAAAGGCAGTTTAACAAATAGCCACAAATACATCGAAAAGCATAGTATCCTTAACCAATCATTTGTGAAATAGAATCTGTTTATTTTCCATCATAAAATATAGAGAAATTATGGGGAAAGAAATCATAATAGTTGAAAATTTTGCTCATATAAAAGCAATCTGGTTTGTCTTATGGGTTCCTTCTAACAGAACTAAAATATTTTGCTGCCAGCTACTTGTGAAGGTTTTGAATTATTGATATTATCCACATAAAATGGAGAAACCAGTTTGGGCAAATACTCTCAGTTGCCAAATGACACTTCTAGCTCCCCTTCAGAATCTAACACGAGTCTGTCTGTTCCATAGCTTCTTCCATAGCTGATCAAGCACCTGAACCCCTCAAAAATCATTAGTACCAACCCAGGTTTCATTTCCCCAGAGTCTCCTCAGAAGCCTTAAAGAAATTTTCCCACGGTTTGCTCGGACCCTACCTGAGCCCAGTGCAGGCGCGGGCCGGAGGGAGGCAAGTAGGCCTTCGCAGGGGAGATCAGCACTGCCTGAAGGGGTGGAGAAGGGGTGGTGCACAGTGCAGGCACCTGGAGGAAGGGAAGGCGGAGGAATTCGTGTGCCACTGCAAACATGATACGGTGCCAACAAAAACACCATTCTCTTTCCAAGAAGTTCAAAGCACTTTGTAAACATTAACTCATGAGACCAAGTAGTCATGGAGCAATTTTTGCTTCAATATACACTTGAGATAACTGTTGCAAGCAGCATCATTAGAAAAAAGACTCTATTCGTTGTGTCATTATTTCTCAGGTTATTCATTGAGGACAAAGTGGCAATTGAGCTACAGAAAATGATTGATACCATTTCTAAATCTTTCTTTTTTGACATTGAACTCACAAAGGAGACTATCTGGGTTCCAAAATTAAAGGAGAAAAGAGGTTTGTGATTATGTATTAATAATGCATGGGATGGATCAGAGGGAATCAACCTGTTGTCTTTCAAAGAAGATGCAAGGTAAGGATTCCAGTCTGGTCAGGGAGTCATTATCCCAGCCCAGTTTGAACAAACATAGAGCCTCCTGCGGGCCACCTTTAGAAGCTTACACACACTGTAATTCATAAGGAACCACTTACAACCAACCTTCCTCCCTAATAAATGCTTACCTGACTGAATGGCATGTCCTGTAGGTATAATAGTGTAAAAACACACATACCCAGTGAGATTCAAGCTCCACATCTCAGCAGTTAACTAGCGTCTTCAGTGGGTCCCAAAGTACCTCCACATAACCTTTCTAATCACTCTATCCACAGTCACAGCACTGATTTTCATAACACTATGTCATTCTTTTCTGGGGCCCGCTGCCTTGAAACCTGCTCTCTCCCAGGCTTTACACATAACACACTTTGTTCACATGGAAAATGTCATCCTTCAAGATCCAGTGACATACCAAAAAAGATTTTAAAACAAATCCTGGTAAGGATGAGGAGAAAAGGGAACTCTCATATGCTGTTAGTGGGAATGTAGGTGACTATAGCCATTATAGAAAATAGTACGGAGGGTCCTCATAAAAACTAGAATTACAAGTACTACAAGGCCCAGCAAGCCCACTGCCAGGATATACTCAAAGGAAATGTAATCAATATGTTGAGGAGACATCTGCCCCTGCATGTTTATTGAAGCTCGTTCACAATACCCAAGGGTTGTGGTGTAGATCTACAATGTTTCCCAAAAGTCTCATGTTCTCAGAGGCAGGGTCTGGTCAGAACGGGTAGGTCAGGGATGTGACCTTATGGAATGTGACCTTATGGAATGTGTTCTTAGCTGTGGTTCTGCCCTCCTTTCTCTACTTCTGGGCCACCATGGCATGTGCAGCTTTCCTCTGCACTTCTGCCATACCAGTTCTTCCTTGGCCACCCAACTATGGGCTACGTCCTCTGAAAACCCTGAGTCAAAACTTCTTGTTTAAATTGCAGAGGTCAGGTATGTCATCACATTGATGGGAAATCAATTAATGTACCAAGGGATAGAATCAGGCTAGGTATGCGCTGATGGATGAATGAGTAAAGAAAATGTGGTATATATACACAATGAAATATTACTCAGCCATAAAAAGAACAAAGGCATGTCTTCTGCAGTAGCATGGATGGCACAGTAAAACATTATGCTACATGAAATAAGGGAAAAAGACGAATACCACATGTTCTCACTTATATGCAAAAGCTAAAGTTGATCTCAAGGAAGAGGAGAATACAATACCAGGTATCAGAGCATGGAAAGTTGGTGGGGAGAGTAGGAAAGGGATAGTTAATAGATACAGGGGCACAGGTGGATAGAAGAGATAACTTCTAATGTTCTACAGCATAGGAAGAAAACTATGATGATGATGAAATGAGTAATCAAAATAACTAAGAAGGATTTGAAATGTCTCCAATACAAAGAATTTTTATATATAATATAGAAAATTCAATATTTATTTGAGGTGATAGATATGCCAGTTACTCTGATCTAATCATTTTACACTGTTTACATGTACTGAAATTTGACACTGTAGTCTATACACATGCACATATTATTCAATTGTTATGCACCAACTAAATATACATATGTAAAAATTAGGCACCAATTAAATATACATACATGTAAAAAGGTTATATGACATCTTTTTATTTCTTCCCTAATTCCTTTATCTCTCTCACACATATACATAGACACAAAAAGACATATACACAAAAAACTAAAACCTGAATATCTCATATACAGAGATCATCCCTTATTCCTATGTGCCTTCAGCAACTAGTGTTAAGACTTTGAGGAACTTGAATTTTCTAGAATACATCAATACAGCACTTGCTAAGGCTTGCATGGTGATGGATACACTTAAGATTTTAAAAATCCCTTTATTAAACAGAGCTGTTCACAAAAAGAATCAAATGAATTAGGTAAATTAATTTAAAAACAGATCTATTATTTCAACTAAAGAACAACATATTGATAACAACTCCAGCACCATTCAGCGTGTCACCTCTTGGACCATGGACAGTTTAGGAGCTGGGATGCTGCTCCTATCCACTCCAATTAGGATGAAGCTGTCTACCTGCTGGGTTGCTATAGGAAGACAAGAAACAGCACAGCACTGACAGCGATGGCAATGCTTGCACTTCCTTCAGGTTTCAAATTGAACAGGAAGAGACTAGGAGGGACCAATAAAAAAGGACCCAGAGCCAAAAAAGGAAAGGAGGAAAGGAGAGGGAAAGGGAAGAGAAGAAAAAAAACTGATAGTTTGGTTTCTGTAAAAGATTATGCTTGCAATTCATTTCTATCATTTTTCTCCTAATAAAGGTAAGAAAGATGACATTTGTATAGCACATGATAGGCAACTGAAGCTACATGCTACTTAGTAAAGAGATTGTCCTATCTCCAGAGCCTGTTGCAAAAATTACTTTAGTGCATCCAGCTTCCTTTCAACATGTTTAGGAAGATTCTTTTCATTCTCCAGGTTTAAACATTACTATCTGTTTTCCAGTGTTACTCAAAATAAATTTCAGGACATCAGTAATTCCATAAAGTTCCTAACTCCTGGCACTTTGTACTCTCACGTGAATCTGCACTGGGCATGCATGTCTAGAACAGGCCCAGTGGCCTTGCATGCATTCCTAGTTCATCTGACCCTCACAGCAACCTTTTAAGGGGGCACAGGATCTTTTCACAGAGGCAGAGACAGCCTTAAAGAGGTTTAGTATCTTGCAGAATTAATATATAAATCCAAGAAGTCTAATGGTGCTCCCGGGTTTCTACCTATCACATCACAACATGATATGACTACTTTAAAACTCATTAGAGATGCAGCTTTGATTCTTTACACTTCTTTAAAAATTCTGGCACTATGTGTCCTCAATTTAATGAACAAGAGGTGTGCACACGATACACATTGAGCTTTTTATCCTGGATACGTGGAAATCCCCTGAGAATTAAGATATCATATGAGGCATACATCCCTGGTTAACTAAACCTCATCAACATACAAACAAATATTTATTTTCAGTTAAACTGACCATGTCCCCAGTGTTAATTAATTCTTTAGCAGGCAATGCAAATTTCACTTTTCCAGCCAACTCCAGCAGAGGGCAGGATGCTCCCACCAACGACCAGCTGTCTACAGCATCCAGCCAGACTAAAACAACTTCCTGGTGGAGAGGTCTCTGGCTTTAGCACAAGTACTTTCTCACCCAGAGCTGAAAAGAGTGTTGTCTCAATCTGAGAAGAAGGCTCGTGAACATGGCTTTGGAAATGTAGGAAACGTTTTTGCTTTAGACACTGCCCACATTTTATTTGGGATTTGATTTTAAGAAACCTGGAAGCTAGCCACTTCCTATTATCTTCCTGGACTATATATCTTCCTGATGAAGCAAACTATGTTAGTAATTGAAGATATGCCATGATAATTTCTGTTTCTGGTGTTAAGCTGTATCGGGACATCACTGGGCTGCTCCACCACATGCCCTGTCTTGGCACCTCATCTCATGACTCTTCCTGCTCTTGAAAACTCTTAATAGCTCCCCATTACGTGGTCTCTGCTTGTCACCACTGCACAGCTCCCACTGAGAGAGGATCATGATCTCCTTCCCACTAATTCAAATCTCCCCAAAAGCCTGGTTCAGGAGTTAACCCTTCCAGGAAGCTCCTGAATGTCTCAGCCCTGGTGGTCCTCATCAGGAAATATTCATAGAGTAAACTGTTACGTGAAAGTCTTGTATCAATCCTTGTGGCTAAACGGATGTGCCTCTTTCCTTCTGATTCACATAGCAGTACACAGTAACTGCAAAATGGAAGAGAACAAAGTTAAGTTAAGCACCTTATTTCATCAGAGACCAAAACTTCTGACAGTGACAGAGTAATTGCAGCCATCATCCATCCTGAAGTTTTCAAGCTGTGGACTAAAAGTGTTTTAACTTAGTGCTTCAAAAGGTTCCAGGTGGTTGGGTGGGGGCACTGAGCTGTTCGGCAGGCTTTGCGTGACACCCCCTTCCCCTCACTGCCAGCCAGCCCCATGAGAACAAATCCATTTGTACTTGTATTATGTGGGTATAGCTCTGTATAAAAAAGATTTCTTTTCAAAGAAGGTAATATGCAAAAATGAACAAATAAACAATCTACACACTAATAATCACAGCAACAACAAAACAAATTTTAAACACGGGTTGGAAAAAATTTTTGCTGTAAAATCTGAAGACCTTTATTATTGAGGTTACCAAGCTCAGGAAAGTGGAATGAGCAAATAGGGGAACTGGACTTTGAAACAACTCTGTCCCCTAAAATCCAAGGCACTTGCCACTAAAAGATGGGACTTATATTGAGTCTGAAAGAGAGAAAAGTATGAAGTAAAGGGATGGAGCCCACAACCACCTCTGGACAGAGCATCCAACCACCGAGTTGCCCAGAACAAAGGTGAGGGGAAAAGTTGCTGGCTTGAGCTTAGCCAGCAAAAGATCCCATTTCTCAACCACATGTACTGAATATAACTATGTGTATCAACTGTCTGTTCTCATCAACATGAATTCATGTGAATTTATTTTATCCTGTGGGTTGTAATCCTAGTTATCATTGTCCAAATTGTCCCAGCACTGGCTTTCAGACTCTCCCTTAGTTTGGCTTCTACTTCTTCCGATTGGCTACCACCCCTTACAGCACCATAAGATGATTCGTCTTATCTTATACTTTCTGTACTCTTGCCCTGGAATCAACCATTTTACTGAAAACTCATTGTTAGAAACTAAGTTCTGGGCGTACTTGTTATTTCTGGGTGTCATTCTAAGTGAACAGGGCTAGGAAATATGTCTATGTGTATAACACAAATATATAGGCCTTAATATTTCTGTTTCTATTTTTCTATAACTCTGTCACACACACACACACACACACACACACACACACACATACATATATATAATCGAGAACTAGTATTTAAAGGAACTGATATTTCCAATTCTAATCCAGAGTCCCTTCTAGCTTCTGCTTTTCCTCATTTGTAATGCCTTTCTCTGACAGTGAGAAACTGGCTTCTACTATCCACAATTTATTTACTCTTTTGCTCAATCTGAGGATATATATAAAGTGCTTCAGAATATTAACATATACCTCTGTGGAAAAACACATTTACTGAAAACTGTGCAAAATTAGAGTGCAGGGCAATTCTTTAGTCGCCTTCTACAATATATTAAAAATACAGCTGCCCACTATTATTATTTGTTCTTTTCCTTTTCATCTCATTGGTTAGCATTGCAGTATTCATCTTTGGCACAACCAGATTCCCTGGTTGCTGTTTGCATTCTGTTTGGGTTCCCCGCACATCCTAGTTAGTATCAGTTATTTTTAATATGTGAAATACTACTGGGTGTGTCTGTGAGGGTGTCTCCAGAGACCACTGGCATGTGGGGCAATGAACACAGTAGAGGAAATCCTCCCAAGAGTAGGCGGCACCAGGATGGGAGCCTGGGGAGTAAGAAGCAGGAGAAAGCGTGCAAGCGCACATGCGCTCTCTCAGCTCTTCTTGAATGGGTGTCTTTGTTCGCTGCTTCTATCATGCATGCGCATCAGACTCCAGATTCTTCAGCCTTTGACCACACACTTGGACCAGCAACTCCCCAGGGGGCTTCCAGGTCTTCAGCCTCAGACTGGGCTACATCACTGACCCTCTGATTCTAAGGCCTCCAGCTTCTCAGACTGCTCTCCTCAACTCTCCAGTTTGAAGATGGCTGTTCAGCCTTTAACTCTGACCTTGTAGATAATATAATAAATTCATTTATATATATATTTCTTTTTTCTATTGGTTCTCATCTTCTGGAGAACCTAATACAAAAGGTAAATGTATATGTATCTTTCTTAGATAGTAACAAATTTTCCTGGATACCTTTTAAGCCCTGCCTCCAGAATTTCTAATATAATTGGAAAAAGTTGAGGACCAAGCATTTGTATCATTTTAAAAAACTTTTAGTCCCTTTATAGAGCTACAATTTACATGTTATAAATTTATACAGTGTAAGTATACAATTTTATAACTTTAAAAGTAAATTTATATAGCTGTACGAACATCACCAGTAGTGGTATCTTTTCAAAATTCCCTAAATCACTTTAAAGAATGTAAGATGATTAAACTGGTGCGCTATTTTTAATACTTTTGCTACCACGAGTTGTCACTACAAAAGACCCTTTTAACTACTTGGGTTTTTCCTACAAGACAGAGCTCTGGTTGGCCTAGATCAAGTGGAATTTGTTTCACATTGAATAAAGGCATGGGCTCAAAACCAATCTTCACTCCTCAAAGTCAAATCAGAATCAATGGGCTATAAATTCTGCTTCTGAGGGACTTTCCAGCACAAGTTTTCAGCTTGTCCAATTTGGTCTCCTCTACCAGGATCTTGTGCTGCAATTATATCATTAAACCAGGCTTTCACTGTGATTTCTTTAAGGAGATTCATGCATGTCCATCAGTCTCTTTTGTCCGAGCAATCAGGTGAGCATAAATCTAGAAAAGGTATTAACGTAAATTTTAAATATCCCCAGTATGAGATAGTCTTTTGAATGACTCCCTTAACAAGCACTGATACTGTTCTATTAAAAAAAAAAAAAAAAAAGGTCTAGCACAGAGCCAATCCGGAAACAGGAAAGTTCTGGGCATGGTTTCTTTAGGCCAGTGATAGTGAAACTAAGCACTACACTCTAATTGATGAGTAAGAATTAACCTGGAGAAACACAGGTAGATAGAAGCAAGCACATTCCAGGCAAAGGAATAGCAGGAGAACCCTGACGAGCACAAGCTGGTTTGCATGAAGCACAGAGATGCGAGAGGAGAAAATGCTGCTGCATTAAGGCTAGAAAGGCAAACCTGAAGCCTGAAGTATTGTAGCCTTGCTTTTAAAAGCTGTGGAAACAAACTGAAAATTTTCAAGAGCTGGATTCAAAGAGTATAGGTACACACTGAGACATTACCAAATTTACTGAGAGAAATTCAGTTGCTGCAGCAAAGAAAATGGACCGGCAAGTGTGACTCCCAGAGACTAATTAGAAAGCTAACGTGGCAAAACAGGAAGAAATGATTTTTTAAAAAATTCTACTGGTGATTGAAGTGGTGCTAATATTGAAAAAAGCAAATAGCTTGGAGGGACTCAATGACTGGGCAGTGCTGGGGGCTGAGAGAGATAAACATATCAAGGATGAATCAAGTTAACAAATTATACCACCCACTTCTCCTCTTTGCAGATAGCTAAAACCTTCCCCTCTATATATCTCCTCATTTTCTTACAGCTTTTAGCACTTTGTGTAGTTCTTTCCATCCACAAGGTTCATGCACTATTCCTGTGCTTTGCACCCTTTCCACAACTATTATCTACATTTATTATTAATGTTTAGTTGACATGGTGAAATGCAGATGAGTTAATTAACTTTAATAAGTGTATACAACTAGAAATCCCACATTCCGACTGAGATGTAAAATATTTCCATCATCAAGAAAAGTTTTGTTATTCTCCTTTATAGTTAGCACTGTACAAACCCTACCAAGGCAAGCACTATTCCAATTTCTATTACCGTGAATTACTTTTGCCCCTTTTGAATGTCTATAAATTCAATCGTATCATTTTTATTCTACTGTGTCTTTTTCTCTCTCAACATCATGTCAGGGAGATTCATAACATAGCTATATTGGTAGTCCAATATGTCTCGTTTCACTGAATTACCCCACTGTGTGAGCATATCACAGTTTATCTGCTCTCCTGTCTGTGGGCAATTGGGTGGTTTCTAGTTACTGACTTTTATACATAAAGATATTAAAAGTATTCTTGTAAAATTTTTTGTGGGAATGTATTTTTATTTTGCTTGGACAATTAAAGAGAAGTAGAATTTATAGGTCATGGAAAATATATATATTTATCTTTATAAGAAACTGGCAAACAGCCAAACAAGTAGCTCCTGACTATAATCTCAGCTATTTAGGAAGCTGAGGGAGAAGGAACACAAGTTTGAGGCCAGTGTAGGCAACTTAGAGAGATTCTGTGTCAAAATAAAATAGATTAGACGGGAATTGGATGTAGCACAGTGGTTAAAAAAAAAAAAAAAAAAAAAGATTTGCCTAGCATGCATGAGAATATGAGTCCCATCCTCAGCACTGTAAAATCAAACAAAAAACAGATAAACAATTTTTCAAAGTGGTTAAATGATTTTATCTTCTATAAGTTATACATGAGAGCACCAATTGTTCTACATTTTTGCTAACATTTCAGGGTGTTATCTTTGTAATTTTAAGTATTCTACTAACTATATAGGGGGTTTGACTTGGTTTCTAACATTAGCCACCTCTCCATGCATGTTAATCATTTGTTAGTCTTTTGTGAATTGTCCCAGTCTTTAGTCCAATGGAGGGGAGGACATGTACTTTTTTTTTTATAATTGAATTATCAGAGTTATTTTTACATCCTTAATGCAAAATCTTTGCAGATATATATTTTGCAGATATTTTCTCTCATTTGGTATTTTTTCTTTCCAGATTCTATGGATTAGATGATAATGTTCTACTAATTTCTTACTTGATCATTTTAATGTGATTATCTACGAAAATGTCCCTGTGTTTAAGAGATACATATTGAAATAGGAAGAAGTAAAGAAACATGAGAGAGATGTATGTTGGAAAAAGTATGTTGGAAAAGTACGTAGAAGCTAATCAGCAGAAGTCTTATGTTTTACACATAAAATTATGTTCCTAGGGTAAAAAAGATACATTCATAGTGACTGAATATTGGGATGACACGTGTGCCATATATTTTAGAAAAATTAATCAGACAAAAGCATTCTTGAGGTGTTGAGAAACTAGTTGTAGAGAGGAATCAATATACAACTAAACAGAGGATAGAGTTTCAGAGCTGGGTAATGGTAATGACAACAGAAAAGAAGGGACAGCTATTGTAACCAAGAGAAATGTAAATAAGGGTAAACTACTTTAACTTGCCCTTAGTCGATTTTTAAAGTTACCGATTTTGGAGGTCTCACTTTTGCACAGGCATCATCAGTCTCTTACTCGCTTTACCGCACATGACATTCTGACAGAAGCTTCCTCAGGGGTTAACACTATTATCCAGCAAAAATTGCTTTCTGTTCTCCTCTCTGTTCTGCATTTTGAGCTGCAAGGTTAACTACTCCTGGGAAAAGAAACTAAAATATGAGTCATATAACTTACTAATAAGTAACCTTGCTTTAGATTGACCTGATAACAGCAGCTTTTTTTTTTTTTTTTTTTTGGTTTTTGGTTTTCTTTCTGGTACCAGGAATGGAACTCATGACCTTGTGCTTGCCAGGCAGGCGCTGTGCCCCTGAGCTAAATCCCCAACCCCAACAGCAGCTTTCTGATCAGTGCGTGGGAACAAATGACCACTGCAGAACTTGTGACTATCTTGTCCCCTCCCCAGGCTGAGACTAAAAAGACACTTGCCCCAAATCTCTATCTGCCTTGGGCCTGTGACCTGTACACATCATGGCCTTTATGGCAATACCCTTACATCTTCTCTGATTTGTTAGCTTTGTAGATTTTTATTTTTCTTGTTCCAACAATTTTTCCTCAAGTCATTGGCCTTTTTGAGTGGCAAGTAACAAACTTAGGTTTGGTAACAACCTGAGAAACATTATGGTACAGTAGCTCTGTATGGCCTTAGACATCTGTAATTTCCCAGAGCTCCTCAGAAAATTCTAATAGAGACAAACATAGGAACTTTGAGACTAGAGAAGTACTGACACCATATATTGACATTGATGATGACATGAGCCCTGAACAAAGATTGGCAGTTAAAGGGAAAAAGACTGAAGCTGAAAGAAAATAGAAGATCACAATGACACATCTGTGAGTTTATTGACTACAAGACAGGGTGCTTAAGCAAAATAAAAATTCAATATAATACATCCACGAGGATCATAATGAACTGGAAAACTGTGTATTAACTAGAAATAGAGTTATAGACGTGGGTGGGATGTACTCAGTACTGTTTAGCACTAAGTTGTTTATAGTCTTATCAAATTACAATGCATTTTAAGTTTTATTTCGTATATTTTGGGGGCAGTATTAATGCATAAATATATGTGTGCTACAACACAAGTTGTATCCACTCCACTTCCCTTTCTTCATCTCCATTATTTTTAGTTTAAACAGTAAAAATCTCCCATGCATTCTTAAAGAGTAGATCAACAGCCTTGACAAAAGACCTTCTAGTTACATACTTTGTTCTTTGCAGTTTCTACCCCATGGCCTTCCACAGAATAGTATAGAGAAATGCTTTGGTGCATTAGTGTCAAACTGGAGTGAAACGTCACCATCAAAAGAACAAGATATTTATCCTTTTCTCTTTCCTCTCAAGCAGAAGTAATCATGCAATAGTTAATATATTTTTATAAAGATAAAATTTGGCTAATCCAGAAGGTAAATACAGAGATGATAGCATTAAATGAGTTACACCAAGCATCTGTTTTGTCAAAGTGGTCAATAAATGATGACCCTGTCTCCCCATAGACACACAGTTTGAGGATGAAAGAGAAAAAATTTATCATAATTTTAAAATTAATTTGTGTTTTGCTGTCAACTTCAGTTCTTTTTAAAGGCAACAAATTCTGTTGGATTCTATCAGTGTAATAATGTTTTCCCCAAGGAGCATAGAGAGGTTACAAAGTGACTTTCAGGATTTTTTCTTCTTATTGTGGGAGGAGAGAGAGTAGGCAAAGAACTCTGGGAACAAAATTGTCTCTCCCACTAATTCTATCAGAGATTCAAAGTAGCTAACGAGCTGTTCTTTTAAAGTGCAAAGTTCTCATGAGGTTATGCCACATTGGCACCTGACTGTCACCAAACAAATAGTCGGATTTAGCTAAATTTCAAGGCAAAAAAAAGTTGATGGCTGAGCACTGAAATATGAGCACATTTTGAGGAGTAGAGGGTGTCACAGACTCCTGACACCAGAAACCCTGAGGGCAGGAGGGCCTATCTTGAAGAGAGTGAAGAAATGGTAGGTGGCAGCAAGTTTTCAAAAGAGATACAGGCAACAGCTGAATACAGAGTTCATATTTTTTTTTTCAGGGATCAGAAAGCAATGGATCTGCTACTCATCTTCCAGCATGACTTTCAGATGGCTGCATTAAGATATTCAGACTAATAATACTAGTTTTTCCTATTTCCATACAAAAAGTATAACCCTTAAAAAAAATCTTGCAAGACAGATATTATGTCCTTATTCCCCAAGTGAGGAAACTTACACACAGAGAAATTACACAACTTGCTCAAGGTTTCATGAAAGCTCATAAATATAAGGGCAGAATTTGACCATAAAAATTTTTTTAGCAACAAAACATGTCTTATTTTCAAGGAAGACCTCTACATTTGGCAAGCTAACAATTTCTCATCTTTGTTCTGTTAGGATCAATCTTCTCAGACTAGAGCTTCATGGACTTTCAAGTTCAAGTCAATGTCTTTCTAGCTAACCTATGACTTTTTGTAGGAGTGGATCAAAGACTGCAAAGAACTCAAACTTTGAATTCAGACACAGTGGGGTTGACAGCTCAGCTTTACCACTTATGTGTTATGCAGCTGTCAGTATACTCCATTATTAGTAAAGGACATGATCGTTTTATCTTAGTTTTCTTGATAGGTTATCAATTGTTGCATGCAAAATCGCCTCATAATTTAGTGGTTTAAGAAATGGCATTTATTATTTTCATGATTTGTAATTTGATCAGGAGAGAGAGAGGAAAAACAGTAGGCAAAGATCTGTTAGAGACAGTTCAGAGTTTGGAGCAGTTTAAAGACTGAGGGCAAAATCATCTGAAAACTCCTTTACTCACAACTGATTCTGGTTCCTCCCTGAGATCTTAGATGTTGGCATTAGTTAGAACATCTATATGTGGCCTCCACCTATAGGTTGAGCTTCCCCACAATATGGTACCTGTATTCCAAAGGCAAGCATTTCCAGATAAAAAGCAGCCAGGTGGAATCTCTGTCTCTTTCTGCAATCCTGCCTCTGGTGTCTCACAACATCATTTTTGTGGGATTCTGCTTTTTGAGGCAGTCACAAAGATTTACCTAGCTTTAGGAGATGATCATATATTTCACTAACAGAGGACTTGGCAAGTTTCCTCAAGGGCATTTGACATAAAAAGTATTGCAGAGGTCATTACTGCATTGGAAATTAAAATCTCTTCTGCATACAAAGTACATTCTTTTTCTGAGATCCCTCTCCCAAGCTCATTGGGTTCTGGCCTGAGGTTAGGATCTTGTCATTTAAATCAAATAAAGTTCCTTGAGTGTGACTCCTTGGAGTTACTATCTTAAGCACTAATTCTTTCCATCTGAAGACTGAGTCCAAAAACTAAACAGATGATTTCTGTACTCTATATACAACTGACATACAAGATGTCATAGATGGAGAAAAGACATTCAGAAAGAGGAAAATAAAATTTGGAACTCTCTGGTCCATAACAATTATGAAATATAGCCAATTATATGTTACCAGTTCCTTGATTTGGATTCCAAACAATCAACTAAGAATTCTCCAAGGCTCTTTGCTCTACATTCGGGTTCTACCAACTCACTAGTATATTTTCTTCTATTTTGTAAAATGTAGGTCATCTTTCCAGTTGAGTCATTTTCTTGTCCTGCTTCCTTCCTGTACATGTTTGGGGGTTAAGAGATTTCTTTTAATTGTGTACTATCTTTATCCTTCTCAGTAAAGGTGAAAAAATTCCTTTAAACATTTTGTGGGTTTCTTATGAATCAATTTATAATCTGTTTCATTAAACAAAAGCCACATGCCCAAATCGCACGAAATAAGCCTTTTTAAAACTTATGTCTCTTTAAGAATACCATTCCTAAGATTCTCAGAAACTTTACTGTTTTATAGAGAGAATCAGTAAGGCACACCATTTTGCACTTTGCCTGTGCAAAATAATCTATGAGGCACTATATCAAGACTCATGGGGTCTTTAACAAAAGGGTTTTATATCATTTTCTTGACAGCACCCTGGATTTGATCTCTGCTCAGAATCCATGTCTTAATTTAGCATCATTTGCCATCTGGAGAGGCTGGGAATGAGAAATAGTTTTCTTTTCCAACCCAGCAAGTCCTGGAGACTTTATATTTAACAGTTCTTTCTTTAGCTCATCTCTCTTCCTTGCATTTTACTACAAGCAGTTAGAAGCAGACAGAAGGCAAAGCACTTTCAACTCTTTCTGCAAAACTCCTTAGCCAAAAAAATAGGTATATTTCCTGTTTTCTACCTCATTTCAGGAGACATTGTTGCTAAACTTTCTGTCAGTATATAGCAAGAATCCCCCTTCCTCCAGCTTTCAATAACATTTTCTTCTCTTTCTTTTAAACCCTCACTAACAGTCTTTTTGAAGCCCATTTCCTCTGAAAGTCTCCCTGAACTCCCTCAGGTTTTCACTAACTCTGCCCTAAAGGCACTTTCCAAACCCACCTGCCTCTGTTTCTAAGTCTCCTGACACTTGTGTCAGCTTTGCTTTTGGCTGTGTTTCACATCTTAAAACCAAAACATGTCCCTGCTACCTACTACAGCCTATGCAATGCCCTGAAACTTAATGGCTCTAAAACATGACATGATTTTGCTTTGGAATCTGCAGTTTGAGAAAGGTTTTGTGGGAATTGCTCATGTCAGTTCAACTCAGCCTTACCAGGGAAAATTTAAAAGCTGAGGGCTGAATTCACATTTGGATCTGTTCCATGATGTTTGTGACATCAGCTGGTAGATTTAAACCTACAGATATCTTGTTGGCTGGGGCCTTTACTCCTCTGAAGCCTTTTTCAGATTCATGTCTAACGGTGGTTACAGATATTGGATGAGATCTTTCTTGGGTTGTTGGCTAGAACACCTAAATGCTGCATTTCTATGTGGCCCAGACTTCCTTGCAACATGGTGGCAGGGTTCTGAGAGCAAGCATTTGAAGGAAATAGCAAGCCAGGAAGTGATATTACTGTCATGATTTTGCACCAGAAGTCATATTTGTCACTTTTGCTGCACTCTTCATTGAGACAGTCACACAGAATGAGAAATAGATCCCATGGTAGCGGTGAATGGCAAGGTGCTGGAAGACCACATATTACCAAAAACATTGTCACTGCCATTTTTGGAAAATATACTCCACCTTAAAATGGTTAAATGAAATAATGAACATTAAAAAATACTGTAGATACTCAAGACATTTCAGTTCCCATCCTCAGGAAAAACATGCTTTTTTTTCTCATCTTCTTTCAAAGTGTGACTTTAACATAGGATCTACAGATGATCTTTAAAGACCGCTATATTGAAAGTTAAAGCTCATGAATATATGTATGTACATGTATTTTATTTTTAATGTAGGAGAACCCATAAGATTCTTAAAATATGAATAGGGAAAATAGTTACTGCTGTATCACAGAGAACAATATTTCTAAATATATATTTTAGGAAAATATATTTGGAAAAAAGACTTCTGTCCTGTAATACTGAAGGTCAGGTTTACAGATTTTTTTCCTTCAGAGAAATTAGCAGGAAGAAAAAACAGATATAAAAAAGTTAAACTTTATTTTTTTATAATCCAATAGATACACATTGCACATATGCAAGCAAGCATATATTCTTTTTTGCTCCATTCTGTCTTTAAATAACTATTTGAATTGAAACTTTAATAAATTTGCAGTAATTCAGAATTCTTATTTCATTAGAGTGGGCATGAGAAAAGTACAGAACGATAGGACTGAAAGCCTCTGGAGACTGTGTCAACCTGTCCCTAAAATTGGTCTTTCTCAAATTTCAGTAAACAAACTCTGGCTTCATGAAATTAGACTTAAAAGACTTTGTTAGATTTTATATAGGTTATGATTCAGAGGTGGCTAAGCCATATAAAGAGGAAGTAGTGAGACAAAACTCCTTCCCCTTCTAAACTTATCTTAATGATCAAAATCCTCCCACTAAATTGCTTTTTGAGCAACAAAGAAGGAAAATGGAAGAATACACAAATTCAGAAAGAAAAAGAAGGAAAAGTGGGTGTAAAAAGGGGAGCATCAGTGTCACATTAGGGGGCATGTCAGGCACCTGCCACTCCAGCCCCCAACCTTCCAGAGAAGAAAAAATTGTGACTGTCAGAAATAACACAGAAGTGTCAAAAGTATATATAATTACCCACATTCATTTAGAATAATAATCAATGGTTTTGTCCTAGAATTTTGTAAAAATGGCAAATTTCAAAGAAAACTAATACTAAAGATCCAAGTAACATAGGCACAATACAAAATATTGTGTTCCAACTATGCCTACAATAAGAGGAACAATGCAGGGATAATTTTGGAGATGTCTGCACTGCTTACAAGCAGTTCATCCCTCAAAAGTTATTGTTATCCACTACCTCCCACTATCCGTCTATTCCAGTTTCTCAACATGAACAAATGATTGGGAAGCACTCGTGAGTTTTTCTCTCTCATTTTCATGTCCTCCTCCCCTTCTCTATCTCTCAGTAAAATAAACACATTTTAATAAATTAGACATGTTCAATTTTTTTATTCTAGGTACTTATCATTCTCAACATAACTTAATTTATAATTCAATCTCAAAAGATCTAGTTCATAGAATAGACAATCATTCAAGTAAATAATTGGAGAAATAAATATAGTATTAAGAACTTCAGAAATACAGATTTGTGCTTCCACCCATGACAGACTATCTGGCACTATAATTTCCTTCCTGCCATAAACAGCTAAACATTGGGGAAGGAATATATATATACATATATATACATATATATGTATATGAATTAAACATATACATATGCAACATATGTGTAAAATATACAAGTGAAATATATAAATATATGTATATTTATATATTAAATAAAACTGCTTCAAGCATTTAACAACAGGTGGCAGCACAGGATTATAATCCCTAAAATAAGAGAAACACATGACACAAGGCTTATCATGCCCAGGAGCTTTCTCTTCCTAAAGTACTTCTTGGAGGATTATGAAGAGCAAGAAAGAACCAAGCTGAGCGTGGCAGTCTTGCCAAGTTGGGAAGACATATTGAGAAGATAGCTGATATTTAAAGAACAGGAAGGTGCTTCACAGAAAAACAGCTTCAAAAGTCTAAATTGTGCCCTTGGGTTTTTTCAAAAGTGATACAAAGCACATAGTCTGGTGACTTTTCCTGAGACAAGGCAAAGAGAAATTATTGAGAAACTATTAATGGAACAATTCCTGTAGTCCATATTGAGCTGAGAGATGTATGAGTACAGACTAGGAAGATTATAGACAGCTTATTGAAATGTGTGACATTTAGTTGAAATCCTGGGAGGATCACAATTGTGTAATAGGATTAAACTAACCTTACAATTAAAGTTACTCTAGACTTTTTCTAACAAAACAAAGTACAAGATTTGAAAGGAATGAGCAATTCTACAAGCTGATCAGTGCCTTCCAAATCAAAATTGAACTCTCCATCATCATGGCAATAAAATTCAAACACCCAATAATTAATCATTATAATATCCACCTGGAGTGGTGGCGCACGCCTGTAATCCCAGCACTTGGGAGGCTGAGGCAGGAGGATTGTTGCAAGTTCCAGTTCGAGGCTAGCCTGTGCTACAAAGTGAGCTCAAGGCCAGCCTGAACTGCATAGCAAGACCCTGTCTCAAAAAAAATCATTATAATATCCATCATCTAATAAGAAATTACTAGGCATGCAAAGAAGGTGGTTATGATAAGAAAGAGCATTTAAAAAGAAAAGATCCAGAGAAAGACAAAACTTGGAAATAGTGTTTAGAATGCACTCAAACACTACAATAAATTTTAAAAATGAGACCAGTAAAATGATACTTATAGATATGAAAAATATAGTATCTGAAATGAAATTTTAACTAGCCCATATCAGATGGGAGAATGCAAAAGAAAAGAGTAGAAAACTGGAAGAAATAAGTAATAGAATTGAATCAGTGAAACACAAAGAGAAAAGAAGCTACAGAAAAATGAATAGACCCTCAGCTACCTATTGAACATTATCAAGTTATCTATTATAAATGTATTGGAAACACTCCAAAAGAGAATATAAGTGTAAGATAGAAAAAATTTGAAAACGTATCTCCAGAAATGTCTCAGAATTTGATGAAAACTGTGAACATTCTAGTATAACAAGTTTAATGAAACAAAAGTTAAATAAAAATAGACAAAAACTAAACTCATCATAATTTCACTGCTAAAAATTATGAAGAAAAATCTTAAAATGGCAAAAAGGTTACAGTATAAAGAGAAAGATAATTACCACTGACCTTGTCAAGAACAATGAAAATTATGAGTGCTGAGAAATTATTACAAAAACAAGAAATAAAACCTTGCTAACTAAGAATTCTATACTCAGTGAAAATACCCTTCATCAATGAAGACATTTTCAAACTAAAGGAGCTGGGAGAATTCAGGGCCCCATAGGAACTGACCTAGTAAGAGTAAATGTGTTTCCAAATATTAGCACAATGGAGAAACTATGAAATGGAAACGTCTTTTATAATATTATCCTAGAAGCATACAATCTTTTTGGATAGGTGAAACAAAACATATGCAATGCAAAAAGGTAGAGAGGATAGCCCCAAAACATTGCTGAGAGGTGTTAAAGGAAACCTAAACAAATGCAGAAATACATAATGCTCATGAATTGAAAGGTCTGGCTTTTGTTTTGTTTTGTTTAAAGAAAGCCAGTTCCTCAAAATTGACTTAGGACAGCCATTCAGTCCCAATCAAAATTACACAGGCTTTCTTTCTTTTTACAGAAAATATCTGGTTCTAAGATAGCTATAGAAATTAATGGAACTAGAATACCACAAAACAATGTCAAAGCAGAACAACAAAGTTGGGGAATTTACACTGCTTTGAGACTTACTATAAAGTCAGATTAATCTAGTTAAAGTGCAGCTGACAGAAGTATAGACATAGATGCAAGAGACAGAACTACTAATTTAGAGCAAGTCAAACTTTGATCAAGGTGTCACTATATTTAAAAATGAAAGTCATTCTTTTCAACAAAACACAGTAGAGTAACTGGACATGTCTATGGATGTGATCCTTACTTCACACAAAAATTAAGTTAAACTGTATTGAGATAACAAAAAAAAAACCTTAAAGCTCAAACTGTAAAACTAGATGGACATGTAGGATAGGATTCTTCTTTATTTTGGAGTAGTCAAAGCTAGACCATAAAAGCAAATCACATATACAAAAATTGTACATTATTCTTCATTAATTTCATCAATTTTAAAATTTCTGCTATTTGGAAAACACCATTAACTAAAAAGCAATCACCAACTGGCAGAAAATATTTTCAATGCATACACCTGTGAAAAAAGAGTACATACTATATAATTTCATTCATATCATTCATTTTTGCACATCATCTTATATTTTGTGACCTTGCTAAGCTAATGCTAATAGTTGTAGTAGCTTTTTAGTGGATCTGTTAGAATATTGAATGTACATAATAATTTCACCTAACCATGTATTTCTTCCTTTCAAATCTGTACTTATTTTATTTTTTCTTACTTTATTGCATGGTCTAGCTCTCCCATACAATGTTGAACTAAAATTGCAGGAATGAACATTCTTAAGTTGTTCCTGATGTTACAGAGGAAAAAATTCAGCTTTAACAATTAAATGTGATATGTTCAAAGGTTTAGTTCAGTTCTGATATTCCTTTGTTGAACTTTTGTCTAGCTGATTTGTGAGAGTAGGGTACTGAGGTTCCACATCATAACTGTATTAGTTATTGTCTGATTTTTCATATCCATTAATATTTATTTTACATAGTTGGGTGTTCAAATATTTGGTACACACATGGTGCACATTATGATTGTTATCTCACCCTCTTGGTTGTTCCCTTAACAAGTATGTAGTGGCCATCTTTGTCTATTCTGATGAATTTTGTCTTGAAACCCACTTTGTCTTCAAATAGATTAGCTACCCCTGCTTTTTTCCAGGTTCCTGTCACATGGAGTATTGTTTTCCATCCTTTGACTTTAGGTCTATGAATTTCTATTTTAGTTACAGGTGTTTTTTGGGGGTGGCATTTCGTTGAATCTTGTTTCTTGACCCAGTCTACCAATCTGTTTCCTTTAAGTGCTGAATTGAGGCCATTAACTTTGATGGTTATAACTGATATGTATTAAGTTATCCTTGTCATATCATTTTCCTATTGTTGGTTCCCTTTCTTTCCTCTCTGTTTAACTGCCTGTCTTGCCTGGTGGATTCATTCTGTTGGGGTTCATGGAATGATAGTCTGTTATCTATTTCTAGAATATCCTTCAGAACATTTTGGAGGGCTGGTTTGCTGGTCATGAATTTCCTCAGGTGTTCTTTGTCATGGAAAGAAGCAGAAGTATCTTATTTCTTCATCAGTTTTGAAAGATAGTTTTGAGGGCTACATCAGTATGGTTTGGAGGATGTTTTCATTTAAAGCTTAAAATCCTTGACTCCAACCACTCCATGACTTAAGGGTCTGTGATGAGAAGTCTGCTGTGATTCTGATGGGTTCTACTTTCTAGGCAATTTGTTTCTTTTCTCTAACAGCTTTTTAAATATTCTGTCCTCATGTTGAATTTCTGGAATCTTGACTATTATGTGTCTAGGTGTAGATTTTTCTTTTGATCATGGCTAATTGTTGTTCCATATGCCTCACCTTCCTGTATGTCAAATTATTTTTCCGTGCTTGGAAAGTTTTCTACAATTACTTCTGTGAAGAGGTTTTTTTATGTCGGTTGTATTACCTCCTGCTTTTTCATTGACTCTGATCAATCTTATGTTATTCTTCTTTGCATCATCTAGCAGCTGTTGGATTGATTTTTCATGGTCCCTTGATATTTTTAAGAATCCTTCTCTTCATAACCACTAACCACAAACCTTTCTAGGCTTTTTATAGGCTTGAATATGCAGGTTTAGAAGTCATCAACCTTATAAAGACAAAAGAGTAGATGAGATAACCAAGGAGAAGTGTGTAGGAAGAAGAGTACTAAACCCAGAACCCTGGGTAAATATTAGCATTTTAGGTACACAGAGACATGAAAACATGGAGAATACAGCAGAAGAGAAAAAAAAGATGGAGGTAAGAGAATCAGATGATAATACTTCAGAACCAAAGTGAAATAACTCTGGAAGAAGACATTCTAAGGGTAAATATTCCCCACACTGGGCTACCATACAGTCATAAGTGAACTTAGAGAAAGTAGCTTTACATGATGAGTGAGAGCAAAAGTTCTATTCCAGTGAATGTAAAATAGGATAAGTACACAAGACAAATTCTACACCAGGAATAGTGGTAACATCTGTAATCCCAGCTTTCAAGAGGCTGAGACAAGAGTAACACAGCAAGTTTGAAGGGAAACACAGTGAGTTTCAGGCCAGCCTGAACTACATACTAATACCCTGTTTCAAACCCAAAAAAAACAAAAACGAAAAAGAAGACTCACATTCTTAATTCTTAAACAATGATCTGTTACTCACTAATGGTGGAGATATCTCTTTCCCCCTATCTTCCTTTGCTAACAATGTATGAGATGCACCCTTTAGGTGCACTGTAAAAGTAGAGGAGAACCATAATGTCTTTAAGAATGAAAATAGCCTCTGATCCACAACTTACACTGGGAAGAAATCTCCTAAAAGGTGTGGGAGAAGTATCCAAAAATGCCATACTCATGATGTATTGAATAGTGATTATCCCATGGCCTACCTGTAGTGCTGTATAAGCTAGTCCCATGATTTTGTTAACATGAAGTCAGATCTTTGTCACACTTGGGTCCCCTTCAGCTGCTCAAACTGAAGACCCTTCCCTATTTTCTCTTCCTTCTCCATTAAAGCTTATACCTGTAAATTCTGTTCCCATATGTGTTCTGTACCAGGTGGAGGAGTGAGTGGTCAGAGGAATGATAGGGACAGAGAATGTACCTGCTCCTATAAGAGCTTTCTTCAGAGAGGAGGCAAAGCAGAGGCTATGAATTTCTGGATGTTATCTTCCAATTTGATTGTACATTTTGGTATTTAATAAGTTCAAAGATCTAAATATTAAAACAGAAACACTAAATCCACTGAAAGAGAATGTAAGCAGAAATCTTGAAGACATCGGGGTAGGCAGAGTGTCCATGAACAAAATCCAAACTGCACAGGAAGTACTTCAAAGAATCAACAACTGGAATCTCACCTTATTGAAAAGTATTTGCACATCAAAAGAAATCACCAACAGAGTGCAAAGAAAACCCATGGATGGGTAAAACTTTTTAGCCAACTGTCTCTCAGACAAAGGACTTCTATCTAGAACATATAAAGAAAAAAAATCAGGACCCCAAAATTCAAAGACACAATCCAAAAATGGACATTGAAGATGAAGGCACACTTCTCAGATAAATAAATATAAACAACAAATTAAAATATGGAAAAATGGTCAACATGATTGGTCATTCAAGCAATGCAAATTAAAACAACACTGAGATTCCATCTCAGCCCAGAAAGAATGGCTACCAAGAAATCAACCAATGACAAATGCTGGAGAGGCTGTGGGGAAAAAGGAACACTTCTACACTGTTGCTGGGAGTGTAGACTGGTACATTCACTGTGAAAATCAGTGTGGAGATTCCTCAAAAAACTAGGATCAGAGGTACCATTCAACCCAGTTACTCCCCTTCTGGGTATTTTCTCAGAAGAATTAAAAACATCATATCACAGCGATGTATGTGCACCCATGTTTATAGCAGCATAATTTGTAATAGCTACATCTTGGAAACACCCCCAATGCCCATCAACCAAGGAATGGATTAAAAAAAGATGTGATATTTTTGTACAATGGAGTACTATCCTGCTATAAAGTAGGATAAACTCGAGGCTTTTATAGGTAAATGGATGCAATTAGAGACCATACCCATGTGAAATAAATAAGACTCGTATGTGTAAACATCATATTGTTTCCCTAGTGTAAAAAACTGAAAGAGTAAATAAGATAAGAGTAAATAAGATCCCTAGTGTAAAAAACTGAAAGAGTAAATAAGTACCACAGATATTGTGAAAGGGAAAGAAACTGCTCAAAAGGAGAGAACAAATGGGATGGAGGAAAGGAGGAAAGAAGGGAAAAGAAGTTATATACATATATATATATATATGATAGCTAAGATAGTTATACTACTAATTTCTTCAGTTCATTGAAGGGAACAGTTTGTGCTTATATTGTTCGATCAATCTTGCATGCCTATATCTCGTAATCTGAGCAACTACTTTGAAAATAACAATACACGATATATGAACCATGGTTAATTTGCTATTATCTTGATTTGAAATTCTGTATCATTTTTGTTTTTTCTCTTTAAAGTAAAAAAAAATAAATAAAAATGGAAAAATAAGTACCACATAGAGACAGAAGTCTTAGCTGGAAGCTAATGATATCACCCATGTGTTTCTGGTAAAGGCAAAAGCTGACATAAAGGAAAGTGCATCTTTTGAACTGGCTCATATATTTTAAAAAGCACAGATCTAGATTGTGGTGTGGAATTGAAATGTGTTTTGCAAAGCCTTGCTTTTGCCCTGTGCAGAAAACCTAGGCTGTACATCTCTCTCTTCCGGTTCACTTATATCTTATACGACCGTGTCACCTTGTATTTCTCTATTTAAAAATAAAAGGCAAACTCAGCAATTCCTTTTTCTTAAATTGCTTCAGTAACCAGCAGTTGCTACATTAAAAGTGTTAGCTGGAAGACTATAAAAATAGTCCAATGCTCCATAGCAGGTAACTACATTTGAGCCAATTCTCCTTTCAGGGATGTAGCAAGGTCAAATCAAATGACCAGGGAAAGATAGGATATGAGAGAGAGGGGCAACCAATTGACATTCAAAGGCAAAAGCACATTATGCTTGGAATGTTTTGTGTAAAAGTTAAACAGCACCCACATTTAACCACCTGCTTCTTGTTTAGAAGAGTTCGAATGAACAATTTCAAGCACAATTGAGTAACACTCAAAAGAAAATCAAGTGTAATTTCCTAAGTTGCTGAAGCAAGGGTTCTTCTATGAAATCGCCATTAGTATTTCTAAACCCAATTTGATTATATTTGAAATTTAATGCACACAGTTCAGTGGCACCTGGAAATTTCTTCATGCAGAGATGAAATTATGAAGTACACCTACTTAGATGATTATTTGTGTGTGTGTGTGTGTGTGTGTGTGTGTGTATTTTAAAAAAAATCCTTGGGTCATATTTGTAATAACACTAAATCACTAAAGATGACTTGTTTCTTTTTTCTCTCCCATGTGACAATATTTTGCATGGGTTTAAGGCATATTAAAAAGTAGGGTAAAAGGTACAATACAAAGACACCTACATCAGACCACCTGTATACCTCATCTTGAAATTCTTCACTTGTCTACCACCTCTAAACATTTGCTAGTTAGAGGAGAAAGAGTACTATGGGGGTATTCAGGTTACTTGGGTAAATCTCTTAAGAAGGCAATTTTTAAACTGCTTTTATTAAACACCGACTTCACATGATTACTTCTGCAATATAACCTTTAAAACCTGTAGTCTTCCTCAATAATCGCATTGGATTTAAATGATTTGATCTGGTCCTTACACACATCCTCCATTCTAGTTGTATAGTTTCCTTACTTACAACTTGTATAGCTTACTTACAATACTGAGCAATCCTGCCTTTCTTTTGTATATTTTTCCTACTAGGGAATTCTTTACATTGCACTTACACAAATATTTTCCATTCTAAAAGATTCAACGTGTCAACTTTATTGATTCTTCCAACTGAATTGATTCTTGTTTTTCACATTATCATTAACATTTAATGCTCATACCCACATATGGCCTTAATAATTTTCTTCCCTACAATACCTCTTATATTACTATCTTATAAGGCTAGTTTACCAATACATGCTTTGTCTACCTAAATAGATTGCTGTCATCTCAAATGTGGAAGCTTATTGCTTTCTTAGCTTGCAATGACTACTAGGTTACTCTAAGCAGCAAAGTTTAATAAAGATTTCTTTACTAATTTTAAAGATTCAAAATTTACCTGTTTTAATTATAGAAGTGATTTACATACCATTTTACCAGGGATAGCGTTAAGAAAAACAACCCAAGCTTCTTTAAATGAAAATGTTTCTAACAAAATATATTTTTGAAGAAATTATTTAAATCAAAGCTTTAATAACTTTCCTAAACCACAATATATGCTCATTTCCGTAAAAGTCATGGAACATTTCCTGAAAATCTCATTTCTAGAATGTGTCCCCTGATCTTCAGGATTTTTTTCCTGATGGAAAAAAATAACTTCAGTTGTAAGTTCACATTATAGGTAAACTATTTTATCAGTGCAAACATTCATTAGTGTTTAAAAATGAAAATGGTGAAATTTCAAAAATGACAACTGAAGAAATAAAGAACTAGTGATAGTGCATCTGAAACTAAAGGATTCATTTCATTTC
This sequence comes from Chinchilla lanigera, assembly GCF_000276665.1. Lineage (NCBI taxonomy): Eukaryota > Metazoa > Chordata > Mammalia > Rodentia > Chinchillidae > Chinchilla > Chinchilla lanigera. Next base: position 15,867,467 of record NW_004955449.1, on the reverse strand, counting down.
ATGCATAAGTTTAACAATCGCTATTAATATAAAATAAATAATGTGGCTTTCTTTACAGATGAAAAGATGGCTAATGATAAGCCTAGTTGAGAGTTTGACTGAATGTCTGCTAATCAAAAATGCTAGGCTGGGGATTTAGCTCAGCGGCACAGCGCCTGCCTGGCAAGCACAAGGTCGTGAGTTCGATTCCCAGTACCAGAAAAAACAAAACAAACAAACAAAAAAAAATCAGTAGGGGGCTGGGGATTTAGCTCAGCGGCACAGCGCCTGCCTGGCAAGTGCAACATCGTGAGTTCGATTCCCAGTACCGGAAAAAAAAAAAAAAAAAAATGCTGGGCTTGTGAACCTGATTAGTATCAACTTAATGCAAGATAGTCAGGACACTTATTAACAAAGCTGTTCTGAAGATGAGGAAGAGGGAGAATCAGAAGTAAAAGAATTGAAAAACTTTTATCAAAAGTTCAATCAACACAGCGTTCTGCCTCTCTCAAGACCCAGAAACCATCAGCTGTCTACAGTTACAGATAAAAACCGCACATCCCTTCTTCTCATAGTGTCATTCTGGAACACCCACCCACGGTGGATCAGGTTAAACTATTCTTGACTGGGTTGATAACTATCTCTTAAGGTTTATTACAGACATTTGGGAGGTAATGAGTTCCATACAGTACTTCTTCCCCCTGTGCAAAACAATGTATTACTTTTACTGTCTTGAAAGTACATCTTCAAGTGTAAATGAAATGACCCCTAATTCCAATGCTCAAGGATTTAGTTATTACTGTACTATATTATCAGATATAGGAGATAACATAAAGCCAATGAATACTAAGTGCAATGAAGAAAAACAAAATAGGCTGGTGTAGTGAATGACGTAGGGTGCTACTTTAGGAAAAGTGAAATTCTACCAGACCCCTACCTGGAACATTATTTGCAGGTAGAATATCCCAGGGAGAGCAGACAATGCAAGGCCCCTGGGAGAGGTATGTGTTTGGAAAATTCAAGGAATATCAAGAAGCAAGAGGCTGGAAAGAGCTGGGGATGGAGGTGCCTGACACGAGAAATGCTGACCAAAGAGGCTGTTCGTATCTTTAAACAGCTTGTAGACCACGTGTGTTTGTGATTTTACGGTCCGTGACAGAAGCTATGTTAGACTTCAAAGCAGGTCAACTCAGTGGTCTTTCAATAAGTGTAAAAAGTATAAAATACTGTAAAAAATTTAAAAATTTATTGTGCTAAGTGTCATCTAGACAAACATGTTAAATAATTGCCTCTTCCAGCTCTGAAATTCTAGAATTCTACAATGCCTTGGTAGGAAGCAAAGAAGCAAAATTCCTTCCAATAGAGAGGCCCAAGTGAATGTATATTACTGTATATAAATGTACACATCCATGTTTTCATCTGTAAAGAAAGCCACATTATTCATTTTTTATTAATAGTGATTGTTAAACCTATGCATGAAATGAAATGACTCCTTCAGTTTCAGATGCACTATCATTAGTTCTTTATTTCTTCAGTTGTCATTTTTGAAACTTAGCCATTTTAAGTTATAAACACTAATGTGTGCAAAATTCGGTGAATATTTGCACTGACAAAATAGTTTACCTATAATGTGAACTTACAATTGAAGTTACTTTTTCCATCAGTGCTATTGAGCTCCTTTAAGTTTCCATCACCCACTCCTTACTCTGCACACAAATATAAACACAATTTGTAAATAATGGACCATAACTGGCTCAGGGTGATAACACTTGCTTGTAATCTCAGCCCTCTGGAAGGCTGAGGCAAGAGGATTTCCAAGTGATTGCCAGCCTGTGCAATTCAGGGACTCACTAAGACCCTGTCTCAAAATAAAATATAATAAGAAAGGGCTGAAGAAGTAGCTCAGTGTGAAACGTCTGGATTCAATCCCCTGTACCATAAGAAAAAAATGGACTATAACTGTATGGAAACCAAAATATGACACATTTTCTTTTATTTAAAATAGAGCTCTATATGCTTCACTGTAACAAGTGCAAGGAACGCGTAATTTATTACCTTTTCCACTTTACAAAACAATACATTTTCAGAAAATGCATACATAAAAATATAACATTTAGGCAGATAAGTATTTACATCTGGAGGCAGCTGAAAGTTATGCAGTAATATTAAAATGCTTTAAAATAAATATTTCATGACTTGCTGTTGGCAAAGCTAAACATTTTGGTATGAAGTCTATCACAGAGTTCCTACTAAATTCTAAAATGTTATATAATTTCTAAATAAAATAAGTATATATGTTACTATAAAATGCATATTTTCAGAGACTAGAAATTAATGAAACATATTAATATCATTCATTTCTCTTTGGAATTTGGAATTCTCTTTACCTTCAACAATTAAATTGCAACTATGTACTAAAATCCCCATCTGCACATTTTTGATACAATTTATTGCCCAGCTCTCATTTTAAAACCTAATTTGTTTTTCTCCCTATTTTTATATACATTCACTTGGGCCTCTCTATTGGAAGGCAATACCTTTTTACATAAGAATAGCAACTAGCTTAAAAAAGTCTTTACAACAGTGATTCTTTTCACAGTAGTTCAAGAGTTCAAGGCATGTTTTGCAGTGTCAAAACGCAATGGTTTTGACATTTGTAATATGTTCTTAGGTATAAGAAGAGTCACACTACCAAAAAAAGTATAATTATTATTAATACTTTGAAAGTCAATCGAACATGGTTTTTTTTTTTTTTTTTAGATCTGAGTCTAATTTTCTGTTTCTGGGGCATTTTAAAGCATGAAACAAAACAGGTTTGAATAATCTTATTCAGTCTAAGATCGGAACAGTATGTGAGCTTGACACTAGTCATTGTGGAAATGAACTAGAATTTAATATTTTGTAGAGAGAAGGAAAGTATTGGGTCTTTAAAAGTGCTCAAATACTATTGCTTAGCCTATGGAGAAACTAGAAATTTTGATGACTCTCAATTTATATATTTCTGGACAGAACCTGGGCACACAATCTTGTTTCATAAGTCAATGAACAGGTTCAGTATGAATGAAAACATCAAAATCACAGTCTGTGTAACTTTCTGCAAGTGTCAGGGTAGAAAATTTAAACCAGCAGGTCTAACATCTAACCTTACCTGCTCTTTTAGATGCTAGGATGAAAAGCCAAAACAACTTTTTCTCCTAAATTGTCTGTTCAAATTGCAGTTATTAAGAACCATTTTGAATTTTGAATTCCAATTTTCTGAAGATTTATAAGCAGGGCCATTTTTTGAAAATATATACATAAGGTTCTTTTCTACCAATTAAAAATGTGTTTCCTCTTTCAAAGAGCCAATTGCAGACATTTCAGCCCCTACCTTCCCTGTAGCTGGGAGTATTTTTGTATAGCACAATATGCCCAATTTCATCCTGTGACAGTGTACCTAATCTACTATTCTCAGATCCTCACTACATATATTAATCAGAGTTCATAAAGCTCTGGGTAAAAGTCTTGCAGTTAAAACTGTTGTATGTGGATGGAAAATCTTCTGCTACTTTAACATGGAGCTGATTATCAGAAAATGTGGTCATATCTGACAATATTAAAATTAGGATGAGCTAGAACTCATATTTTCCCAAAAGGTATATTCACCTACAACTGAACTAGAGACATATCCTACAGCTTTTTAATAGATGAATTTTTAAAGGGGATTATTATCTAATTACAATATAACATTATATTCCAAATCATATGGCACAATGGTTTGGTTTTAAAAGATGGCAAAAGGAAAACAAAGCAATAGTATTAAATATAGCAAAAGTAATTTTAGCAGTCATGTTATGGGACATATATTCCATTCTCTCTCCAAGTCACTGTTTCAATTGGAATTTAGCATTAAATCAAAAGTAGACAATATTTATATGTTAGTTAAAAGTTAGAATATAACCAGACAATCTTTTTAAAGTTTAAAAGAAAGTCATCTCTGCCATTAACAGAACACTTTTTATAGTGCCGAGAGAATAATTACTGGTGAAGTTATGAGGCGAAACCTCTCATACATGAGTGAGAAAATTAATATCTTGTTAAGAAGTCCAGTGTGTAACAATCTGGACAGGGTTAGAGTACAACTAAAGAGAGACAAGAATCATGAAGTTAGAGTTGATGAAATCCAGAAATTGTTTTTTAATGTGCTGAAAGAAAATGAATACTGAAGATAAAACTGAGAAAAGAAAAAAAGTCAGATAATATGTCACTGGACATAGTCCAAAATTCATCTACCAAATCACCTTCCAAGCCATCCGGAGCATAAAGAGAAGACATCCCCTAGAGAAAGGGGAATCGGCAAAGTCATGAAACTTATCCAGTCCTTACTTGGACTGAACGTCTGCCCTCTCAGCACCCTTAAACTGCACTCATGAGCACTCAGTGGCTGCCTATCTAGCATGACAATCATTTCAAATCTCTTTCTTTGTCATGTTTTTCTCACTAAGCAAATTATTTTATCTTGAGAAAATTAAGTAGAAACACAGAGAAAAGTAGAATTTCATCATCATCTTTAGATGGCACATTTATGTGAGTGTATAATCAAGGTAAGTTCAGATGCATGTTAACTAATTTTTTAACTAGTAGAAGTTGAGCAGGGCACAGTTGCAGGTATCGCCCCTGGGTTTCTGAAATAACTCATTTAATCTCTGACCTCTGGTTTCTTCCTCTGTACGACATTGGAGTCAAGTCACAAAATCTCTTAGGTTCTTCAATTCCTAAAAGTTCTGGTTTTCATATTTGGCTGTGACATATGATAAATAATTTAGGTAACTTAGGGATAGCTTTTAATGAAAAGGTTAAAATTTCAGAATAATTAAGTAAAGAACTTATGTACTAAAATTAGGAACTAATAATTTTGAAGGTTAATGAAGAAGTATTTTTAAAGGAAGTGAGAAAATAATGAAATAAAAAGGAAGCTGGGGGGAAGAACGTCAAATAACTGAATATTTCATTAAAATGCTTTAGAAAGCTGGTTATATTATAGAAATTCTTAATACCCACAATTTTAGTAAAAGTTTTATATTTCTGTTGGTGTTTTTCTGATTAGAAGCCCTCAGTCAGAGGGTTCACTGTCTTAAGTAAAATAGTGAATAAAGTTCAAGTAGGTATTAGTACATGGATAGAACAAAATATTATCAAACAGAGAAGGGTTAAGTTTCACACACACAAAAAGAGACTAAAGGTATCGTCAAAAAAATCTGACCCTATTTTAAGATACTAATACCAAACATTTCTAAATAGCTTATAATGTTATATTTATAAACTTACATAAAGGAAAAATTATTGAAGACATCAACTGCCAACTTCTATTCATTTGCTACTTTTACTTGATTTCTTCATGGGAAATAAAATTTCCACAATTTAAATAAATTTGTTTAACCAAATAATCAATCAAAAACTATTCCCTGACAGGTGATTTAAGTTGCACAGCACATGACGGCAAGGTCGGTCAGCTCCTTGATTTCAAGAGCCTGGCCGCGCAGGCTGCCGGTGTTTAGGGGTGGTCTCCAGGACAGCCCTGAGTTCCTTCTGCTGCAGTAAGTCACACCGTGGCAAAATTCCAAGAAAGTAGTTTCATTTTCTTTCTGTTAATAATTCTACAATAGTAGAAGTTATAAAATAATAAATTAGAGTAGAACTTCTAACCTAAGGAATCTATTGTAGACTTTCATTTTAAAAGAAAAGCTGATTTTGAATTCTTCAGATACTGCACCCAAGTTACTATTTTCATACAATCATGGAAATTTAAAATGCAAAGTTAATTGAAAGTATAAAGATGAAAAGCAAGTGCTATGCCTAAAATAGTGCACGACAGTCATGTTTCACTTAACTCTCAAGTCAGAACATAATTAAGAATTCTAGATATGACATGCCAAATATTTTAGACATACAAGAATGCATACAACAGAATCTGCACCAATTACAAACTTAAACACGTAACTTACAAGGTAATAAGGCCATGCTTAAATATTGACAACAAATAATGTTTCTCTTACTTTCAGAGACTGATGCTGCACATAAATCTTATTACCTCTTTATACAGTACTGAAAATTCATAATCACATTTTCCCAAGCTTTGTATCATGTCCAAAAGCCAAAATAACTGAAATGAGTAAAAACACTGATATTCTGAACCTAACCTATGAAGAATTGCTTCGCTAATAACAAATCTGAAAAGTAATAAATATTACACAATGGGACATCATCAAAAACAAATCATATAAAATTTAACAGCATAGGTATGTACAGAAAATCTGACATTCTAAACTTTATCCTATTTTTATAAGTGAACATTTTCTTTGTATAGTCATGTTGAGAGTTAAGGAAAACTTATAACTTTTAATATTTTCCTTATCACATTTGTTGGTCTACCTAAAACATATTACAAAATTGAAGTACAAGATGATTCAGTTAGGAGTCATTGCTAACAAACAAAATATTGTATGTCAAAAAGTACCAATGTATAGATTTACAAAGAGTGAAAGGTAAATCAGCAAAATATGAGATTATATTATACACTCTCAAATAAATTATAAAACAATGAGAAATAAAATAGCAACATTAAAACATCCTCTCTTAAAAATTCAGTGAGTGTATTTATCCAACATACATGAATAAAACAATAAACATTATTCTCATTTGAGACTACAGTAAGACCATAGTAAATAAATAATTTCATTCTCTTATATGCAAAAACAGTCTATGAGAAATAAAGTAATAAGTATAAACAAGTTTACTCCTTCACATAAGCTCTTTTTAAAATCCTTTTTAAAACTGGTGATCTATTTAGGCTCTAATATCCAAATAAAGATACTCTAATATGCAAATAAAAACACTTTCTAAATGTGTTGCAAATATAAAGTGATTTTCACACCTATTCTTTAAAACCACTGTTATACATAGCTCGATGCATTTTATCTGTCAATTTACTTTCTTCCCACATACTCATATCACTTTTCCCATTCCCAAATTAGATTTTAAAATCTCTGAGTGCAGGACTTATCTATCTTTTTATTCCCCCTTGTGCCCAATGTTGTGGCAAGCAAGACATGGGGTACTCCATGATTATTTCATAAATGGAGGAATGCATAAATGAGAATGAAAGCATCCCCACCGCTGTCAGTTTGTTTTCTTTCCTATCTCAACTGAATCAAATGAAGATGGATTCAGTAACATATTTCCATAGTGGACTGAAGTATAGTCACTGAACTGTGCTTTATATGAAAATACATAACACTGTCACCCAACTTGTACTTTGTAGAACACTTATATGTGAGACAGTAAAATCTTTCCTCTTCCCTTAATAAACAGGTTCTACTGTGGCCAAATAATTTGATAAATCCAGTTTTTTTTTAAAAAAATCAAGTAATAGGTTTTTACTGCTAAACTTCTCAAAGCACATGCTAGTGTTCAAGTATCACTTTCTAAGAAGCTATCGAAGAATATTTTTGTTTGTGGGTCACCTCAGCAGAACAATTTTCTACGGAAGAAAGTTTGGGAAGCAACATTTTAGAAAAATAAAAGACAACATGTAAAATCTCCATCACCAAAGCAGCATTATATACTTGATGGAAATATTTAGCATCTCATTAAATATTCATCACTCTGTTGCCACAAAAAGTACAATGGAGAAAGACTATCACAAGCATTGCTCCGCACCCATCTGCTCATTTTGAAAGGTTAGGGAAATAGCCATTCACTGTGTCTGATACTCCAGCATCTGGTTGTTACACATTTTGAAGTTTCTAAAATTTCTCTCAAAATATTTCTTTGCTTCCTCTCCCCTTCCTATCCTTTTCTTCTAACTTTGTATGTACAAAAGTAATATGACTTGTGAATTGCATCTTAAGACATCTCCAGACACTAGATATTCGGGTTTAGTTAGTCTTTGGAAGTGTACAGAAACTCACAGTCATTAACAAGCAAAGTAACTATTACATTTCTATGAGGAAAGTGCCATATCTAATAGATGCGCTTCTAAAATTTCATGCAGGTCAATCATAACTCTGTAAAATAATTCAATATATATTCTATATGACTAAACTATAAATATCGTAGTGAAGATATTTCTGCATAAGGAGAAAAGCACTATGAGAATCAAGAAAAAGCAAGAGGCTGGCTAACTCTTCAGTGCTGATTGTCACAAGATCTGGGCTATTGCCAACTGTGCCGTTAGCTGAATGACTTCAGTACTTTTTTTAGTATTTCAAGATGTCAGGTGTCTCGTCAGCAAGTGAGAGGAAGTAATAAGTTTAGTGTCTTTCAAAGTATTTGCTTTACGGACTGTTGCAGTAGTGGGTGATGAAGAACAGGAGAATGGAGAGGCGAAACCAAGCAAGTGGGACTCTACTCCCACTTCCTTATTTCACCAAGCAGCTCCACCATTATGTGATGTTTTATATACTAAACGTCAGAGCACTATTTATTTTTTAAAAGAATATTAATAATTTTAACAAAGGAAACCATAAATGGCATGATCTAAAGAGATATTTAACTATAGCTCTAGTTCACATTTTTAATGACTATTTTTCTTCTGAGGAAAATATATTTTACTTTTTTCTATTCATTCATGTGCTGTTGGTTCAAGTAAAACAAAATCTTTAATGACTTATTTTATATAGCTTATTTTACACTTTTATAATATTTTTCTCATTAAATAAAACGATGAGTTCATGTATCACTTTTCAAAACAAACTTAAAGTCAACAAGGAGGATGAATAAAGTCAGCTCCTGCCCAAGCTTAACTTTAGAGCTATTTTTTCACACTGCCTTTGGGCACTTAAATACTGTACTGCATTATCTTTGAGGTAGAACCAAAAGGACAAAGGAGAAAGAAAATGGCAAGAACATTCACATAAAGAGGGAAAATGGGAAAGAATGCTGTGAGAAGTTTCTTTGTGGCAGGATTATCATCAAGCTTTGCAATCTTCTTTGACACAAAGTTGAGAAATAGTCTTCTTAATCCGAAGGGCAGTTAGGCGTGCTGCCCCGTTGGCATACCAGCACTCGCGCATTATCCTCCCCATGACACGGAGTGCCTTTAAGAGAGAGAAAAATGTAAAAAATTAGCTACTTACACAAACAAAATACAAAAGAAGCAAAGTCACAAATTAATTCCAAGCTTGATGAATAAGAATAGATTTGAAAAAATATGAAGAGGCTGAGATCAAACTTCAAAAATTCTCTCAAAACACCAAAATATTAACTTCACGCAGACTAACTTAATTGAAAAATCAAGTCACTGATGTCTGGGAATGTGGCAGAATAGCTGTTTAAAAATTCTCTAAGAAGAAACATGAAAAACATGAAAGGACATAGAATGGGTTAGCAAATTCCCTATGTCTTGATCTGAGTGAGTAGTAAGTATATGTGGGTACATATAAAAAATGTTTATCAAGCTCTCTATTAAGGCTTATGCTTTTTACTATATGCCAACTATACCACAATAAAAACAGTGATCCAAGTATAAATATCAAAAATATTAATTTTTAAAGTAAGTATAAATAAACTTACATGGAAGATAAATACTTAGGGAAATAACATGAATACATGAAACCATAGAGATACAGGAAACACTAAAGCAGGTAGCTGCTTTAGTAGCAGCTGCAGATTTCATAGTCTATCTTAGAACTTTAGAACTGGTGGCATACATGTGAAAGACAGGAAAACCAGTCTAAAGCAAACAGAAAATGTTGAACACGCTTAAGGCCTCCAATTTTAGGATGAATCTGTCCTAAAAAGAAAGTTTGTAAGAGGAACTGCTTAAGTCTTCCTTTTGATAAGAAAAAAAATCAAGTCCATAATTCTAAACATTGCAGTAAAGCTGAGCTCATTGTGAAAATCCACAAATATGGGAGGAAACAAGGTTGTATACAGAGAGCCAACTGAGATGCTAATCCACAAAATCAGACCCATAAATCAGAAGTTATAATTACATGGTATAGCCAGTATATAAAATATAGTTTGAAAAGAAAAATCCAAATATGAATAAAAAAGTATTTTTGAAGTACTACTAAAATTTCTTGATATGAAAAATATAACAAAGTACTCAATGGATGAATCAAACAGATTAGATACATCTGAAGACAATTAAATAACCGGATGTAATGCCAAGAGATAAAACATAAATACATAGACATAAGCAATAAAAATCTAGCTAAGTAGAATGACAGGTTTAATATGAATCCAACGCACTGTGCAAAAATGAGCATTAGAGACAATGAGAAGAGGAATGACTTAAACAGAAAATATTTTAGAATTGCTGGACATGGTACTGCACACCTATAATCCCAGCACCTGGGAGACTGAGGGGCAGGAGGATTACTACAAGCTTGAGGCCAGCCTGGGCTACAAAGTGAGTTCAAGGCCAGCCTCAACTGCATCGTGAAACCCTGTTACACAAAGACAAACTGACAAAGATTTTAGAATTTTCAAGAACTGAGGAATAACGCAAATTCTTAGAATTAGCAAGGATATAAATTCCACTCAAGACTAACTGAAAAAACATCACAGAGAAACTGCAGAACACTAAAGACACAGAGAAGTTCTTAACAGTAATCAGAAACAGAAGAAAAACAAACATAAATTGGTAACTTTCTGACATCTCAACAGCAAACGTAGAAGTCAGATGACAGTGGAATAGCAACTTTAAGGTATTTAGAGAAAACAGCTAATGAAAGAGATAATTCAAATTTTTATGCCTAAATTAGTTCAAGACTAAGGACAAAATTAAGACAATTTTGGACATGCCAGACTGGAAGAATTTAAAACCACCATGCTATCACCGAGGGAAAGTAAAACTTTTAAAGGATGCAAATCAGGAAGTCAGAAAATGATTTCAGAAGAAAGCCCTGGAAGAAGAACCACTGAACAAAGAAAAGGAGAATGTCTAGCACAAAGGGTTAACCTAAAACAATATGTAAATAATTAGAAAAGTGCATGTATCCGCAATAGGCAAAATTGATCACACATAAAAAGACTACATGGGGTATACTCTAGAAATGTATGATTGGTTTAACAGTGGTACTCTATGAATACAACTCATTCTTAAAAGACTAAAGTAGACTACAACATGTCATCAACAGGGACCAAGCCTATATTAAAACCAAACTCGTTTTTCTAATGTAATTTTTTACGACAACAAAATACATTTAAAAATGAATTAGATATGTACACAAATAATTGTATACACACAAATATATATATACACATAAATATATATACACTGATATATATATATATCATACTCAAAAGTGAAAAATTAGAAGTTTTAAGGAGAAAAACAAGGACACCCACAGTCATTACTTTCAGCAACATCACATTAGAGGCTTTAACACTGCAATAAGAAAAAAATAGCACAAAGACTTGTCCCATAGCTCTCATCATTTGGAACTATGACTGTCTACGTGGGCACCTCCAGAGACTCAAGTTTTATTTATTTATTTATTTATTTTTGTACCGGGAATCAAACTCAGGACCTTGCACTTGCCAGGCAGGTGCTTGTGCCACTGAGCTATATCCCCGGCCCTAGACTCAAGTTTTATAGCTAAAATACTTTCCCATACACACTTACATAGCATCATCATCTTTCAAAATAACTCTAAGTCACATATACGATGCCAGTAGTAGAACGGGTAAATAGATTTTGCTATATCCATATAATGGAATGTTACACAGCAATGACAATAGATTATAGCTACATATTTAGATATATTATGTATATTATGTTATATATTATATATAATAAAGAATAAATTGAAAAGAATCTACAGTAAGTCTTAATCATATATTTCATAAATATTCAGAAAGAAAATAAAACTTTTAGGATCTATGTTTAGATACAAATATACATATAGCTAAATTCTAAAAAATATCAAGGCACAATAGATAATTATAATGATAATTAATCATCAGGGCAAAAACTCTTCAAAAGTGTTAGAAATATTCTACTTTTCAAACTTGATATGTTCCAATTTCCATTTTATTATTATACCCTAAACTTTATAGATTTATATTCTTATATGTACATAAAATTATTAATATTAGAAAATAATTTAATTTAATTTCTACTAGGTTATAAAGCCTTCAAAACCTGCTTTTTAGATATATAGGTAAGATAACCACAAAACATATAAAAATAAAAAGACTTACCTTGTATAAAAACTTTACAAATATGAAAGGGGAAAAAGATTAGGAAAAAGGGGGAAAGGCACCTATCTAAAACAATGATTCTAGTACTAGGATGACAAGAAAACTACAATGGTCTCTGCTGTGAGGGACCTTTTCTGATGAGAGAAATTAAGTTCAGACTTCAGGAGGTTAGAGTTAGGAATAGTCTATAGATTACAGGGTGACGGAAATTGGAACTGGAATTGTCTATGTGGCACAAACATTGACTATCCACTGAACTTGACCATGACAACCTAGGTCCCCAGTTCCCTTGCTGAGGGGGCTCATGTGACTGGCTCTGGTCTGAAGCATGAATGCCAATAACATGTCCCTGTGCCGAAGTGTAAGGAGCCAGTGTGTGACCCTGGGTCCCTTCTCGTCTGACCTTGAGATCTGGGGACTGTGTGGTGAGGGGGCACACCCAAGGATCAGTGACCCTCTCGGTATGAATAGATGTCTACCCATAGAAAGCTGGGGAAAGTTGCCTGTCTGCAGAGGATGAAGTGTAAGCGAGATATAAAGCTTTGTTGTATAAACTCACCAGGATTTTAGGGTGTGTTTGTTATGGATACATACTGGTAAAAAGGATAAAATAATCCTGATGGCTTATATGGAATGAACTGGATGGCTTAAAAAGTACTGTATGGTCTCTGAAATCCTCCCTGATACTCATCTGAAAAATATAACAGATAAAAAGAACATCCATAACCCCAGCACTGCAAGCAAAACAAAACACAAAAACAAAAGCAAGACAAAACTAAATCCATGAAGCCTTACTTCACAGCTTTGCCACTGGTTTGGGATACTTGGTCGAAATTTCTGATCACAGACAACTTTCCTCATCTCCTCTATGGAGGGATCTGAAGGCACCATATCATAATAAGGCAACTGGTACTCCTCAACAATTCCTGTAAAAAATTTACATAATAAGTGTCCCTATACAAATAATGAACAAAGACGTCCACTTAAAAATAATACCATTTAGGTGCAAGTGATACTCTGGGAAGTCAGGTTTATTAAAATACTTTAATACTATAAAGACCAAGAATTCAATTTTGAAAGCACTCAACTGTCTTAGTTGTATAAAGGCATAAAATTATACATTGTGGAAATATAAAAATTTATGTAATAATATATCATACATAATATATAAAATTTATATGATTTTTCTCATTTCACAAAATTATATATTTTCTATAATACATTTTTACTTACATAAAAGTAAAATTTTTACTTACATAAAATGGCATTTTCCAATTCAAAAATAGTACTTAAATTCTCTAATTGTCAAATTTATAGCACAGCCTCATTGTTCTGGGAATGAAGTGTATTTCCCCGTCAAATAATTTTTTTCAAAGCAAAACAAGTCTATCTTTTTGAAAAATTTAAAGCAATTTTTAAAAACATGAATCTCTCACATTTAGGTTTTAAACCTACTACATCTGAGAATATCCTGGGTCATCACCCCAGAGCTAGGCGAACATGGGGGTGGATGTTTACAGCCTCAAATCCAAAGACAAAGGCAACTTTAACTTTCACAACACTACTTGAATTCTAAGGACAGCCTTATAAGGTTTTTTTAATTAAAAATATCCAATTAATTTTTTTCTTTTAATTAAAATATTTAAGGACAAAAACCTCACAGCAAATCTAGACAAGTATCAATACGGAATTTTTACAAAGGTGTTAGAAACCTTGGTATGTACGAAGCATTGTCTTAAGCCCTTTATGTATTTTAACTTATTCCTCAAAGCCGCTGACTCAAGAGTGAACCCTATTATTTCTAGTTTCCAGGTGAGGACGCTGAGACAAGCAGTGTCGTGAGTGTGCTAAAGAACACACAGCAGATCTGCATTTAAACCCAGGCTCAGAGCCCACAGGGTTTGTGTTCCACACCACGGGGACTTCGCATCCCTGAATGTTTCACTATCTCACCAATGAATGAAAGAAAAAAGCATGGTTCTAATTCAAGCATAATGTAACCTTATAAGTTTTTTATAAAATCTGCAAGGTTGTAAAAAATGAGATTGATGTAATAAAAATGCAAAAAAAAAAGACAGTGGCTTAATGAGTTTTTATTGAAGGTTTACCACTAGCAGGCATGGTCTTGAAAAGTTCATGTAAACTAGGTAATTGAATACTAAAGTCCAAAAGGTCATTTTCATTACTATCTTTATTTTTAAAAATTTTTGTTAGTATATGTTTGTAGTATATAATGTTTACGTTCCTTGTGGGGAAATTGGTACATAACAAATCCTAATTCCTCTTTCATCCGCTTTCCATTCCCTCCCTGCCTCCATCCATTTCGTATTTTAAAGGAGAGGAACTGAAGCTTGAGTTGCTAACAGTCTCATTCAAGGCGCTGCTGAACCACGGCTTCATCCTGGGTCTGTCTCACCGGAAAGTGGAAATTCTACTCGGCTCCCACCAGCTTTTAACCTTTTCTCCACTGACGAAGCAATTTCATAAGACTGTATCTGCAGGGCTTTGCCCTCTCCAATTCTTCCTGTCATTGCTAATTTCTAAATTCATGAGAGCAGTGGAGACAGAAAGGTTGTCTTTGTTCCCCTTCCCCCTCTACTTTATCTCTCTGCATTTATCGGGGGATAAAAAAGAACATAACAACCTAGGAAACTGAAGACTTTAAATTCTGTAGCCTGGGTAAGTCTTTTGACTTCTCTTTTTTTCTTTTGCCCTTTTTTATTAGTACATTTTTGCAATACACAATAAATACACTCCTTGTGGGGAATTGGTACACACCCATATTACCTCTTGATCCTTTTTACTTCCTCTTTCTCTCCCTTCCCTACCATCTCGCTTCACCCCCAGAGTAAGTTCTTTAGGATATAAAGTAAAGACAGATACAAGCTACCTGCACAAAAATTCAAATATGAGTGCCTTCCAAAGCACCAGTGTAGAAATCAGAATTATCAGAACTGTCACCCTATCTAAACAAGACTTAGTATAAAAACTCCATTGTATACAGGATGTTCCAGTCTTCAACTAGAAACATATCAACAAAAGGTATTCTCCTAGATATTTAGAAATGATTCAATGTAGTGCTTAGGGAAAAAAAAAAAGCTCCATCATGTATTCAGAATATCAAGCCAAGATAGATACAAATGGTATTTCCAAAATCTTACCTCCAATTGAACACCTTCGGGCTATTTCCCAGTAAACCAGACCAACAGAATAGATATCAGCTCGTTTGAAGGATTCGAAAATATTGACATTCATTGTATCATCAAGCATTTCGGGAGCCATGTACCTTCAAAAACACACACACCTCCGATATTCTCTATAACTTCATAGCAAGCCAATAAAACACAATCTTAATAAATCCAATATAAAATATAAATTAAGATAGTTTCCATCAATTTTAAAAGGAAGCCTGAGTCACAATAGTAGAATAAAATTAAATACTATGCGATAGTAGTGGACTGACCCACCAATTTAAAAATATTTTAAGTAGACCTAGGGGTCATTCCATTCAGAGTTATAGGAAGCAGGTGTGCCAAAAACCCTGTACTTGGAAACCACAAGGTGGAGGGAAATTAAAACACTCCACAAGAGAAATGAAACTCAGTGTCCAGCAAACTGTGCTACCGCGGAAAGCTGCCTGAGGGCAGAGTGAGCTGTGCTCATCGTGGCGCGTCCAACCCTCCCCCGCAGCGATAGCCCGCATTCGCAAATACCTCCGGTGAAGGAACTGTTTCAGTATACAACGTGCAAGAAAGTGATAGCCTTTGAACAGGTCTAAGTGGAAGAGATCTACACTCCCCTGCCTCTGACTGAACCTAGCTCTCCTAGGGAGATTTCTCAGAATATGGAAATGAGGGTGCAACACCAAGCTCTTTGAAAAGCAGCAACTCCTCTGAAAAAACTCCAGCATCCAAGCCTTTCCTAAGGATC
This sequence comes from Chinchilla lanigera, assembly GCF_000276665.1. NCBI lineage: Eukaryota > Metazoa > Chordata > Mammalia > Rodentia > Chinchillidae > Chinchilla > Chinchilla lanigera. The sequence continues at coordinate 15,851,369 of NW_004955449.1, read as the reverse complement.
TCTGATGGGAAAGGGAGATAAACAAGGTAAGGTTTGTCCTTACTGGCAAAAGAAGAAAGGTCCCTCTAGCTGTCCAGAGGGAAGAAACTGCCCAGAAATGTTCCTGTAACCTCATTAAAGTCTCAGGGAACCAAGTGGAGGATGCACAGGCACAGCCCTGGAGTCTCAAATCTGGTCTAGAGGCCAGCTGTAACAGTTTAGAAATTCTCTGCTCTCAAGGGCCTTTATCACCTTCAGAAAAATAGTTCAGTTGTTGCTGATCTCAAGGTCAAAACTCTGGAATTATGCAAAGTCACACAGAACCTGCAACTCAAACAAGGAAATGATGCGCTCTGCCCAGGTGGCCACCTGCTGGCTATAACAAGAAAAACAACAGAACTCCCATGAATAAGGAGTCCGTCCCAACACTGTGTGATTCATGCTTTATTCTCCGTTTCTGTCATGTTTATTCTTCACTGTCACACATTCTGTTCTTTAAAAGTGGGAGTTGTATCCAAACTGATGTTATCTTAATACACATCACCTGGAGAAACTTAAGGATAAGTACAAGTATGGGAGATCAAAAAAATTTTAGTCTTTAAATACTGAAGGAATATAATAACATGTAAGTATATTTATTATATAGGGTCTCCCACCTATCTACTCCAATATATTGATTCTCTAGCTGTTGTTTTGAATCTGAACATGCAATAGCAACTAGTTTCACATCATTTATGAGGTATAAAGGCTTTAAAGGAGCTATGTACTGCTGAAAGCCTTTTTTCCCTTTTTCCTTTTAATTTTTTATTAGTAAATTTTTACATTACATAATGATGACATTCTTCTTAGGAAGTTGATACATGTACATAACACATCTTAATTATTTTTTAATGCCTTTCCCCGATCATCTCTTAATCCCCTTCCCAGATGAAAAAAATCTATCTCTCTATTTCCTATTATCTACCCTTTATTTGTTCTTTATTTGTATTTTGAGTTATTCATGTAAGAAAAACCACGTGATATTTAAACCAGTGCATCTGACTTATTTCACTTAACATTATGCTCTCAGGTGCATCATTTTCCTACAAATGACTCAAGCTTCTCCTTCCTTCTGGAAGAGTAGTACTCAGTGGTGTGTACTGCATCTTTTTCACCCATTTACCTGTTGATGGACACATAGGCCACTGCCAAGATTTAGCTATCATGAATTGTGCTACTGTAAACATGGGTATGTAGGCAGCACTGTAATATGATGCCTTCAACTCTTTGGGGAATAGCTGATTTACATGGAATATCTACTTTTGGTTTTTTAGTAATCTCCATAATGATTTCCATAGTAATTGTACTAATTCACATTCCTACCCAAAATGTACAGTGGTTCCTTTTCCCCCAAAGCGTCACTAGCATTTGTTATTACTTGAATTTTTTTGATGACAGCCTTTCTTCTGAAAGTGGAATCTCGTTGTTTTAATTTGCATTTCTCTAATAGTTGGTGATATTGAACTTTTTTTATGTATTTATTGGCTATTTGTACTGCTTTTGAGAAGTGCTATTCATTTCATTTGCCCATGTTTGATTGGGTCTTTTATTTTGAAGACCTAATTTTTTGAGTTTTTCATATAGTCTAGATATTAGTCCTCCCTGTTTGAGGAATAGCTGGTAATTTTTTTTTCCATTTGGTAGGTTGTTTTTTCACTCTGTTGGTTATTTTCTTTACAGTGCAGAATCCTTTTAATTTGATATGGTGAAAATAAATCAGACAATTCAGGAGAAATGGATAGGTTCCTAGAAACATGAAATATCAAAACAGAACCAAGAAGATATAAAAACCCTGAATAATATAATAACAGGCAATGAAATTGAACCAGGAATAAGAACAATTTACCAAATTAGAAAAGCCCAGGTCCCATCAGATTCACTTCCAAATTCTGCAAGAACTTCAGAAAAGATCTAATGCCAATATTCCTCAAACTATTTAATGAAATCAAAAGGGAAGGAGTACTCTCAAAGTCATTCCTGGATGCTAGCATTACCTTGATCCCAAATCAAAAGGTTCAATCAAGAAAGATGAACAGGCCAATATTTTTAGTGAACATAGATACAAATATCCTCAATGAGATACTTGCAAACAGAATCCAACAAATCATCAAAAAAAATCATACATCATGATCAAGTATGCTTCATCCCAGAGATGCAAGGATGGTTCAACATACACAAATCAGTAATTGTCTTCTTATCCATCAGAACATGTGTTCTCTGGTGACCAATACAAATAATATATCACTATTTCTTCCACCATTCCTCTCCAGTAGACTCTGTAGCCAAATGGTCTCTATCTATTTGGCCAGAATGCCAACTCTCCCACTTTACAATCATCGTGCCCACTGATTTCTCAATGACTCAGAAAAGGCTCCTTGTATCCTGAGGTCTAACATTTTCTCATTTGGGGCTTTCTATGCATATATCACAAGCTTTTGTGTTTCTGGGTCAATGATAGGTCTTAATACACTACCAAAGTAAGTCATCTTACCTCTTGGTTCCCACTTTAGGATTTTGAGGTATGTCTATCGTGTTCAGAATGGAATCATGCTTCACAGCCAACCCTAAGTCTGCTATGGCACAAGTCTCACATTTTTTCACTAAGATATTCTTTGACTTTATGTCTCGATGAGCAATAGCAGGTTTTCCTATGAAGCATAAAACAAGGCATATTCATCTTTTTTCTTTACCGAAGACTGACTCTCTTCAATAAGATTTAACTCAAATGTTACTTAGATAGACCACCCACTCTGCACTCCAAGTCCTTCTGGAACAGAGCACCCCACTTTGCTGTTTTCAGAGCTCATATTACTATCTATATTATCTTGCTTATTCATGCGTACGCTTAACCATCTGTCTCAACTAAACTGTTAGTTGAATGAGGGCCGTGATTTTATCTTGTTCATCACCATCCCTCCAATGTTTAGAACACTAAGTGACATTTATAGGCGCTAATAAATATCTTTTGAACAAATTGAGGATGAATCACCATGGCTATGCACTCATAGAACATGGCAGATATTTTCTTACAAAACAAGTTTCAAATGTTTACCCTCCTAGAACAGCAGTTCCCAATGTGGCTACAAACCCTGGGGGAACCTGGAGACCATCTTCTAATAATGTATCTGTGTGACACCCCTTTCTCCACTTCAACTCAAACAGCATGGTGGGACAGACTGAATGAAGAATAGATATGAACGCCTACAGATCAAGCCAAGGTTAAAGAGATTTGCAAATAGATAAAGTAACGCAGCTTTTCTCATTAGGTAGGTTTTTATATATGACATTTTTAAAAGGACACTTTAAAATGCTATTATTTATGTTAACTTTTAGCTTCTAACACTAAACAAATATTTTTTTAATTTTAGTATGACAAATATTAACATAACCTACATTTAAAAATAAACTTTGGGGGTTCTCAATTTTTGAGCATATAAAGAGGCCATGAGTTACAATCTGAGATCCATTACTTTGTTTAATGACTTTCTAAAGTCAATTCTCTATTACATAAATAAATTAAAAAATCAGTGAGTATCACTGGGCTTCAAATACATAATGTGCAAATGTTTTTCATGGCCACATTATCTGCCCCAATTATTTTCTAGCTATAGGATTTAGTTATAGTTTTTTAGTTATAGGCCCAAAGATACAGGCTAAATGGCAAAGATGGAGCAACTAGGAATAAAACATATCATGAATAATATACACAACGGTAAGTAAATATGTAAAAGTTGGCTATGTCATAATAAGACCTTCAGCTTTGTAAAGCACTTTTATTGTTCCTTTATATTTGATCACTGTAAAGAACTAAAATGCAACTTAAATACAACCGAGTGATTGCAATCCTTGTATTCACTGAGGAAAACAAACTGAAGTACATACCTTGCGTACCAACAATCTCCATGTGGAGGTGTGCCAGGCCACTAGCTATTGAAAGTGCCAGTTTGATCATTCCGGCTGCCGTGACCACATTTCTATTCAGATAGTCATATAAGGAGCCCTGTTCATGATACTCAGATACAAGCCAAAGCTGAGTCCAAGTTCCATTATCTAACAGGAAAACATAACTTATTACTGAAAATATATGTTGAAAAAGAAGCCAAAAGCTTTTAACAATGTCAATATTTAATCTATATTGTTAACAAAGCAAAATTACTTCCTTCAGTAGTGATACTTACAGGCTAAATAAAGTAAAAAAAATTTCAGTGAATTACTGAAGAAGTTGATCTTTCAGAACCCACCACAGAAAGAAGTTGTGAGGAAGTGATTCTAACAACTAGAAAATTCCTTCCATATTCCCTCCATCAATACCTGCTGGCAATAATAACCCATTACACGAGAAACATGTTCAGATGCTGTATTTTATTATAAACTACTCTACGCTTTTAAGATCACACATATCACTACCAGAAATACACCAAATTTAGACAAAGTATTGTTATCATAAAAGTTCTAACACTCTAAGAATGTTATTTACCTTTCAAAATATGAAGTTAATGATTTCCCCAAAAGGTTATATAAAGAGCCAAATACAATTGCTACGCATTTTTGAATAATTTACTTCATTTAACCAAAAGCTAATCCAGAACATTTTTAAAAATTAGTGTAAGAGAAATTTGCCTAATGTTCCTATAAGGTATTAGTCTAAAAATAAATCCCTACAATAACCTGGATGATCTAGGAAAGAGATCTGTAGTGAACACTTGCTAAGAAACTCTGCTGCCAAATGCTTTATGTCAGAAGCTGCTTGTTATCCAAATATTTAACTTCTAAACCTAGGTAGTGATAAAAATTCCCTAGGGATACAATTGCTACAACATGATAAAACTCACTTACTTAATTGGTCAGACACACAACTACCCTTTTTCCCACTCTTTCACTGTTAACACCAGTGGCTATCTTTGCCCTCTACCATTAATAATGTCTTTATCAGACAAATGACTAAACAGTGAAACTGTAAGTGTGTTGGAAGATATAGGAATTCATGCAAAAGTTATAGGTGAAGTTAGAGGCCATCTGGTATCATGCACAGAGTAATGACAAGAAATATGACAGAGGCAGATCAGTTAAACTGAAGAAGAAAACACCAAAGATGAGCTCTTTCATGCATATTATTATATAATCTAATAAATATCATTTTGAATTAGCCCAGCAATATGAACCATATAGCCACAGTCACTGAATTGACTGTATTGCTAATTAATCTAACCAGTACGTAGCTTGGCTCAAGATTAGGAAGGGGAAAATAAAGTTCTTCATAACTGAATGAGAATGTTTCATTTTGAAAAGTTTGGGAATAATTTTAAAGTATACATAGTTAAAAATTTGAAAATTGTAAGCGTATATAGTTAAAAATTTGAAAATGATATAGTATATAGTTAAAAATTTGAAAATTATACTTTTATCTCATGTGGACTTTTAATCAGTTTCACCCTAGCAAATCAGAAAGAACAAATCATCAGCAAGCATAATTATGGCCAAAATATATGATACTAAACCCCTCTTTTTCTGAACAGGCACTAATGAATACTTTCATAATCAAATTTATATTGGATCTAAATAGCCACAAGGTTTTAATTTTCGCAGGCAAAGGTAGATGTCTAACATCCACAAATAATTGGTTTTAGCCCTTATTTTGGATGAGGCAACTGTGATTCCATCAAAGTTCTTCAGAAGTACTGCTGATTAGTTGTAATTTTAAAAATGACTGGATCAAGTTTTGCTCACTCCTGTCCTCATTTGCTTTCATTTAAATGAGTAAAAGCTTTGTAGGAAATGAGAGAGAGCACATAGGAAATCCACGGACTTTATATCCAGTCCTTGATTACTCAAACATGTATACAATATTCCAGGAGTACTAGAAATCTGATGCTTTGTTTTGTTCCAGTGAACTAAAAAAAAAAAAAAAAAAAAAAAACCACTGACTTTTCACTTAGTAATGTTAAACCTTAAGATACAAATCATTTCCAAAGTTCCACTGGTAGAAAACATTACTAAAATTGTTTTGCTTACCAGAATTCTACTATAATCTACAGATACCATGCATTGAAAACTTGAATCCTAAGGACAAAGCCTATTATACAAATGAAAACTCCAGTCCTCGCAAAGGTGAATATCCAGGTAGCATTCATTAGTATGTCTGTATTGTTATGAAATATTGAAATATCAGCATCCTGTTGTGTAGCTGCTATCCAGAACTCCTCATAACATTCCTCTGCCCTAGGTAGCAGAGTCCCCGCCTTCTAGTGTGTCTCTAGATCGTCTTCAATCAGCAGCAACTAAGTCAATGAGTCCATCAGGGCAGGGTTTTCTAGGACTGGACTCCAGTTGAGGCTTCTGCTTTACTTGGTTGGTTCCCAGCCCACAGAAGCCATGCAACATTCTAAACATCGAACTAGCTATTACACCATCATGATTTCATGGCACTCATGTGTCCTGCTTTATTGTTTAGCTCTGTGCATTTGCTGGTGGGAGAGAAAAAGGATTTTCTGGCCTCAATAAAGAAATTAGATTTTTACGTAAGCTTTATTAAAACAAAGAGATTATTTATTCTCACTGGATAAGAGATGTAATGGTTTCATGCTAAACCAAATTAGATGTAAATACCTTTGTTATCAGCAGCGATGAAACCAAGGATGTTTTCGTGTCGAAGCATAACTGTCTGATAAATTTCTGCCTCACGAAACCAAGATCTTTCATCTCTGGAGGAGAATATTTTCACAGCCACATCTTCCCCACACCATCTTCCATGCCACACCTCACCAAATCTACCCTTTCCTACTATTTCTTGAAGTACAATTGTCCTTGCAATTGTTCTCTGAACCAGGAGAGGCAGACCTAACCAGAGAAAAGGTGGAATTGGTCATTAAAAGGAAATGTCAGAAAAGAACTGTTATGATGATCATTCTTCTCACTTAAAAAAAAAATTTACACACTTTAACAATTTTATCAAATTTGAAAAAATAAGCATCATTATAGCAAACTTTGATGTCAAAGCAGGCTAAGGAAAACACTCTAAATTATGAATATGAATTTCTACTCTATTCCCCAAAATTTTCTGAAGATAGTCTGCTGCTGTATTTATCTGATTTCAAGTAATTGTCGTAAATTTCCCTGAGTTGTCCGTCATTGGTAGTCATATTAATAAATACACAAAGGAAAAAGTATCTTGTCAACATCTAAAGTAAAACGTATGCTTCCTGGTACAACTTGGAAAGCAAAAGAATTCTTCCTGAATTTTTTCAAACCAAATTAAAATTTAAAAGTAAAGAATCCAATTCAATTAGTCAGGTAATGATGTTGCACTAAAACATATTTTCTATGGAATAAAAAGTGCAAGAAAACATATTCCAAGTTATGTGTAACAATTATATTCTTTGAATCAATAACTACCTCTAGAATTCTATGCTAAAGATTCAATTCAAAAAGTACAAAAGATGTTAAAATACCGAATACATCATTTTTACTTATAGGAAACAATGAATAAAAGTGTCAAGTCACCTGATAACCATAGGCAAGTTATTTAACCTCTCTGAACTTTAAACTCCTTCTCTGAAAAAGAGGGAATATTGACATTCCCTATTTCATGAGGATAACAAGAGAATTAATGAGCACGTTGAGCACCTAGCACATCATCTGTTACTACATGTTCAATGCTGCCTAGCCTTCCCAACAGTATATTGATCTTACCATGGATTATTCAGAGCCAATAAGAATTTCGCTGTTTATAAAGAGGTATTCTGAATGACACGGGAAGCTACTTTTGCTAAAGTATTGAATGAAAAAAGCCTGGTAAATGTTACCCATGCAAATAAATGTATCTAGCTTTTCAAAATGCACACAGAGACTGAAAAGGAGACATGCTAAATACTATGGTGAGGGGGCTGGGGATTTAGCTCAGCGGCAAAAGCGCCTGCCTGGCAAGCGAAAGGTCGTGAGTTCGGTTCCCGGTACCGGAGAAAAACCAAAAGATAAATAAATAAATAAATAAATAAATAAATAAATAAATACTATGGTGATTATTTCTATTTGGCAGGATCACAGTGAATTATGATATTCTTCTTTATAATTTTCTGTATTTGCATAATTTCCACAATGGGTATTATTAGTCCTATAAATAAACTGGCTATGAGATAAATGCATTCTAGAAAGCCAGTGTACTTACTGTCACTGTACTCATATGACAGGGATAGCAAAAGTTCTGCAGCTCATGGGGGTCTTGGCCCTTGCTCCAAAAATGAACCAGTTTATTTAGATGTTTTCATTTTTCATGAGAATCACCCACTATGGCTAATATAGGCACAAACTAGAAATTCGATGTTTTGAACCTCAGTGATTAGTCACAAAGCCCTAAGTCAGAAGGTTCTTTTGAAATCATCTGGTTCACCTGAGTATGTGTTGTTCAAATTGACTCCTAGGCCAACTATAAAAGTCACCATCTCAGGACTCTTGGAGCTCCTTACTTAGGCAAAATCTCAAGTATTATCTATGTGAATACTGAAGATTTTTCTCCATTTTTGAGCCAACCAATGAGAGGAAATTAGTTCAATTTGGAATGTTTGTATATACCTATTTAAACTTTTAAATCACTATAGGGAGTCCATTTTTAAAGAACAATAAAATTTGTGTATGGTAGAAAAAATAAATCACCTGTTGTCATTGAGAGATGAGAAAATTGGGGCCCAACAGCTACCAAAACCTTGTCTGGGACTGCGGTGCTGCTAGGAGACTGACCCAGAATGAAAATACTCCTGCCCAAACTGTTCCCTTGCCCCTCTGTGGATGTGACCATAAATCTCCCCTTAGAAAAACTTCTTGCATCAAATGGTAAGAGCTATTTAAGTAGGATATGGTCAATTTTACTCTTTGACCACCCGCTAAAAGTGAAAATAACAATCACTAGGCCAAATTTAAATGACAGTCTCACCTTCCCCTCATAGTCTTATATACACACACCCACACTGATAAATACATCACCACCAATAACATAAGGACAAATGGATAAAGAGATGTCAGTGCTTTCAAACTGCAATGGATTCAACACACGCTCAATGGTGCAGATCACAGACATACAAAAACAACAGAATTAAAGCACCCAGGAGAGCATTTAAATTCAGATGGTAAGAAAAAGTTGCTTTGGTATCTTTCAGTGAAACCACAAAAAATGAATCTGAGGTACTTCTTGTGTTATAAACCTAGAGATCCCATTTGAAAATACACAAATTTCATTTTAATCATTTTAACCGGGGTTGTAGATGCCAACCTTTTGTCAAGATCCATCAGAACGGTTTGCCATGAGAGAAAGAAGTAAGCTACCTAGTCTCATAGAAGCCACCTGAGGTGTAATCTTTACCCAAAGATACGCCAATGAAATATCAACCTGTTTTTCCTCTCTTGCAGGCACTGTATCTCTTCGAAATGTGTCCCTGACCAGGTCAGGGCTAAGCTTTACAATTTTTGTTTCTGAACATCTCACAAAGCAGCCTCACATATAAGGTCACTAACCAATTAAGAAAAGCAGAATGGAAGCAAAAGCACCCTGTGAGCTTTTGTGGCCAAAGCCCTGCTGAGATAAACCCAATCTCTCAATATCAAAAGCAGAGACACCTTCAGCTACATTTTAGCCAGTGGTCACTGTCAGGTATATGCAATCAGCTTTTGCAAAAAAGAAAAAAAAAATGTCTAAAACACATTCATTTTATTTTTTTCATTTATTTTTATTTATATGTTTGTAGTAATGACTACATTTATCGTGGGCAGTTGGCCCTTGTACATAAAACGTTTCCATTTTTTCCTCCCCTATTGTTATGGTTCTAATATAATAGAATGTTGACAGACTTAATACTGGCTCTTAGGGATTGTTAAACCTGCATTATAATGTTCAAATTGTGAAATGATAAGAATAATGTCTTTGTATTTGGAAACTGGTTGTCTGGTTGCCAACCTGATAAAGGGTGGATTGTTATGGTTGACACATTGTGTCAATCTGAGGAGGCTAAAAGCTTAACTGAGTAACTCAGCAGTTTTACATCCTGGAGTGAACAGGACAAGCTCTTCCTGCTCTAGGATGTTGTTCATTGTGTCAACTTGAAAAATTTAGAAGGTTAACCCTGTGACACAGCAGAGGGAGCCAGCGTCGTTACTTTGTATTCATCCTGAGCCTGTGCAAGGGGAGGGCCCCAGAGATGGTGCAGGCATGGGCAGAGAGCCAGCATACAATGTAAGGGACCAGAAGAAGTTTGCTTTCCCCCACTTTTGCCGTGCTGTGCTGCCTTTAAGTGTTGCCCCTGTGCCCTGCCACCCTGCCTTGGAGCCAGCTGATTATAGGCTGAAGCCTCCACAAACTGTAAGCTAAATAAACCTTTCCTTCCTTAATTTTGGGTGGTGGGTATTTCTCAGCAAGGAGAGAAAAGCAACTAAGACACCTATCCTTCTCTCTCTCCAACTCTCTGTTCCCATTGCATTTTCAAGAACTTTATTTCTGGTTTTTTCCTTCTTTTCTTTTCTTCCTTTTTTTCCTCCCCTCCCTGCTCTATCTCTTGCTCCCTATCCATTTGAAAAAGATCTTCCAACTTTCTATTATCTATCTTTTATTTTGCTAGCTTTAAATCAGACACACAAGCTTAATTACTGCATGGTTTCTCTTATATGAAAAACCTAAAATATATTTACATCAGTCTTCAAAGAAATCATTTATGCTTGCATGTTTCTTTCTATATAAGATCTTTAAAATAAGAGTCTAGACAATAAATTCAAATTAGGTTTAAAAATACACAAAATATGAGAAAAGCTTAACATAATTTTTTTAATTTTATGTCTTACCTCTTACTAAGTACATAACCAGTATCCAGCTTTAAAATCTGTACTATTTTTATTGAAAAGAGAAACAGTCATCTTGAATATGTTTAAAGAGTAGCTCTAAAATGCATATTCCTATCTAACTTCTTCAGATAAACTAGAATGTTTTAGTGCAGATTAAATCCATGGTTATTTAATCATGTGAACCTCAAAATTAATTATAAAAGTTTTCACAAAATTAAACATAAATCAGAGTTCTCCCTGTGACTAGAATGTTGTCAGTGCTCAAAAAATTAGGGCACGGCGGACCTCAAAAATGTAATAATGAAAGAAGGAAAGAGTATTGAAGCCTAACAGGTATTACTTTTAAAGAATTCTAGCTTTCTACTCAATAATTTAATTTGGATTCCAGTTTTACAAGCTTTGCAGTTACAGATTTTCTTTCTAGTTATCCTGTTTTGAAAATGTACTACCTAATTAAGTATTAGACATTAGGGGCTGGGGATTTAGCTCAGTGGCAAAGCGCCTGCCTGGCAAGCGCAAGGTCGTGAGTTCAGTTCCCGGTACCGGAGAAAAACCAAAAAAAAAAAAAACAAAACAAAAAAAAAGTATTAGACATTAGTCAGGCAGGGGCAGGTATCTTTACCCCCAGAAGCAGAAAAATATCCTTACTCTCTGGCTTCCATGGTGATACATCCTTTTTTCTGATGAATCCAAACGGCTTTGTCTTAAGTGTAGGTGCTTATAGAGATGTGATCAACCTCTGTCACCTGCCCCAGTTAACTCTGCCTGCCTGGAAGCTCCTAAAGGCATTGGCAGGAGAGTTCCTCAAAACTTGCTGGATTAATAGTATTAGTGATTTTTCCAAAGCAAGAAAGGAGGCAGGGGCTTCTGTGGTGGCTCTTCTGGAATTTCACCCTTAAGCATACTCCTGCAAAACCAAGTCTTGGCAGGATTCCTGGAAATAATGCGAGAAGGGAATCCCCTACCATTTAGGGAGTTTGTTATTACAGGGAAAACTTGGTCTGTCACTCTCAAATTCTTAGTACGACAAAAGAGATTCATTTATGCCTGGCTCTTTGAATTGCTTTACCAGGGGTTCTGGAGTCCACAGGAGAAAGGGAGTTATTACATAACTTTAAGCAGCAGAAGCCAGTGCCGAGCTACTTTCTCAAATCTCTCCTTACTGTGTTTTCATATCTTACTGTCAGTTCCAGGCCAGCTCCCTGTTACCGTGACACACTTACCCCAGGGATGTCACAGATTCTAATGACCTTATAACCACAAGTGAGAATGCTCCAAGAACACTACTCTGTACAGCTGAAGTCTTTTCCCCTGGGCCTCACCGCCTTCACTACACTAACTCTATCTCTTTTGTGCCTATGAAGCAATACCAAAAAAAAAAAACCCTGCAGTCATTATTAATCATATGGGGGGGCCGACTTCTTGTTTCAAAAATAAATTTTTTAGGAATGTGAAAACGAGAACCTGAACACGTAAAGTTATCCAAGGCAAATGCAAGGACTTTTTGATCATAATGGTTCTTTTCCCTCCACCTAATCCTAAAAGAAATTTCTATACAGCGCTTAAATGATGAAATTGATAATATATAAGCACTTTCTGTTAAACATTTTCATTTATTTTTAAATGACTTTTCTTACTGCAAAATGGACAAAGGACACATACCAGAGCCAGAACCAGAGGCGGTCACATCATAAATCAGATCTTTAAGCGTTTTTCCAGCATTTACCAGGTTGCACTCAGAGAGCGGCTCCTCCACGTTGTGCCTGTTTGTCCTCCGGTAGCCGCACTGTCGGCCCTGGCGTGCCCATATTGTCAGCATGGCCAGCACAGACAGGAGGCAGACAGGCACAGTGATAACAATGGTCAGCTCCATGGATCTGAGTTTGGGGCTATCTGGTGAAGCTGCAGTTAAAAAAAAGAAAAGACAACCATAATTCAAGCCATCTGAATTACTTTAGAAACCAGAAAGGCAATTACCAAGATTTCTCAAGTAGAAGATCCAGTGACATGGTATGCCCTTAGTTCAGCAGCAAAGGTGCTACAATAGGCAAAGATGGGGAGAGCTGAGATTAGTTTGTAGCAAGGAATGTGTATGTCGGTAAGAATGGGAGGCAGAATTAGAATCAGGGAAAAGCACTAGCATGCAAAATTCTTGTTTAAGGCTTCAAAGTATTGGATGCATCTTCATATCCTGTTTTCTCACCCCTTATTCAGCAGCATGTCCTTAGAGCCCCACGCTCATTCATTCATTCATTCATTCATTCATTCATGCCCCAAATAACTACTGGGCTCTTGCAATGTGTGACTCTAGCCCAGGTCCTGGAGATGCAATGGTGAGAAGAGTCCAAATCCCTCTTTGAGGGCAGATGTGCTCATACACACGGCTAAGCTGACAGACATGTAACACAAGGGTGGGGGGGTGCGACAGAGATGAAGAGCAGCGGTGTCAAGATGCCACCTGAGATTAGTGGTCACGGAAGGCCTCTGTGTGGAAGCGCAGATGCAAAGAGACAAAGGAGCAACCCCTGCCTTGCTACCGCTGTGATTCAGGGGAAAGAGCACACGATGGTGCCAATGTGCTCACTGTCGCACTGCTCTCCCAAATACCCCAGGTCTGTGCCTGCTCTGCCCGTCACCCGCCATTCAGACACAGCCCCACTCAGTGCCACATGGGAACCATCCCACTGCCAGCCGGAAGCTGTGAGCTCCGTGAGCTCATGAGCTAGACAGTGACTCTTCGTGAGGTGCAGAGTTTGGGGCAGGGCTGGGGAGGAGCAGCACAGACAGAGTGGGCTGTACAGGGCGCCTCACCCAGAGCGCTACAGAAAGAGCAGACAAACACAGCTTCAGGGCTTATGGCAGAAGGAAAAGGGTTGAGATCGAGAAGGCCTTCTGGAAATCGGAGGAAGGCTGGCAGCTTGACCAGCCACACTGCGCACACCCTGCCTCCAACGCAACTGAAGGTGTCCCATCCTAGGACTGAAGGTAGCCAGGCCCACAGGAGCAGGACTGCAGGCAGCACAGTGCCACCTGCAGAAGGATGCGGAGGGGGTCAGCACCCCCAGCTCTTTCACTTGCTGCAGGCAAAAGAGCAAGTTAAAGCAAAGGAGCCAGCTCAAGCCCAGGAGACACGCCCGGCCTCCTGGACTCACCCACAGAGGACTGGAGCTCAGCCCAGCAACTGCTTAGTCAAGGTTTTCCGTCTGTGAATATAGGGGAGCATGCTCATCACATCATGAACGCAGTGTACATAGGACCTACTCAGCCATAAAGAGGAGTAAATTTGAGGATTCTCGTTTTGTGTTTGTGTGAGGCTGTCTCTCTTTCTCTCTCTCTTTCATCTAGTAGATAGAAGGTATTTGCATATATGAAAAGGAGAATAAAATTAATTAGAGCTTTAGCTGATAAAAGTCTTGAAAACACAGGCAAGGACTTTCTGAACAGAATCCCAGTTACATAAGAAACAACAGCTAACAAAAGGAACTATAGCAAATTAAAAAGCTTCCGTATAGCAAGGCCAACGACCGAGTAAAGAGACAGCCTACACAGTGAGAAAACACTGCCAGCTACTCTTCAAACAGAGGACTAATATCTAGAATATATAAAGAAATTAAGAGCCAGGCATGGTGGTACATGCCTGTAATCCCAGCACTTGAGAGGCTGAGGCAGGAGGATTACCATGAGTTTGAGGCCAGCCTGGGCTACACAGTGACTCAAGGCCAGCTTGAACTACAAAGCAAGACTCTGTCTCAAAAAGAAAAAATAAAATAGAAAACTAAACTCCCTCAATCAAAAAATGGAAAACTGATATAAAGAGACATGTCTCAAAAGAACTGCAAATAGCCACTAAGTACAATAAAAAAAATTTCAGCACCATTGACTGTTAGAAAAATGCAGTTCAAAACACTGAGATTCCATCTTAGTCCAGGTAAGAATGGCTATTATCAAAAACAAACAATTGTTGGCAACATCATGGAGAAAAAGGAACCCTTCGACATTGCTCATAGGAAGGTAAACTAGTACAACCAGTATGGAAGTCTGTACGTAGGTTTCTCAAAAAATTATAAACAGAAATTCTATTTGGCCCAGCTGGACCGCTTCTGAGTATCTTCATGAAAGAGTTAAAGTCATATTACAGTAATGCATGCATATATTCATGCTTATAGCAGCATAACCCATAATAGCTCAATTATGGGAGTGGCTATATGCCCATCAATAACAGCAGGTGAACAGATAAAGAAATTTGGTATAAATATATATAAATTGAGTACTACTCAGCCATAAGGAAAGCTAAATCTGAGCCATTTGTGTAGGAAAATGGATGGATCTTGCTAAATCAGACACACATTAAATATCATATGTTTCTCTAATATGAGAGATCCAAGATCTCTCATATTGGCTGAGAGATCCAAGTTCAGAGAGAGACGGTTCAAAACAGGAAGGTAAGGGCTGGGGATATAGCTCAGTGGCATACGTGCCTGCCTGGCAAGCACAAGGTCCCGAGTTCAATTTCTGGTATCAAAAATAAAGAAAAAAGAAACAAGAAGGTAGACTCTGTGGGGATGGAAAGGGCTCTGGGGAAGGAGGGAGAGGGGAGGGCAGTAAAGGAGGAGAAGTGAAATGGGGATGATTCCCCAGGATGAATGTAATTACTATGCATTACAAACATGTACTAAAAATCAGTAGGGATGACTGCAGATCCCTTGGCAGGGACAAGCTCCCAGCAGAGAAAAGCCAGGATAAAGGCCCTGAAGGGCCTTGGGGCAGGAGCACCCATGGCAAGTTCAGGATCATCTTCCACCCAAAGTGCAATAAATGAACGAAGACACCAGGGAATGGGTCAAGGAGGTAAGAATGGGAAACACAACGTGGAGGCCTGCAAGCAAAGAAAAAAGCTGTGAAGTTTATTCAAGGCAGATGCTACTGAGCTTTGGGCAATGACAGATATGATCTACATTTATTCTTGGTGTCAGCGTTTGCATGGACAACAGAAAAGTGAGAATAAAAACAAACAGACCAACCATCTGGGAGGTGAGGGGTTTAGCTGATGACCCCACCAGAAAAAGCACTTTCTTCTCCTTCCCCTTCACTCTGTAGACACCTTGCCCTACTTCATTTTAATTCCTGGGTCACATCATCACTGGCTACATCATATACCCATTGATTTATTATCTGATTTTACTTTGTGAAGGGAAAAAGTTTGCCTGCTTGTTCCCAAGTGGTGGTGCCTGATACATAATAGTTGACCAATAAATAGTTCTTAGAGGGCACAATCACTAACAGCTCTAGTTTTGTTCCTAACAAGTAAAGGATGAGACTTTTTGTCCTTGAAAAATAAATGTGATTACTGACATCAAATAAGGATGGAAATAAAATTGTGGTGCAAATTTTTAAAATTATATATAGTTGGGCTGGGGATGTAGTTCAGTGGCACAGTGCCTACCTGGCAAGCATAAGGCCCTGAGTTCGACTGCTAGTAACAAGACAAATAAATAAATAAGATAAGATAAAGTGAAATTTTTTACTTAAGCCTCATCTTCCACTTAAGAACTCTTTTTTATTTAGAAAAAAAAGTGATACATGAAAAATCTGAGAGATATTTCCTGTTTCTTAAAATTATTTTGACACTTGAAACTGGTACACTGATCATTTCCTTTCCATTCATTAAAGAAAGCTTCAGCATCAGTTCCATTTTATCACCACATCCTACCATCAGGGGTGTTGGGTTTTTAAAATAAGACTTAAGGAGTATTTGATAGGATTGAGAATAGAATTGAGGACACTCAGGCTCTCAAACATCAAGAAGAATATAGGCACTGGAAAGAGAAAAGCCCAATTGTGGGCTGCCTCCCTCTCCCTCTGAACCTTGGGGAAACTTCTCCACCAACTCCAGGAAGAGCATGAGAGGTCGTATCTGGGAAGCCAAAGCATAACACTTGTGCCTTAGAGTCTAATACATGACTATGACAACAGGCATTGTGAGCTGTGCCATTCTTCAGGCCTCCTTCTCTTCATCAACAAGGCTAGAGAGCTTATTGCATTACCTCACAATGTGTCAAAAAATACAAAAGGAACAGTTTCGCCATAATCTTAAAAAGTTTCAATCTACTATCAGTAAGCAAAATATATAACATTGCTAAGTTAACTTTGGAAACATAACCCAGGGTCTTTTGCTCTGCTTTGTGAATTCTGATCAGTCACCAACTTTCCTTCTCTGAAGTTTTAGGATTCTCTGGGATTATTAGAAGCTGTACAGGCGCACAGGAGGAGATCTTGGCCTTCAATGTTCTTCAACATTGTACCAAAGGAGTTTGCTGATGGCTTTGCTTTGAAAAATCACTAACCGTGGTTCTTATAAATGCTAAATCTTGCTGTTATAAAAGAATTTCATCGGGGCTGGGGATTTAGCTCAGTGGCAAAAGCGCCTGCCTGGCAAGCGCAAGGTCGTGAGTTCGGTTCCCGGTACCGGAGAAAAAACCAAAAAAAAAAATAAAATAAAAGAATTTCATCACCCATCTCAAGTGATCTTTCAAACTGCATCCACATTTCCACATCATCACAAAGGTATCAAGCTAGGTTCGCTAAGAAAGGCACAAAATATAAATACCTGCATTCATTTTATTTATGAAACACCTATCGAAACTTATTTTTGAAGATAAAATTCCACTATTGGATACATTTCCATGGCTAAATTTTGTTTTGATATGTGTTATTAAGAACTGCCAATATAAACATTAGCCTTAAAAAGCTTATTGATTGTCTTCATTTTAGTAAAGCTCTATTAAGCAGAGCTCAGATCATCACTATGGAAACTAATAAAGAGGCAAAAGGTCAGCAAACCTGAAAATAGAATAATCTCTATAAAAGTGCTCTGCTCGATGATGGCTACCACTCTTGGGATGTTCGTTACAGATGGGTGATGTTTCCTCGTTTGTGCACAAATTTACTCCTATGAGTTAGCAAGGAAAAAAAGATTACTCAGCTAGATAAAGGTTGGCAACATCGTCTAGAAAGAACTCCTTAAACACTGAGCAATTTTAAAAGCAAACATTTGTAAAATGACACTTTAAACCAAACGTTGATTGTAATGTTTATAGAAGAGTAATGAAAAAAATAGTCTACACACTATACAAATCCTCGTAGAAGACAATAATGTAGCTAGGAATAAATTTTAATAATAGTTGCCTTTAATGAACATATTAATTTTTCTAAGCAAGCTCTACATGTTTGATCATAGAACTCTTATTATTTGATAATTCCTAATTTGAGAATTTTCTGTGCCCGCTGAGAAGCATTCCCCATGAACTAGGCACCCCTGCGAGGGGATATGTTAAATACTAAAAATGAGGTCTAGCGGGTGATACATCACTAATTTAAATTCTTTTACTCCCTAGCAAATTAAATAGAAGAGGAAAGGGAAAATGAGAGAAAAGGAAAGAAAATTCTCAGCCCAGATGTGTAACACACTAACTCACTAATATTATCCCATGTATAAGCTCCAGAATACATTAAATCAAGGAATAAAAGGAAGGAAGTACCCTCATCCCTTAGTATCCATGGTGGATGGATATAAAACTTACAGATTTAAGTCCCTTCTACAACAATGGTATAGTATTTTCCCTAACCTTCACCTGAGCTGTTATAGACTTTAATTCACCCCTAGATTACTCACAATACTTAGTATAATGTAAATGCTATGTAATATTTGTATTGCCTAGGGAAAAATGGCAAGGAAAAAGTCTGTATCAGTGCAATATAGATGCAGCCTTTTCTGAATACTGTATGTTCAATCTATGGCTGATTGAATACAGATATGTAGAGCTTATGCTTCTGGCAGGCTGATTATTAAGAAAGTAGAAGGAAGGACTAAAGGAAGGAAAGAAGCAAGGAAGGGAAATTTTTTTCATTCTGGACTCTGCAGCATTCCCTAGAGACCTGGGTGAGTCTGGTGATGGTGAAAGTCAGCACTGGCAGCTACTGCCCAGGTGAAGCCCAGAACCATCTGGACCTATCTATCTGCCTCATCTTCTCCCTGGAGAGCTGAATGTTTCCATTACCACCTTGGCATTTTTTTTTTTTTATGGTTTTGCCAAGCAAATTCATGTGATAAGAAGAAAAAGATGAGAAAATGTGGGCATAACCCTCACCTTTCCTCTCTCCTGACCTCTTAACCTTCTTTACCAAAGGTACACAGAAGTTGCAATTATAGAAAATCTTTTAGAGTAGAGGAACTGAACAGGTATTTACTGGTTAGGCAGCCATAGCTGTTTAAAAACAAATTCAGGTAAATAAAACAGAAGTATTCATCCAAAGTTCCTTTTGTGAAACTTTTCAAGGTTATTGCTTCTTTTGTAAAAGGTATCATAGAAAGTAGTTACAGAAACATAAATGAGCCCAAAATACCCCTAAAGGGACCATTTAGCACTAAAGCCACTATTCATCCTTTTATTAAAATGTTTCCCTAAGTGAAAAGATAACCTTTTGCAAGGTTTAGTCCATGAATGTATAAATTCGAAGTATACAGCTGTCTTCTTATCCCACTTTACTCATCAAAATGAAGTGTTTTTCCTCAGCTTGTGGCTTTGAAATGTTCTCAAGTAATAACCAACCTAATAATAATATTGCTGAAGATGCTTTCTGATTGGTCTGCTCCTGATCTGACTCCTGGAGAAACGCCACCGTGATCAACTAAATGATAGGGTGATGTCCTGTCCATTCAACTTCCCACACACCTATGACACAGGCTTCTGACTTCAGGGTAAGGGCCTTTGTTTACTTTTCAGTTCCTGATACAAAAAGTACAAACAATACATATGGCTGAACCTGAGAAGTGAGTTCATTACTGTTAAGACACTGGAAGCTACCGCATTAATTAGGTCAACAGAAATAATTTCTTTTATCAAAAAGCAGTGTCAGCTGAGCTCTGAGCAGTCTTCCAAATTTTCGTTATGGGTCTCCCTTCACCTGCCCTTTCCAAACATCCTTAAATGTACGTACCATTATTTCAAATACTTGCTTGGCAGTTTGTAACTGGCTACTTATGCTCTACTAAATTGCTTCAAAGACTGGATCCAAATGGATTGCTTTGTACAGTGTTTACTGAGAACAAGTCTTGGAGTAAATGCCAGGGAAGCGGGGCACAGTCCACACCTACGTGGAGTTTAACATCTATGTAATACATGACTCATCTAGAGAACATTTTCAAGGTGACATCACAAGCAAAAATACTGGATGGCTTCTCTTATATGAGAAACCCAAAATACAAATAAGGAGCAAAATAACGTAAAGATAATAGGAAGTAGAGAGGTCTTTTTCAAATGGGAAGCAGAAGAAGAGATGGAGGGGTGGGAGGGAAGGAAGGGAAAAGAATTTTAAAAAGAAAGACTTGAAGAAAAAATCAAAATAGAGCTTTTTCAAATGAGGAGAGCAAGAGTTAGAGGGAACAGAGAGGGAAGAAAGGGGAAGGGAATAAAAAGAATTAAGATGTGCTGTGTACATATACAAACTTCCCATGACAAATTCAATCATCATGTTCTGCAAATAGGTACTAATAACAATACATAAATAAATAAGTAATCTAAAGTTTAAAAATGGAGAAAACTTTATGAGAGAAGGGGACAAATAGGAAAAGGATTGTTATGACATATTCAGTTTGTGATGAACCGGTCCGGTATATGAGAAAGTGTAACTGCACTTGACTACAATGTGAAGTTGAGGGGTCTAAGGAGCTAGTCACAAGCACAGGTTTCATCTGACACCCCCATGTAATTTCATACTGAATGCAGGCAGGCAGCCCAACCCACTCTCCTACCTCCTGCTTGTCCTAGCCTACCAATTCCTCATAGAGGCCTCTCTAAAACTTGCCAGAATGATCCAGTTGCAAGTTAATTCAGTTAGATCTCTCCCACAGGCTCCATAACAGGTAGCAGCACACAGTGCAAATAACCATGTCAAAAGTTCTGGGGTCAACACAAACCGTGCAAGTGAAACAAGGGCAGAAGATTTTCTAAGGTAGGGATTCCACTGAGCAAAGACAGGTACAGGGTAAAAGGACATTCAATCAGATGCACTAGCTTTGTTTTGTTTGGTTTGGTTTTTGGGTTTTTGGTACTGGGAAGAGAACTCAGGACCTTGCACTTGCCAGGCAGGCACCTGTGCCGCTGAGCTAGATCCCCAGCCAACATGCACTAGTGATAGGCGATTCCACTGTGCAGTGCTCAACCTGTGAATGCTATTTGCATGCACTGTCTTCATCTGGTTAGATGCCATACTTTCACAGCAGGCAGGGGGAATCACACATAAAGGTATTTCTTGGACAGTTTCACCTTGAGCTGCTGGTTTTCTCAGAGTATATGAGAATCACCCAAAGGCTGCAAATATTTTAACATTTAGCATCTGAATTTAAGGATGATGATTTTATGTATTTTTTTGAGACAGGGTCTCACTACGTCATTCAAACTGGCCTTGAACTTACTATGTAGTCCAGGCGGGACTTGAATTCATGGCCATCCTCCTGTCTCAGTCTCCCTAGTGCTGTAAGTACAGACATGTGTCACCATGCTGAGGAATATTTATGTTTCAAGAAAATAAAAACATTGGATTGAAGAATATAATCACTACAGGGATATGAAGAAGCTTCATTCAAGGAAAGGTGAAAGGAATAAAATGTTAGAAGAATTTAAGTGGGTTCCACAATTAGTTTCCTCTAAGTCCAGAGCAGGAAAAATGATAGTCTGTTAATTTCTATCATCAAAACACATTATTCTCAAATGATGTATGTCTGTATAGAAATTAGACAGTAATAATTCAAGGACTATTTGAGGGTCTCCCCCTTTAAATCAGCCTTTTGTGTGGGAAAAATGAAAGTTCCTTGAAAGTAGCACTCATATTTCATACCTTTGTCTCCCCAGCTCACGGCAGAGAGCCTTGTACAGTGAAGGTAGTAAAAATATTGATGACAAGGGAAAAGCCGCACTTCTCTGTCCTAAAGTCTCTGATGCTGTAACTTCTCCCACAGCTAATATACTCACACAAAGCAGCTGCTCACTTGGAAAAGACTTATGTGGTGTAGTCACACTTTGACTTACCTCAGTGTCTGGCACATAATAATCATCCAAACATATCTGAATAAAACACAGTATTTACATGACTGAGCGAGTAGAACCTTACATAAGGTAGAATCATCCATTTAGGGTTAGTTATAAATTTTATTTTCAATTTCCTGTTACATCCCTATAAAAAGTTGATAATTTATATCAGTGTACTTATTTCTGGAGAAAAGAAATGCTTCCTATATTAAATTTTTATAATACAAGTTTGACTTCTTTGTATGCGAGAACAATCAAAAAAAATCATAGCATCTTTCACTTTGTAGGGTAAAAAGCCTGTCTGGCACACCTGTCAGGGGTGCACTGAACCCTCAGAGGATGAACAATCAATGGATTTGTGCATGTGATGGCAGAACAGTTCCACAAGGGGTCCTGTGAGTATCTCTCAGCATGCACATGTCACCTTGCCCTGATGACAGCAGTGAATTTGTGTCTCAAGTAGAAAAGCATAAGAAAGTTAAAAAACAACAGATACTTTTTAAAAAGTAATGAAGACAATAAGACTTAAACTCCCAAAAGAATAATACTCACTTCCTGAGTCTGCAATTTTTAAAATTATGTCATGGTTCAAAATGACTGAATTTTGATAAATTTCACTCTGTTTTGGCAGTTTACCTTCTTCAGATGAAAACCTCTGATTCAGTTTAAAGTCTTATTTAGACATTTACCTTGCATTAGACATCACTATGCATTGTATATATAACATAAATGATATAAATAATCAGTCTTCCCTTTTTCTCCATGCAGAATTAGGACAGATCAAGAAAGCAATGATTATACTAAAATTAACAAAAATCCACATGTTAACAGTGTGCCTGTATTTTCTTTATTAAAACTAATTACTTAAATTAGTAAAAATATAATAGTATTATTAAAATAGTGTACTGAAATCTATAAGGAAAAATAGTAAATTATTACTATCTTGAACATTTCAAGTATTGTGTTTTTGATAGTAAAATGGGAACAAAGTTGTCTGAAACTTCAAGGTTTTGCACAATTAGTCTATGTCCATATGAAGAGTTGTAATTAGTATAAACATTAAAAATAGCTTCTATATCCTAGGCCAGTGATCCCGAACCCTTTAGACCTTCCAATGATATAAACAGCCCACAGGCACAAATGCCACAGGTTCACCACCACTGGTTTAGGCTTTCTGGCCTATTACTAAGTGAATTTTATAGACAATTTTAAAACACTTTGAATGTTATTTCATAACTCAGCTACTTCTCTAAGCATGTCTCTGTTATCACCTAGAATTACCAAAAAAAATTTGTTGTAAATAACAATGGAATCCATCCATAATTGTCTCCCTAGTGTAAGAAGCTGAAAAAGTAAATCAGACCCAAAATGTACAACAGATATTGTGAATGGGAAGAAAATGCTCGAAAGGAAAGAGAAACTACAATGGGAAAAATGAGGAAAGAAAGGAAAAGGAAAAAAATATATATATATATATACACACACAAGATAGTTAAGACAGTTACACTACTAAGTGTGATTAGCTCATTGAAAAGTATATTCCTATATTGCTTGATCAATTTTTCATGCCTATATCTTGTAATATGAGCAACTGCTTTGAAGATAACAATATGTAACATACTGTTACTCTCCTACAATTGTCACTCTCCTACAATTCTTGTTTTGAAATTTTGTACCATTGTTTTTATTATTTTTCTTTTAAATTAAAAAAACATTTTTTAAAAGAATAAAAGTGTCTATATAACATCTTAAAAACAAAAAGCACCAAAATGTTTCCCTCACATTGGAAAATACTTTTTGTGTGTGTGTGTATATATATATATATATATATATATATATATATATATACACATATATATATATGGATTAAATTCAGGGCCTTTGCACTGAGCTACATGCCCACCCCTTTTTATTTTTATTTTGAGACAGAGTCTCACTAATCACCAAGTTGCCCAGGCTAGGTTCAAACTTGTGATCTTCCTCCCTCAGTTTCCCAGAGTATAGACATATATTTTTAATATTAACGAAGAAAAGTAAAATATAAAATTATGTTAAACAGAAGAACTCAATTGTGTTAAAATATAAAATATACTCAACTACTGATAACGGGAACTCCAGGACAGTGGAAATAAAGCTATCTCTATATTGAATGAATAAGTGGAAAGGAAAAGCCTATGGCCAATAATGAAAAGTTAGTCACTGTTCAGCTTCAGCCAGCTGAAAGGCTGAGGGAGACCTCAGCAATGCCAAATCTTTTGATTTTTCAAAACAAGGAGGGGATCTTAGATTTGAGGTTGAGACTGGGTCCTAAGGCATTCAACTGCTATAACAAAATACCATAAGCTGGGTAATTAATAAAAAATATGAATTTATGTATCACAGTCCTGGCTGAGAAGTCCAAGGTCAAGCATCAGCAACTTCCATGTTTGGAGAGGGCCCATTTTAGGTTCATAAGTGGCTCCTCATCACCTGTCTTTACTGGTGGAGGAAACTCCATGAACGCTCTTCCAAAAGGGTCCTGTTCATGAGGCTCCACCCTCATGACTTAGTCACTTCTCCGTGGCTCCACCTCCAACATTATCACCTCAGGGCTGAGGACTTCAACAGATGAATTTCAGTGGGACACAAATACTTAGACCATAGCCAATTCTTCATTTTTTGACTTTATAAACAAATTCATCTCTATTTTCCAGAAATCATACAGATCACATGAAACCTATCTGTAGGCCAGATACAACCCACAGTCAGATAGAACTCTGGATGAGTTATTCTGCTGTGTGCATGTTAACTAAAACTAGGTTTAACTGCAAATAACAAAGGACACCAAATACAAGTATCTCATCCACTTCTATGTAAAAGACATTGGAAGATGGATACTACAGTTGGCAGGGTGTCTCTATGAAGTTCTCAGAGCAGGCCCACCTGCCACCATCCCTACAGTGCAGCAGGAATTCTCATGGTCCAGGGCAGCTGCTGGAACTCCAGCCATTACAACCATACACGGCAAAGGAGGATGGTATAGTAATACACCAATTCTGTTTCAGTGAACTTTCTCCGAAGCTCTACAAATGACTACCCTTAACCTTATTAGCAGAACTCAGTCAGATGGCCACCCTTGGCTGCAAGTATGGCTAAAAACATTGTCTATTATATAGTAAAAAGACTGATTAGAAGTCTAAGTTCTGCAAAATAGTCGTTGAAAGAAAACAGTTGTCCTTGAAACATTTATCACGATGTCATTTATTTTAACCTTCAGTCCGCTAGACTTTCATTAAAGAAAGAAAAACATCAGATAATATAGGAAATTACAAAGAAAGAGTTAAAGTATATGCTATATAAGGTCCCTCCAGCCCCAACTCCCAATGTTCATAGAATGTGTAACCTCCACAAATTTACTGATAAGCAAACACAACTTTAAAACCCAATGTTTGTCTTTTGTTGTGCAATATAATGAATATACAGAAAAATGAACACAATATTTAGGTAGAATGTAACAAACACAATCAAACTTTCATACTCAACTGCTTTGAAACTCATCAAATTTGGTTTCCAACTCATTTTGACATGAAAATATTGTCCAGGTACCCATTATTTCTCAACTCTCAACCTTTATAATGTAGAACTTGTCTGTGCCAACTGACTAGTGACTTGCTTCTCTTTCCAGCCAAAGCAATTAGCTTAATACTCATCACTTTTGATGCTTGTGCACCTCCTCAAACCAATGAACGATGATCACCAGGAACTAGCAGAAATATTCACTCCCATGAATTACCCACTTCCCTCCACCCCTGCTCTGAAATATCCTGACAGGATCACATCCTTCTCCTTCACCAGGATTATATGGTAATATTCAGGGAGACCATTACCTTCATTTA
This sequence comes from Chinchilla lanigera, assembly GCF_000276665.1. Taxonomy (NCBI): domain Eukaryota; kingdom Metazoa; phylum Chordata; class Mammalia; order Rodentia; family Chinchillidae; genus Chinchilla; species Chinchilla lanigera. The sequence continues at coordinate 15,825,568 of NW_004955449.1, read as the reverse complement.
AGGAATAATTATTTTCTTCCTTTAATAAAAAGTAATTTCATCTTTTTTTTTTATCATTTTCCTACCAACCTGAGTAAATTTGAAGTATGGTTCCCAGAATCTCGTTTCCTCTTTGGTTTCAAGTCAAATTTCAGATATGTGATATTTGCATATCTGAATGATCATGACACAATTTTCTTTTTTTTTTTCAAATGTCTTTGTTGGGTCTTGACATATGTGAGATGTGGAGTATTTTCTACTGCACACTTTGGAAGGGTTTATGTAAGAAGTACCTGTTCCTGGAAATTTAGCATAATTTTCTGATAGATCCTCTTGGGCTCTGAAATATTCTTAAAGGAAATGTTGTTGTTCTGCCTGTTTAGAATCACTGGCTCAAGTTCTTTAACATCACTAGACTACTTGGGTTAGATAAATTATAATTTTCTATAAATTTATCTATTAATTACCAGAACAGTACTATTAAAATCTGAGATTGTGGACTTTTCTATTTCTCTTTGTAGAACTGTAATAATGTATGTTCTTTATTTTTAGCCTCTGCTCTTAAGTATACATACATTTGAATTTTTTTCTTGGGGCTAGTAATTGAACACATGGCCTCATGCATGCTAAGTCTGGTCTCTATCACTGAGCCACAAACCAGGCCCTTTAAACCCTTACAAGATTTTCTGCACTCATTTATTTTGCCTGCTACTAATATAAGTAAACCAAAACATTTGTTTGTTTGATGTTAAGGTATACTGTATTTTTTCTATCATAATAGTTTCACTATTTGTTTTCTTTTTTTTTAGTGTCACTATTTCTATAAGCTTTCATCTCAGAAACTTGTGTGTATGCACATAGGGGTGGGGGAGTACTGGGTATTGAACCTAAGACTTTGACATGAAGCTACATTCCCAGCCCCCCAGTATTTTTTTGTTCAGAGATGGTCTCACTGAGCTACCCAGGCTGCTTGAATTTGCAAACCATCTGCCTCAGCCTACCACAGTGCTGGGATTATAGGAAGATACTCCCAAGCCTGGCTGAATTTCTTTGTGTTTGTCTTTTTGATATTCATTGAATTTCTGAGATTTGTGAACTGGTGTCCTTCATAAGTTCTGGAAAATTCTGAGCTGTGATATCGGCAGATACTACTTTTGTCCATTTTTTTCCCCTCTCTTCTCTTTTGGACCACAAAGTAAGAGCATATGATAAATCTTTTATTTCCTCTATTTTGTCATCCTCTCTTCATATTTACATACTGCATACAAAGTAATTTTTTATGAGCTGTATTTCACATCTTTAATTCTCTCTTCAATTGCTGCCACACTAATTGTTGTTAAACCTACTCCTTCAGTTGTTAATTTCAGCTATTATATTTTTAATTTTGAAAAGTTTTATGTTATTACTGTTCGTATCTACTAGATCAACTTGTTATGGTTTCTTAATCTCTCATACTATTCCCAAACTTGCCTTTTGTTCCTTTAAGCTTAGGAAAATATTTAGCCTATAATTACCTTCTGGCAATTCCCACCACTTGCGGCTGATGGGTTTTGTTGGTTCTCCCTCACGCTGTCTTGCAGGCCTGTGTGTGCTCAGCTATTCTGCACTGTGTACTTGCTTCATTAGTAAAAGTATGTCCCATCGAGAAACAGTACAAGAGAAAGTGTATCAGGAAGTTAGAAACTGTAGACGATCAGGATGCTCCCTGACTGACAAACAGGAAACCCGGAAGTAGGCTGCTGACTTTAAGTCTCTTTTTTAACAGAACATAGAATTGGACTAATCTAGATTTCCTATCATGTGAGTCAGTAAGTGCTTTTAGTTAAGGCATCATGAGCTAATTTTCTACTTTTTTACTTAGAAACATCTTGATGGACACTTTTTTTAAACTTCCGTCAGTAGAATGAGTGCAAAATGTTATGTTAATTTACATCTCTCCAGCTATTAGTGAAGTTTAATGGTGTTTTAACCACTTCCAATCTTCTCTTCTGTAAAATTTCTCTTTGTGTACTTTGCTCATTTTTTCATTTAGCACCTGGCTCACTCCCTTTAATCCCTCCTTTGTCTCTCTCACACACACACAACTTCATCTTTTAAATGGATATTTTTCCCAGTAATATATTTTACAAATATTTATATCCAATATTTTATTTATCTTTTGGTCTTATTTATACTATCTTTTATAATTCATTTTTATTTTAGTTTTCATGGAGTCATTTATATCTCCTTTCCTTTTATAGCAGCTGAGTTTCCTATCTTACTAAGAACAGCTTTCATACTATGAAGTCCTAAAAATCTTTTTTTCTAAATTTTCCTCTGACATTTAAAATGTTTTACATGTCACAATTAGATATTTATTCAAGCTGTAATTTATTTTTGTATATGGTGTGACACTGTGATACAACCCTGTTTTCTTCCAGATGGATAGATAATTATGCCAGTATCATTTCCAAAATAAACCATCCCTGAATTTCCACTTTTGCCAAGTTTGCACTGTAGAGGTCCACAAAAACCCTTTCTGGTAGAGTACACATGAAAATCTTAAATGAAGTATAAATGAAAAAATGTTTTCTGTTTTATGATTAGGCTGGTAGAGGAACAAATGAATTGCTTAGCAGCCAAAACTACACTGTAAATCCACAGAGCTCTCCAAGCACTGGCAACGCCATTTACCTGGAGGTGTCTACCAGTCCTTGCTGGCCAAGTGCTTAGTCCAATATCAGGAGATAAAATACGGCTCCTGAAACAGTAAAAGGTCAGAACAGAGATCCTTACATAAATCAGGCAACTATGAATGAATGGCATTACCTTGAATGCAAAGCAAGAAATGTTTCATGGAGGGAAAGAGGGTATATATTCCTCTGTGTCAACCCTAACTTTGCATAGAAAAGAAAAAACACTTTTATCTGAGAATTCCTCACCAGGAGTGTGTACCTCTATAGTCAGCCTTACAGTCAGAATACACCCTGTATGTTGGCCCAAAAACCTAATCAAAACATTGGATGGATCTGAGTTGACAGCACGCCCAATCACCTGGCAAAAAAAACGAATGTAAATCTTCTCTGAAGGAACAAATGTTAAATAGATGCTTCAGATCTCCTCCAGAGGAAGTTACCCAAAATGAGAACTCACCATCAAAAACTCAAAATACACAAGAAGCCAGAAAGAATATGAGTCAGCAGAAGCAAAAATCAGCAGAATCAAACACAGAAACTATAGATATTGAACTTATCAAAGACTCAAAGATTAGAAAAAATGGAGGAAGAGTTCAGTAGATACAGAAAATAGAGAGAGAAGGCCCAATTTATACTGAATAAGTAAAGGAATTGTTAAAAGTACTGAGAGGAATGGACTACAGGACTCCCAGACAGGAAACACTGTAGAGACAAACACCCAAACTTCTCCTGAGTATGGAACTTTTTCACCTATTATTCATTTATCCTTCTGGAGTCTCCCCCACAGTGCACACTAATTGTACCAATCACTCTGTCTTGTTGAAATGGGAATATTCTTGTAAAGGTTATATCATTTACTTCTGAAGATGGGTCTTTCTGAGCATAACAGCTTCTCTTTTCATCTCAAAGGAGGATGAGAGTGGACAATCTTGCACTTATTGTGACCACTCAGAAACCTAATAAAATCTGAGAGAACCAGATCAAAGGGCACTGGAGTCAGAGTGAGAATCACACCACCCAGGAAGGGGGGCAAATAATAACACAACTGAAGAAAGTTCTTATCTGGTCTAAATGTAAGTAATAAGAAATAGGGTAAGTGCCATAAAATATATGTTTTCTTTCTTTATCTGATCTGTATAGTCTATCTAATTTTAAAATACCCAATACTACACTTGTTTTATGGAAATACTAACATATTTGTTGTTTGTAAAGACATGAACTCCAAGCTGACAAAGTCACAGTTTGGGGAAATATTTGTTGTCTTCTGGGTTTAATATGAAAAAAATCTCTAAGTATTTGTGATAACCAGTTGAACTTGGAAGATCACTTCTTTAATGTCATCAAATTACATATATACATACATATATATATATATATATAAGGCTTTGAGAAAGAGGTCAAGTTTTCTAATATTGTATTTCTAACAAACACAAAGTAACTTCTAACAAGTTAAATAATCAGCTCCTAAAAACTGAACCCAGTATAGTATCAAATGAGGTATTTTTAAAGGATAAATGATTGAATTTAATGTGATACAAATTAAATTTTCTTCAAAATTATTTGAATTCATTTGATTTCAGTCTATTTTACTATTTAAAATAAAGAGCTAGGAAGGTTTTTTTAAGGCCACATAAAGGGAAAATATAAATTCAAACAGTAACTAAAATTTTAAATATTTTTTTGTACTAGTGAATTAAAATAATACTTGTCCTTGTTCTGTTTAAAAACACTACATTGTAGATATCAATTAGCGTCTTAAGAGCTATTAGGGAAACCTGGCCATCATTTATATTTAATGAAACAGCAAAGATCAAAGTACCTTACACATTTTAAGGGTATATTTTGTAAAATTCTTGTTCCACATGTTTGTGCATGTGGGGGAAATGTGCAATGCATTTCTTTCTGTTTGTCACAAGACAGGCCTGTATGAAAGCCACGAAAGTTTTAGGAATTAGCATCAAACCCTTGGAAGGATTTTCAGCAGGGCAAGAGTAAGTGCTAGCCATTCTCTAATTGCTGAGTTACTAGGGTACCAGCAGCAAGGGGATGGGCGGCAGAGGCACCAGCTGCATTCGAGATAGAAATTTTGTCACAAAGAAACAAAGCAAATGCTTAATCACTACAAACAGGATCTAAGAACAAAAGAGGGCTGGCTGAAACATGCCTAGGCTGAGGTTCTGCATTTGATCGAATTAGCTCTCCAGAATTGGCCCTGCTGCTCTGGGATGATGGGTAAAAGAGGCAAGGAGAGAAAGATCCACCTGAGTTCCAGCTGGAGCCACTAAAGGAAGCCCCAGATTTTACTCTACTTCTCTGGTCACCTCATGATCCTTTTTTCTACTGTTTTGCCTAAATAACACACAAACCACCAAGTGCTTCAGAAATATGTTACTACCTACTTTTCAGGGTGCTTTCCTGTATGTGTGTGAGTGTGCGCATGTGTTTATGATTACATTTGAAGTTGAAAGATCTTTCCTAGGAAGAGCAGAGGATATTACATGCATCACAGATGACACAGAAACAGAAGAGTGGTTGGCCAGGGCTGTGTGGGTGCTAGGCTTGGAATGTCCCATCTTCTCCAAACAGCTGTTGTTCCAAATACAGCTAATAATCATGTAGTGTTACCTCACAGGGAAAGCAGTCCCACACAAGATGACTGAACACATCATACAGTCTCTTTTTCAATTTAATGTCCATTTACAATATGATGACATTAAAAGAGAAAGTTCTTTTCTTAAGTAAAGAAGATCCATTCAATGAAATGTCATGTAGCATTTCACACAGGGATATTAATTAGTGGGTAGGAAACATATTATAATGATTAGAACTCAACTGTTGTGGCTTAGAACAAGAATGTCTCCCAGAAGGGTCATATGTTTATAGGTGGGGCTTTGGGGAGCAGACTGGATTGTGGGGGCATGAACGGTTGACCTCAGTGGATTAACCTACTGGTGAGTCCACAGCTGACTGTAGTGTTAGGGCCTTATTGGAAACAAGTCCAACAAGGTGTGACCAAGAAGGAGATATTCTTGTCCCGAACATCTCATCTCTCCTCCCATCCTGCCTTCCTTCCTCTCTTCCTGACTAGAAAGGGCTGGAGCAGCTTCCCTCTGCCATGCCTTTGCCACAATGCTTCTGCCTCAAAGCCAGCCAACTATGGACTGAAACTGTGAGCCAATGTATCAGGTATTTTTGTCTCAGCACTGGACAATCTGAGGAGTGCACCACTTAATGTAATCCATTGTACTGAGAAACTAAAGAAGAAATTTTATAGAAACTTTATATAGAGAGAAGGTCCAACTTATACTGAATAAGTAAAGGAATTGTTAAAAGTACTGAGAGGAATGGACTACAGGACTCCCAGACAGGAAACACTGTAGAGACAAACACCCAAACTTCTCCTGAGTATGGAACTTTTTCACCTATTATTCATTTATCCTCCTGGAATCTCCCCCACAGTGCACATTAATTGTACCAATCACTCTTTTTTTTTTTTTTTTTTCTGGTACTGGGAATCAAACTCACGACCTCGCGCTTGCCAGGCAGGCGCTGTGCCACTGAGCTAAATCCCCAGCCCCTTGTACCAATCACTCTTGTTGAAATGGGTTTGATTCCCAGTACTAAAAAAAATAAGAGAAAAGAGAAGAAATAATGGCAGAAAACTTCCCAAGCATATATAAAGAATTTGACATACAAATAATTGAAGGATATAGAACTCCAAACAGCCATGACCAAATAAAACTACAGCAAGACATATAATAATCAAGATTCCAGAAAGTGAGCACAAGAACAGAATATTAAAAGCTGTTAGAGAAAAGAAACAGATCATCTATAAAGGAAAGCCCATCAGAATCATGGCAGATTCTCAACACAAACCCTCAAAGAACACAAACTCCTGAAAGAAAACAACTTCCAACCCAGATTGATGTACCCTGCAAAACCACCTTTCAGCCTTAATGGAGAAACAAGATACTTTTACAATAAAGGACAACTGAAGAAATTCATGACCACCAAACCAACCCTACAAATAGTACTGAAAGATATTCTACACAGAGATAAAAATAACCACAATTCCAAAAACAACAACAGAAAGAAACAACAAGGCAGGGCAAGCAATTAAACAGTGGGGAAAAGCAGGAAACCAACAACAGGAAAATATAATGACAAATACATATCAGTTATAATCATCAATTTAAATGTCTGCAACTCAGCAGTAAAAAGAAATAGACTGGCTTAATGGATGAAGAAGCAAGACCGAACAATATTCTGTATACAAGAAATACATTTAACTTGAAAAGAAAATCATAAACTGAAAGATCAAAGGATAGAAAACAATCTTCCATGAAACAAGAGCCCAGAAAAAAGCAGGGGTAGCTATTCTGTTTGTAGACAATGTGAACTTCAAACCAAGAATGATCAAAAGAGGTAAAGGTCACTATATACTTGTTAGGGAAAAACTTAAATAGGAAGAGATAACAATCATAAATATGCATGCACCAAATATGAGAGCACCCAACTATATAAGACAATTATTAACAGACATGAAAAATCTAATAAGCAATAACACAATTCTAACAGGGGACATTAATGGTCACAAAGAGGTAGATCAACTAGACAAAAAATCAGCAAAAAAATATCAGAGCTGAACTAAACCTGTGAACAAATGGATTTAGTATATGTTTTCAGAGTGTTCCAACCAAAATCATCAGAATATACATTCTTCTCAGCTTCACATGGGATGTCCTCTAAAATAGAACACATACTAGCCCACAGAACATACTTAAGTAAAAGCAAAAGAAGTGAAATTACCCTATGCATATTATCTGACCATAGTGCAATTAAATTGGAAATTAATGGCAAAAGAAACTGCAAAAACTTCATAAACACATGGAAATTAAATAACACCCTCCTGAACAACCAATGAGTCACGGATGGCATTAAAGAAGAAATTAAACAATATCTACATTTAAATGAGAAAGCAAACAACATACCGTAACTTATGGCACATAATGAAAACAGTCCTAAGAGGGAAATTTACAGCAGTGAAATTTCACATCAGAAAAACAGAACGTGCACTAATAAACAACCTAATGTTGCTACCCCTGCTTCTGGAAAAAGAAGAGAAGATAAGCCCAAAGCCCACACAAGGTAGGAAATTACAAATATCAGAGCAGAAATTAACACAACTGATATTAAGAAAATACAAAGAATTAATTGAACAGTTTGCTCTTTTAAAGTATAAATGAAATTGATAAACTCTTAGCCAACCTTATCTAAAAAAAGAAAAGAAAATATTGAAATCCATTAAGGAAATGCATTAAGGAATGAAAAGGGTGAAATCACTACAGATCCTGTGGAAATTCAGAAGATGATCAATACCTGCTTCAAAAATCTTTACTCTCATAGGATGGAAAACACAGAAGAAATGGACAGATTCCTAGATACATATGAATTATCAAAGCTGAATCAAGAAGATATAAAAATTCTGAATAACCCAATATCAGTAAATGACACTAAAAATATAATTAAAAACTTAACAAATAAAAGCCCAGGTCCTAATGGATTCAGTGCTGAATTCTACAAGAAATTTTGAGAAGATCTAATGCCAATACTCCTCAAACTCTTTAATGAAACTGAAAGGGAAGTAATACTCCCTAATTCATTCCTAGAAGCAAGTATTACCCTGATACCAAAATGAGAGAAGGACCCAATCAAAAAAAGAGTAGAAGCATAAGACATACAGAACAACTGTACAGGATAAAAACGATATAAATATACTCACAAATATATAGTCACATTATTTTCAACCAAAATGCCAAAGTAGCTCAATGGGGAAGGGTTGACATTTTTAGCTAATGATGCAGAACCAACTTTGTAAACATATGGAAAAATAAAACTCCAGCTTTACTTCACTATTATGTGTTATTTGTGTTATTATATACAAATTAAATGAAGCTAAACATAGACCTAAATGTGAAAACTAAAATGTCAAAACTTCTAAAAACAAATACTTATAATGTTTGGATAAAGACTTCTCAGAATATGAAGCAGGTAAACAATATTAATAACAATAGAAGGCAAATCATATGTTTTCAAATGTTTAATCTCGTGTTTTACAAAAACATCTTTAAGAAAAGAAAATGACAATGCACAGAATGGAATGAAATAGCCATTACATGTATATATGATAAAAGACTTGTGTCAAAATATATAAAGAACTCTTACAATTTAACCATAAGAAAACAAATAACCCAATTTTAGTAGACATTTTAATAGGCATTTTACAAATGAATATACACAAACGAACAATATGGACATGAAAAAAATCATTTAACATTATGAGTTGTCAGGAAAAGACAAACTGAAATCATAAGAAAATACCACTTGGCAACCATGTAAATGGCTAAAATCAAAAGAACTGATTATATCAAATATTGGCAAAATTATGGACTAGCTACTCACATATTTCTGTTGGGGATGTAGAATGCTATGAGCAGTTTAAAAACTATTTGGGAGTTTACACATATAAAGCCAAACACATATCTATCAAGTAATGTTGTGATTCTACTCAGGTTATTTTTCAAAAGAAATGAAAATATTACAAAGACTTGTACATGACTGTTCATAAACTTTTTTACTAACAACCCCCAGCTATAAACACCTGAATGCCTGCCAACAGATGAACGGATTTTTAAAATTACAGAATATCCATACAATGGCATATTATTGAGCAAATAAATTAAGTACTGATATACCCAACAACATGAATGAATCTCAGAAATATTATGCCAAGTGAAGCAAGCTAAATCCCCCAAAATTATGTTCTGTAATTACTCCTTTCATATGAAACTCAGAGAGAACATGTAATCTACAGGGATATAAAGTAGATATCAGTAAATTTTTACAGCAGCCTTTTTTAGCTGAAAACATTTATTACTTTATAAAGAAAGTTAGTATCTCTGTCACAGATTAAAAGCTAGTTCTTCTTTAAATAGAAGATAACTATCCAAGAAAACAATGCTACTGCATTCTAGTTCAGTATGTTTTCTCTTTAAGAGAGAAGAATGAAGTATTAAAGACACACTAGTAGAAAATAAGATACAAAATTATAAAAACTAAGACAGGAAAAAAAAATCATCACGTGTTCAGTGTGATTTGCTATCATGCTTTTAAATTGTGTGATTAACATGAATTAATTATACAAATGAGGGGGTCCGGCATACTTCAGCACACATCCATTATGCATTGATCTAATCCAATATCATGTCTGCCACCCTGATTCACCTTGAAAGCGCTTATTCTTCCATATACCACCCTGGGACTTGGGTCACCCCTTGGAAAACACTATTATACAGCGTTATCTTATATACTGCAAACTGAAAAGTCACACTTGGTCCTTTTCATCCCCTAAAGCCACTCGCATTCTTGTTTTCTAAGTCACACCTATCCTGTCTGCCGCATATTCCATAGACTTGCTTGATTTGGTGGTGATCTGAAGTTTCTTATGGACATTTTTCTTTGTGAACATGCTGTTCCCACATCTTTCTGTGGACAGGAGACATCCTAAAGTGAAGGCTCTTTGTATTTCATACATGACCAAATATAAAAGATTAAGTGTGGAGAGAAATCTCTTCATTAGCTGTGGCAATAGCCTCTTTAATGTGTCTTCTCAATAATCAGTGGTTCATAAGACCATAGTTCTGCCAGGCAGCATGAGTAAGAGACAGCACTCAGACTATAAAGAAAGATCTTAAGGGACAGGATGTTTTACACGCAGTGCAGAAAATTACAGGTACTTAGTGTACCATCATGTAGGTCCTTCCCAGTCCAACTCTGAACTTCACTTAAATACACAGAAGACTTTGTTCTACTCTCAAATAAAGTAAGCACCAATCTTTCTTCCTTAAAAATCAAATTTAGTAATGTATAATTTCAATATGATAAAATATACATATCTTAAATGTATAGTTTGATGAACTTTGATGTATACACATGACCATATAACTATCACTGCATTTCCATTCCCCAATACGTTCTCAATCCATCTCCACTTCCACCAGGGCTAGACTGGCGATCTACCTTCTGTCACTGTAGATTAGATTTGTGCTCATTTTCTCCCCCTTCCCTCCTTTGGTGCACATCTCAATTCTTTTCCTTTAAAAGAATCCATAAAAATTTACCTTTTATTTTAGGTTCATTACTCTCTTCAAATAATACAATCCAAGCGGACAGCTTTCTTCCTATTGTTATGCTACTGTCAATGTTTTGACAGTGATATGAAGTATTTTTTAAAACTCAACCTCGGTAGACTCTAGAGAATCTTACCAGTCAAAAACAAAAGAACTGTAAAACAGATTTTCTTACTTAAAGAAACATAAGACAGTTTGATTTCTTTCGTGTTTGGAGTTTCCCAAGAGTAAAATTAAATTTGGAATGAACAAAGATAAACCCCTTACCTGTTGGCAGGTGCAGTGTTATATTGTTGCAAAAATCTGTGAAGCAGCATTCGGTTTTGGTAACATTGTTAGAACTATGGCAGAAGACTTGGGCCTGTAATTCTGGGACAGATACACAGGATTTGATCACCTGTTCCTTTCCATTGGTTAGCATGACTGAGGCCCAACAAGCTCCTTCTGTTTGGCAGGTAAAGTTTGAAGAGTCACACAAAAGACATACACACTTCAATCCTGGAAGAGTAAGACAAGAAGCTTTAAAATGCAAAAGATAATATGGAAAATTACTTTTAGTACTTTATAGCAGAGCCCCACCTTAATGAAAATGGAGGATTTAAATAAACAATACTGTAGTTGATAAACACACTATGCTTTTACAACCTCTCAGTCTTGTGTTTTATTAAATAAGGTGCCTTACCATCACTAGTATTTTTGTGTATTTATTCAGTGGCTACTGTATTTTAATATATTTCCCTCATCCATGTTCTAAATTCTCCTTAAACTGGGTTTATTCCCAATAGCTCCTATGAATCTCCAGGAAACAGTATCACAGCAACCAAGCGGCGCTGTCCAGCACCACTGTGGCACATCCAAGTGCATTACGGCCCTGTGCAACCAGAAAATCCAGTGTGTCCTGTTCATTTCGCTTTGTTCCTTTAAAGTTTTAAATAAATTTTCTAAACACAATACTAAGCACTGCAATTTACAGCCTTAAAACTATTGTGATTCTTCATATTCTGTGATATTTAAACATTATTGTTACTGTCACAGTAGCTTTAAGGCATTGACGAACTATTATTCTTTCCCCCTTCACTAAGTAATATATCTTAAAAGAAGAGTCATTTAAACACAGACCGTGACCTTTTGGCAATCTTCTCTCAAACACGCATCTACTTCACAAAGCAAGCACATCAGTAATAGAGTTTAATATATCTGTAACAATAAGACCTTCAAAAATTAGACTCTGAAGCTGTTTACTAACACCTGTCACCCCAGTGTTCCCTATTCACAACACACACACACACACACACATACTCACTCACTCACTCACCAAAGTTCTGCAATAAAGTATTTCTTAATGTGAAATATTTGTCAGCATAAAGAGTCCAGTGCTTGTAACCTACTCAAATTTTATTTAAATGTATTATTTCTAAATAGTACAATATTAAGCTTTTATATTACTACTTTAGTGAACTTTTTGAAAAGTCATAACTGTCCCTCCACAAGCAGTTGATCAAAAATATGGTGAACATCACCAAGTGCCATCGAAATGAGAAAGCAAGCTTTTAAAAACATTATCATCCACCCTCATCCACCTTATTTACCAGATCTGGCACCATGTGTCTCTGGCTCTTTCCCAAAGTCAAAATAGCCACGAAAGGTAAGTTTTTCATTTATTCAGGACACTGAAGCAACCATGATAGCACAACTAAAGACCCTAAGGGGACAACTAAAGTCACTTCCATAATTGCTTCAGAAAGTGGCAGGAATGATGAGATAAGTGTATTTTAAGTGACGGGGAGAATTTGGAGGGGAATTAATGGCAACATGTCTTCTCCTGTAATAACAAAATTTTTAAAAATATTCACCATATTTTGTAATCACACCCTGTATAATTCATATAAAACCTAGTAATTTAGTCAAGTCATTTCCTTGCACAGAGTTCATACTACGAACTTTCATGAACCCTGGTATCTTCCTACATGGAATCTCTCTAGCATTTTTTATTCTAATTTGACAAAGGCCTTCAAATCCCAATTATACTACCTTTGCAATATTAGATAATACCTAGTCCCTCTGGAACTCCATCTTTTTCACATGAAAGGTACTAAGAGGCAATGTTGAGGAGAATAAATTAGTCAATCTAAGCAAAGCTCTGAGATCAACTTCTGGGGCACGAGAAGTACTATATAAACAGTAGTGATATCCTACTACTGAAGAGGGTAAAACTAGTTGTCTTACATAAACAATCAAAATGTGTTTGTAATCTATATATGAACAGCTGAATGAACCAGGGTGCACAAACCATTTAAAAGGCGTAACAAAGAAATGCATCTCTCTGTGCTCTGCCAAGGACCAAGGACGAGTTGAATACTCTCATTCTTTTAATGGTACATGCTAGATCTGAGGCCGTCATGCAGCAGGTGGTGATTGATGATAATTGAGACAAAGAATTCAGGAAAGGACAGAAGTCTTAGCCCTACTTTGTCGTTCACTTGCTGATTGATTTTGGAGATAGCATGTGACTTTACAAAGCCTCAGAGCCTTCCTCTGGAAGTGGAAAATGAACCAGAATAGGGGCAGTGATTCTCGAAACCTTGAAGTATCATATGCCACCAACATTTTATGACTTTAAATTTATAACTTATGGAAATCTGCTAATACCAAAATGGAAAACAGCCAGCAATTTACAAATTTATCCTTCTGTGGGTATTCTCCACTCTCAAATTTAAGGGGCTCAAGATGGGGAGAAAAGTAAACTTTCTGACCCACAACCTTAAATCATTTGTCACTAGACTCATCAATCTCCTTGAATGTTCCATTTTGAAGAGAAGCTTAGCCAGGAAATCAAGGCAACTAACTAAGGAATATGGATCCAATATGGATCCAAGGAATAGTTGAGTGAAGACAACAATTATGTAGGTAACTACTAAACATGTGCTAGTTTCATGTGCATTCATTATGGCACATAATTCCCAGTGCAACTGTGGGAGTTAGTTTTCACTGTCTCCATTTTACAGATATGCAGTGAGGCTCAAAAAGATCAACTGATTAACTGAATGTAACAGTCCTAGACTACGCACCCAATGTTGTTTCTCTCTCGTGAAAGCTGTAATTCTCCTACTCCACCAGTTTCTACTAACTGTGAATAAGATATAATTCTAATGCAATGAAAATGAGTTAATAATTGACAAGATTTTAGCCTGTATTGTTTTAATAAATTTAAAAACCTCAATCATATTTTTAAACAAATTCTTTCCATCTTTCAGCAAGACAGGTGGTCAGATAAAAGTCAGTGCCATGTGGCTTCCGTCTAGGATAAATAATCCCACCTTTCACCTTATCTGAATTCTGTACTAAGTAAGCTTCTATGTGCCTATCCCAATACTTTCTTTTCCTAGCCCTCCTGGCTCCTTACAAAATGATTACATAATAGTTCTTATCAACAAATAATGTGGATGCTCACTAAATGTTTAATAGGCTATAAAAATTCCCTTTAAAGTAAAGGTACTAACCAGAATACTGTAGATCTAGGTGATAAAGGCATAGAAAATGACACCTTACTTTAAAACTTACACAATGGAAAACACTGACAAAATTGAGGATTTGTTAATGATAATGGCTTCAAACATCTGCTAAATGTTTCCATTTATTCTAGGTCAATTGGCAGTACTATTGCACTGACAGAGAACAAACAGCAGAACTAAATGGGACCTACAATGTATAAGTAATACATGGCATATTCAGTCACTCATCTTTCATTTCTCTCTAGTCCACTATATGGTCACATTTGGTGTATGACTAAATTATATTTATACCAAGCATCCTCAACACAGAATCCTTGTGCTGCCAATTAAATGTAAGTTGCCATTAGTGATTAGACTTGGGCTTTCACAGTTTGTTTTGTAAAAACCTGATGTTGAGTCAATTATGCTAGAATATTCCATGACAGGATAAATCTGGTTGTTAGCAGACAGTAGTCCTGCATTATGATTCTTTATCTTATACCTTCTCATTACAATGTACTTGAGTCATATGGAAAGGGATAGCAAATGAGGTTGGAGAAAGAGTCAATTACCCATAATAAAGAAGTCTATTAGATTTTTCCCCACAAGGAAGATTGCACTTTTCTTGCGTCTTCTCCACCCCTTTAATTATCTCCCTTTTTCTCCCTCTTTGCCAATTAGTCTGTAAAAGCCAAGACATCTGTTACCCACAAGACATCTGTTACCCACTTCCACCAAAGGATGTGCATATTTCTAATCAACCAGGAATAAATTTTCATCCATATTTAAATATGATGGGTACCATACCCTGGAGTACAGAAGTGTAAAAACTATCAGCCTACGAAAAAAGAACCAAGTTTATTGACTTGCATTTATATACTATTTTTGTTTAAAAAACATTGTTTGGCAAATGGTAGTTGTTTTGAGCTAGATACTATTTTCAATAAATTGATTTCATATTACCTGTTTCCTGTATTGTGAGCCTGTCTGCTAATCTACTGGCCAAGGTTAACATAAGCATCTAACACATGCCCTTTCCTTTTTTCCAAACATTTGTTTGTTCTATTTCATTTTTCTAATTTTAGAGTAGGCTATCAAACACAAAATAGATTTTTTAACTTGGAAAGTAATATAAAATATAGGTTTTTCATCATTTGCAGACTTACCAAAGGGAACAAGCTCATCAGTGTTTTGACTAGGAAGAGGCTGGCACCAGTGAACCTGAAGGAAAGCCAGGCAGAGTCAAGACATCAAAGACCTGCCTCCCATTTCTAATCCTTGGTAAAATTTTGTTTTCTTGTCATGTGGTCTTTTAAAGCATTTTCCTTTCTTAATGGAAAGGGAAAATAGAACAGAGGAGTAAGCTGTATTAATAAAATATGGTCAATAGAAATACAAACTTGGTTGGCCAAATGGACTTTTGATAAAGATTCAGGTAGTAGAAATTCTATTTGGTAGGTTGTAGCCCAGAAAATTTAAGATGCTAAAAATATGAGAATACACCAAGTGTAAAGGAAAATTGTTTCCTTGTGCAAAGTGGCAATTATACTTGTTAAGAGGAGCTCATCCTTATAGCTAGTGGGAACTGGAACCACCCTGCCACAAGGGGTTCAATGCAGAACTGCTACCACTTCAACTTAGGAAGAAATAGCACATTGTGTATAATAGTTTTAACTACTTGGAAGTTCCTCAGTCTAAAAGCAGCACAAAATAAAGCTGTAGGTTTCAGCTCACCTCTACCAGAAACTACCTAAGACTACACAAGTTCATCAGCTGCTCCAGATCTTGAAAAGAATTCTAAAGACCCCTCCAATTTTGTGTCCTCTGTTATTCTGAACTCATGACACAATTCTCAGTATAAGTAATTTAAGGATCATCTTATCTGTGATGTATAAGAAGAGAGGACCAGGGCTGGAAAGATGAGCAACCACAGGATAGGTTTGTATTCTCACATTCACCTACTAATCATCTCAGTTGGTAAGCGAATCACACTGGTTTACCATCCAGCAAGTCTTCAGTCCACAGTGAAGCTTGTTTGCCTTGTCCTGTATTTATCATATAAGAATATAATGGTCTTTCCACTATCACGAAATTTTGGAAAAATGGAGGGAGAGTAATGGAATCTCCAATCTGTGACCGATGTTAGATTATTGCCTAATCCTTTAATCACAGTGCACACACCATCACAGAAACAGTAGACAAGACCAAAAGCCATGCAAAACAGCACCTCTTTGGCAATCTGATTGTTCTACACTCTATAAGTAGAAATAAAAACATTTCCCAATGACATTTGAAAACAGAGAAAAAAACAGTTTAAAATCATCTAAAGGACGAAGGATTTAGCTCAGCAGTACAGCGTCTGCCTTGCAAGCGCAAGGTCCACAGAGTTGATTCCCAGCACCAAAACAAAACAGAACAAAATTTAGAATGATGCTGTTTATTTAGTTATAGTCTCAACATTTTGATAAAGTATAGAAAGGATATGTATGATGACGTACTGTTGTAAAGTGTTAAGTGCAATTTAAAAATTGTTTAACACAGAAAAATTATCAATTGAATGTTTAATCATCAGCAGTT
The DNA here is from genome assembly GCF_000276665.1 of Chinchilla lanigera. Lineage (NCBI taxonomy): Eukaryota > Metazoa > Chordata > Mammalia > Rodentia > Chinchillidae > Chinchilla > Chinchilla lanigera. Next base: position 15,808,657 of record NW_004955449.1, on the reverse strand, counting down.
ATTAGCTGAAAAGCTCACTTTTCAAATATGTTTCCCAAAATTACTATTAACAGCTTTGGTTTCTCAGTTCCCATAATATTGTACAAATATGATTCAATCATAAAAGCCTAATCTAAAACTATTGGTGATGCAATTATTTGTGTGGGCTCTCTTAACTTCTTTCAGAGAATGAAAATGCAGGAGAGTGCGTTAGAGGGGGAGAATGACAGCCTTCACCTCCCCACCTTTGAAAAGCAAGCATCATTGAGCAACAAGTTGATACCATGTGATCTCTGGCTCTTCCCCAAAGTCAAAATAACCATGAAAAGTAAATATTTTTAATCGCTTCAGGAAATTGAGGCAGCCACCACAGTGCAACTAAAGAAACCTATGAAAGGAGACTTCCAGAACTGCAGCAGAAAGTGGTAAGAATAATGGAATAAGTGTATTGAAGCAAAGGGGGAGTGTTTTCAGGGTGATCCATACCTGTAATAAATGTTTTATATAAATAGTCACTGTATTTTTTATCACACTTCATATGATTTGATTGCTTTTAGACATTTAAACCTTCAATTTGTGTGAAACTTGCATATGGATCATCCAAATTATAACAATACTCTAAATTATTTGATAGGTCATAAGTGAATAACTTTACAGTAAGTCCTCAGGTGTTAAAAAGATATTTTATTTTTAATTAAAGTGCATTTTGCTGTTTGCCAAATACAAAATAAAAGAAAGGCAAAGAGAGAAGGACCTGTGTGCAACAGGTTACAGATGTTACAGGATGGTGCAGTAGCAACCAGGCCTATGTCCCATACACAGGGTGGTGGAGCAGGAAGGCTTTGCGTCTTGAGGATACCTGTAAGATCTTCACCATCCCAGCCCCTCAGAGTTCTGATCCCACTGCACCCTCCCGTGGTGCTCAAAACCATCCAGCGACCTGGGGAAACCGGGGCAGTCCTCACCCTCCAGCCAGTGTGGGGATCTCCTGGGTGAGGCTGAACCGCGAGGACACTACCCTGCGCCCTTCGTCAATGGCTTCTGCCACACTCACTCTGCAGAAGTTCATCGCCAGAAGTTCACCCCACCCCTGAGGCACCAAACTGGGTGAGGGGCCCCAGACTGTGCGGCGGACTGGGAAGTTCGTCTCCCTCCTTCCCTGGACCTGCAGGCTCGGGCTCCGAGCCCTCCCTGACTCCCTGAGAGCCAGTGCTCGCACCTCCTTTTCATGCTCCATCTGGGGTGATGGGACACACAGGCTGTCCGCTGGGCTTGGCTGAGTGACCTGGCACGGGCAGCTCCGCAGCGCTTCCTGCCTGCCCGGCGGAGGTGCCCGCGCCCTGGGTACCCTCTAGTGGCAACAGAGGAAGGACGCAGCCTGCTTTGCACAGAATGACCTCTGGCCAGATTAGCGTCCCTGGCACTAAACACTTTGTCTCCTTAAAATAAATACTGAGATTTTACAACCTCAGCTTTTACTTACTTGAAATTTCAAAATACAATGTCTAGAAACTTACCAATATAATGAGGATTTACATGTACTTTTTCATGGGCAAAAGTGACCCGCTGCTCAAATGCTCTGGTAGATCACTGCTCTAGCCTCAGGACAACAGCTTTGAAAGCTTTTCTTGCTGGATCGGTATCAAAGAGCGATTCCTTATTTGCATTAAAAGATTTCCCACTCTCCAAATATTGCTAGTAAAGTCTTTCCAAATGATATGAAGAAAAGGAAACCTGTGAATTAAATCTTGAATACATATTACAACTGGAGTATTCCTTTAGGCCCTACTGGTAGTATGTTTGTTGTATTTATGTTAACAGTGGTTATCATCATTTTTAAAAAATAAGTAAACTTGATTTAATCGTTCCACTTCGAATCCATACATCAAAATGCCACATTGTACCCCACACATACAATTATGATTTGTCAGTTTAAAATATTATTAACTTTACAAATGAAAAATAAAAGAGCTCAAAAAATGAAGAAAGAAGGAAGTGAAAGGAAGAAAGAAAACAGAATGAAAGAAAGGAAAGGAAGGGAAGGGAAGAAAGGGGAGGAGAGGGGAGGGAAGGGGGGAATTATAATGCCAACAAGGTAAGGCAAGCCATATATCTCAAAACTACGGATATTTCAACGTAAAGGAAATCTTTTTAAAGTTTCAAATGTTGAAAAACACAAGTATATTTTAGGATTTTATGTTTCTTTTGTCTTTTTTCTAATAGAAATTGTTGATCTGGAGGTTGTGTATCAGAAAGTAGAGTGTGAGTATCCACCCTGTCTTTGTTACAACTTACGATTTGTCTCATAATCAATAGCTACATTCCACACAGGAATGTGGTCTCAAATGGAAGTGACAATCTTAGAAAGGGTCATTTTTAATCCATATGCTATACTCTGGAGAACTGAGAAAAACTGAATAATAAATTAAGTCACCTATCTCAAGTTACAAAGAAAGCTAGTAGTAAAAGACTAATGTCTGGCTAACAAGGGACTTCCTTGCTCAGGGAACAGGGATGCTGGGTATTCCTAACATGATGAGCTCACTGTACACAGATGCTCACCTGCCCAACAGTCACCTGTCACTGCCTCCATCAGAACTGGGACACAGATCTTAATAGTGTATTTATCAACCTGCACATTTGGAGTCTAGTTTATAGGTCTTGGAGAAGTGTATACACTTTTTAAATTTATTTTTACTTTTGAGATGGAGTCTCACAGTGTTACCAGGAAAAGTCACAAACTTAGAAGTTTCCTGACTCTTACTCCTAAGTAACTGGGCCTCAGACATACAACACCATGCCCAACAAAAAAATCGTATTTTTTTAGTTTATTATAGACTTACGTTCAATATATTATTCATCATAACTGACAAACTCTTGATAAGGAATACACAGTATGACTTAAACATTATTTCCATGAAAAATAATTACTAATCAAAATCTACTCCTGACGGATGTAATTTCTAGCAGTATCTTGCTATAATCAGGAATTGATGAATTGTTGTATGGAAAAATGAATTTGTGTAGAAAAAGATAAAACAATGTAAGAGTCCTGACCCATCCAGAGCATTTAGGGGCCAAGTTAAAGGTTTTAATCCTAGTTGTAGGAATGTGGCTTTTGCAGCTTGTATCCTCAAATGATTTGTCCCAAAATAATTCAATTAGATGACACACTGTGTCCCTTCCAGTTCTAAAGCTCTAGGACCCTAAGAGAGGGACGCATCAGTGGACACCATGCAGAAAGAACGATGAGTGACTGCATAGCCAGAGAGCCACGAAGTTGTAGTCCTGGAATCACAGTTGAAGAAGACAAGTGTTCCCAAGAAGAACTGACTCTGACCAAAGATGAAGTGGACAATCAGCGTTCACAATCTGGTGCTCCCTTAAATCATGGAAGTCTAATTTTTATTTTTAATCTCCACTGAAGTAGAGCAGGTTGAAACCCCTTGGAAAAGGATCTCAGTTTGGTGATGGAAGAACGGGAACCTGCAGCATATTCAAGCATATGAGAAAGGGAGCGTGAAATACTAAAAGCTAATGACAAAAATGTCAGGATTTCGAAAACCTAAAGAATCTCTGATTTGTTTAAAGAAAGGAATTAAAAATAGTAAAGAAAATAGTAAGTAAATCCATCATTAACAGCTGGCCACACCATAAGGCTAAAAGAATACACTGAGAAAGACAAAACTGTCTCAAGTCTAGAATGAAAGTGTCAAAGAAAATTAAAAGTTGAAGAACTCAAGAGTTCTTAGCAGCTCACTTGTCAGATTTTTTTATCACAATCTACAGTTACACGTTTATATGATCAGATATGGTAAAGAATAGATGACTCTCAACCTAGAAATAAAAGGGAGCTATCCAAACTAAGAAGTTGATCTACGTAGCTAAAAATAGACAGGCAAGTGAGGAGCTGAAAGGGGAAAAAAAATGAGCAAGTGATTAAGAAGGAAGGGTGTGGGGATTTAGGGTTGTACTTTTCCCTTCTTTTTTAAAGATCAATCTTAACTATGCCTCTTTACAACACTGACCCCCAGGCTCAAAGATTTAGCCTGGGTAATGTGAGGAACTTATAATGGGCAGCATCACCTACTCCTGTCTTCAAAGAAGAAGGGTGGGAGTGGGAGCTGATGAGTGGGAGAGGAGTTGCTTAAATCTAGAATTTAAAACATTTTAAATATAATGCTGACTCCCAAGGATTGTCATAGCTGCTTCAGAAGGTTGGTTACATGGTTTCTTTGTCTCTTAAAGTATTAATAAACAGAACAATTGCCCTTTTTGCAGCTACACAAATATATTCGAGAGGAAAATGAAGAAATACAACAAAAACATAAGAGAAATCTCAAAAAATTTATATTGGCCAGAACAAAAGGAAAGCCTGACGCAGCTGGTCTCAAGTTTTGTTCCTTCTCTTGTGATAAGCCAGTATGAAACAAAATAAAACTATAGCAAAGAAACAAAGAATTTAAGTTTGTAGCTGTGTTCACTTGAGTTTATCATTTGTCAGTGTTATGGTTTGTGTCTGGGTGTCCCCCCAAAGCCTCATGGGGTGATGGGGCAGGCTTTGATTGATTACGAATGTGAGCGCTACACCTGCCCTGGGGTGGATAGTATGCATATGTAAGGAAGAGGAAGAGGCTGCTTGCGGCCATCCCTCCCCTGTGTGCTTGTTGCTTTTGTTGTGTTCTGCCGCCATGAGCTGTAGCCCACTGCCATGTGCCACTCTGCCTTGTAACCTACGAAGTATGGACTGAAACCTCCACAAACTGTAAGCGAAATAAACCTTTCCTTCCTTAACTTTGGGTGTCAAGTATTTTGTCCCAGCAACAAAAGGAAAGTAATCAAGACAGTCAGGACTTAGCAGAGTGTAGTGAAGAGACCCTCGCTGACTCCCTCAGTTGCTCCTAGCTTAGCCATGCAGCCTGGGAGGGGACTGCACCTCTCTCAGTCTGTCGACTCGCTGGTAAAGGGATGACAGTTATCTCAAGGGTGGCGCACAGACTGAAAAAGAGAGTTTGAATAACACATTTGACACATAGCAAACATTAAAAAAACTAAAATTTAGTTCCTGCATCACCAGTTATAAAATATTCAGAGTTCTACATTCAAGGCCCAAACAGCACTCCTCAAAAATATCTTTCAGTGTTTCTGGTAAGTCTTTCTGGCTTTAATTAACTTTTTGTTTGGTAGTACCACACTGCCACACTAAGGTAATAAAATCATCAGGTCCAAAACAAGATAAACATTTTTAAAATATTGACATCATGAAAGGGTATCTGGTTCATTAAACCTCAACATTTTTCCCTTCTCAATCAATTACCTCTTGTGTCTGACAAATATTCCAACAGAAAAATGAAAAAACATAGGTGGACTCAGAAAGAAAAACTACCAATATATATAAAAGGTTTAATTTCATTAGTATTCAAAAGAGAAAACAAAGACATAATTTTCATTTGCCAAATTTGATTTTATAAATTATAGCATCCAGAAATAGTGGAGGCTGGGCAATCAATGAAATTTCACCTTTATACATAGTTAAGTATCAACTGGTAAAAATTTTAAAGGAACAACCTAAAGTACTTGTTTTAAGAGTCATAAAAATGTTGACTATCCTTGTGGTTATATTTCCACTTCCTGTAGATGAAAAAAGTCACAAAATAAAAGTTTATTTAAAACTTCTGCTATAGTTATTTTTCACAATAGTAAAAAATGGAAATATGATAAATATTCATAAATCAGAGTATGTAAGTTTTTACACTATAGAGGATTGTATAATATCCTGTGTTTAAAATTAGAATGGAGTTTATTCACTAAATACTAAATGAAAAATGTGTGTGTATTGAAATATAGACTAAAAAAATACATCAAAGTATTAATGGTGGCTATCTCTATGGTATGGGAGTAAATTTATGTACATTTTTCAACAATTTGCCCTCATTTTCTATAATGAACATGTATTAATGCTACAATCAGAAGTGAACATTATATTGGTGTTTTGTGGGGTTTTTTTTTTTTGTTTCATTTGGTTTTTGTCTTTTTGAGACAGGGTCTCGCTATGCAGTTCAGGCTGGCCTTGAGCTCACTTTGTAGCCCAGGCTGGTCACAACGATCCCCCTGCCTCAGCCTCTTGAGTGCTGGGATACAGGCGTGTGCCACCATGCCCGGCTGCAAGCATTATACTGTTAAAGTTATTCCTTGCTTTGTCGAAGTATTTAGTTCACAGGGAGGGGTTGAAGACATCAGAATACCTCCTCTCAACTATTTTGACAGGAGGTTCACATCGAGGTAAACTCCACAAGCCCTGCTGCCATGCTACATCATAACAATCACAACTCCCTTCTCTAGTTCACAAACTGGAAATTGTAGTCTGAAAATATTGCATATTGAAAAGCAAGGGTATCCCTGAAAACTCAGAAATATCAACACAAAATGATTCTCATTTTGTACTGAAATGTACCTGATCTCTGGGACATAAAACATCAGACTAGCCTCACTTGATTTTCTCTTCATACTTTTTCCCTCACTTTTTAATTGCCTTGGGACAGGGTTAAAAAAGACCTAGTGACTTTCTCTGACTGTAAAAAATAATCAAGAAAGTGCTGACTCCCCACTGTGTGCACGGTACTATACTGAACAAGAAGCACCTCTCGTCTGACTCAGCAAAATGAGATTTGTTAACACAGTAATGAGGCTATGGAGAGACTGCAGATGCAAGCAAAATGTCCCATAAGCAAGCTTAATGCTATAGTAAACTGAGAAAAGGAAACCAAGTAGCTCATATGTGTTCCCTTGTAAGTGATAAATGACCTTTCAAGTTGAACCAATGCTTTCACCTTTAAAGGAGCAGGTGAGCAGTGTTGCATTTACAATGAGCTTTATCTACATACAGTTAATGTCCCTGAGTTGTAATTTCTTTTGCTAAGAGAAGAGCTCACTATTCCACGCTAATGAATGAAACATAACTTAATGTGCCCTAATTTGATTTCATGTCTGCTTGCTTTGTGTCATTTTACAAAATGAAGACAATACAAACAAAAAAATATTTCAATATGAACAGGAATGCTATATTCACAAAGAAGTTATACAATTAAGTCAATTATTTATAATTATGAAAACATTTTATTTGCTTAGTCAATGTCATGAATGTGCATGGCAAAAAAATCATGTAGGAAGAATTAAAGTGAAAGGCATCTGCCTAGTGACCCACATATCACCAGTCCCATTTCCCAAGGGCACTCACTTTTAACTATTTTATGGTTGTTATGCTTTGGGACATTGTTTTAGGCATACAACTTCAAAAATATACTACTGTTCCTGACTAACAAATCTGAAACATGATCTGCTAATTTCCTGACTTACAGAATACATTTAAGTTTATATACACACCCTCCAATTTGGAAAGAACAGTCAAGTTCATTGAGATGTAATTTACATTTGAAACATTCATCTCTTTTAGTGTACACTTTTATGAGATTTGACAATTGCGACTCAATCATCCCTCCCCTTAGGTTTCCTCCTTTCTAAACAACTCCTGTCTCCACCCTGCTGCTGGCAAGCAATGATGTTTTAGGTTTCTATACTTTTCCCTTCTCCAGAATGAAACAATGACTGCAACCTTGTAAGTCTGGCTTCTGTCGTTTGTCTTAAGGCATTTTACTCATGTTTTCACATTTTTTGAATAAATGCACATTTAGTTTATCCATTCACTAGTTAAAGGACATCTGGATTTTTCCCAAATTTTATAGATGAAGAATAAACCTTTATTAAACATTATTATACAGTTCTTGATGTGTAGTAAGTTTCCTTTATCTTTGCCAATTATCTAGGAACAGGATTACTAAGTTGTATAGAAAATGTATGTTTAATTTTATTAAAACTGCTAAAATGTTTTCTGAGTGGCTGTATTACTGGACTTTCCCTTTGGTAATGCATGAGAATTTCAGTGATATCACGTGCAAATTTCTCACTGGGTTGTTTGCTTCTTTATTATCGAGTCCAGAGAATTCATTCTAAATTTTGAATATAAGCACTTTATTGGCTTTATATTTTGTAAATATTATCTCCCATCCTGTGGCTTGCCTTTTATTTTTTAGCAGCAATCTTCAAGGAACAAAAGGTTTTTTTTAATCTTGATAATCTAACATTGATATTTTCTTTCATGGATAGTATTTTGTAGCTCTTATCTAAGAAATAATACCTTTCCTAAAAATTGAGATTGTCTTCTATGTTTTATTACTTTTTTAAATTTTATTTTTCTGTCCATGATCCATTCTGCTTATCACTTGTAGACATTCAAAGTATATTTTGAGGGTTCTGTTTCATTTTGTTTGTTTACTGATGCCCAATTTTTCCGGCATCATTTAATAAAATAAAAAAAAAAAAACCTACACTTTCTCCAGTACATTGCCTTTATTTCTGTGTCAAAAACCAACTGGCATATATGTGTGGGTCTATTTCTGCTTTCTCCATTCTATGCCATTGCTCACTGTTCCTCTCCTTCTCCCATACTGCTTCACTTACTTTAGATTTAGAAATCTCCAATTTGGGTACTGTCAAAATTTCAACTATGTTCTTTTTTTACACTTTATTTGGTTATTCTAGTTTCTTTGCTTTGCTATGGAAATTTTAGAGTTGGTATGGTGAGTTTTGCAAAGATCTCTGCTAGTATTTTTGTTGGGATTCTGGTTGGGATTAAAGTAAATCTATAGCTTAATTTGAGGAAAACTAACATTAACAACATTGAGCCCCTGTGTGAACACAAAGTGTGTTTGCACTTATTCAAATTTTCTTTAAATTTTTTGAATTGTTCTCTGTACTTACAGGCTACCATATGGATTTTAAGTATTTACTGGTATTGTCATATAATTTTTCTTTAGTCTGCTAAAATGATAAATTACAGTATTAAATTTTTGAATGTTGAATCAGTCTTGCATTGTCAAGGTAAATTCCACTTGATTATATTGTATTATCCTTTCATTATACTTTGTTTAACTTGGTAAATTTTTGTTGAGGATTCTGCATTTTTATAAGAAATATTGGTCTATGGTTTTCATTTATTATGATTAATCATAGTCTTAGAAGATGAACAGGAAGATATTCTCTCCATTTCCATATTCTAGAAGAGTCTGTGCAGAACAGACACTATTTCCTTCTAAAATTTTTGATAGAATATACTGGTAAAGCTATCTTATTTGATAAAGTTCTTGAGCACTGGACTATGAAATGTCATGTATATATATTCATATTCAAGTGAGCTGGTATTTTTCTGGTGGTCTTTGGTAATTTGACTCTTTCAAGGAATTAGTACAGTTTACCTAAATTTTTTAACTGTTCTTCAGTATTCCCTTATTTTTATTTTCCTGTCTACAGAGTGCATAGTGGTGTTCCCTCTTTTATTTCTGGGTAGTATTTTGTGTATTTCCTCTTTCTTCTTGGTAAATCTAGCTAAAGGTGGATCAATTGTGTTAATCTTTTAAAAAGCAGCTTTCAGTTTTCATAATTTTCTTTAATGTCTTTCTATTTTCAACTTCATGGTATTCCCTTCTTACATTATTTCTTTCCTTTGGTTTGATTTGACTTTATTTGATGCTCCTAAAATTTTTACTCTAAATCTAAGTACTGTTTCAGTTACACACCATAATTTCTGGTTTTTTTTTTCATTCAATTCAAAAAATATTTTATATTTTCTTTTGCATTCCATTTTGATCTATGAGTATGTAGAATTTTGTTACTTAATTTCTAAATATCTGAGGATTTCCAGAGAAACCACTGGTTTTGATCTCTGGTTTATTTTCATTATATTCAGAGAATATATGAAAAAATATATATATATATTTAAATTGTTTTAAATTTGTTAATTTGCTCTGTGGTCCACAATATGATCTATTTTGGCTAGCATTCTACGCCAGCCATAAAATAATGTGTATAATGTTGTCAGTAGCTCAAATTGTACGTGTGTGAATTAGGTCAAGATAACTAAAAGTATTTTGTTCAGATCTTAGATGTCCTTACTAGTCTTTATCTACTTATTCTATCAATTATAAAAATATTGAAGACTCAGATAGTCTTTTGTGTTATTCCATCTCAATTCTATCCGTGCATTTTGAAGCTGTAGTTAGCTACATGCTCACATAAGACTATTACATTCCCTTGATGAAGTGATCTAGTTATTTTTATAGGATATCTCTGATAACATCCTATTTATTGAAGTCTACATTATTCCCTGTTAATGTAGGCACTCCAGTTTTCTTAGGATTAGTGTTTACACGGAGTAACTCTTTTCATGTTTTTCCTTTTAACTTACTTGTTCTTTATATTTGAAGAGCACTTCTTACACCTAAAGAGGGTTTCTGGGTCCTGTATTTTTATCCAATCTACAGACTCAGTCATTCCATTACTGTATTTAAATCATTTATATTTAATGTAATTCTTGGTGTAGCTGAGTAAAAATCCTTCATCTTGCTAGTTGCTTTTCTCCACCTCCATCTTTTTGGTTCTTTTGCCATTTAGCCACCATATTTTGAGTTAATTGAATATTTTCATACCATTTATGTACATCACTGGCTTCTTATTTATATCACTTTAAAAAGTATTTTAGGTTGCCCTCCTACAGATATCTTTCTCATAGTATAATTGACATGCCTTCAAATAACATTATAATACTTCACATGTGATATAAGGAACTGAAATTTGTGTATTCTTTTTTCTCATCTTTGTTTCAAGGTTGTCATACATTCTGTGTATATGCTATAAATTCGGGCTTTCCACTATTTTTAGAATCAATGACCTTTCAGAGCAAATAAAGTGAAATAAAATGTTTTTATATATTTATCTTAGTTTTAGCCTTTTGCGGGGATCTTTATTTTTCTGTGTAAATCTATTATTAAATTTGATATTGAATTTATTTTCTTAAAAATTTCCTTTAATTGCTTATAGTATAAATCTACAGATAAGAAATTCTGTTTTGTTTATCTAAAAATGTCTTTATTTCACTTTCATCTTAAAAGATAATATCATGTGGTGTGGAATACTGTGTTAACTTGCTGCATCTTAAAGTTGTCACTTCATTATTTTGTTTTGCATAGTTTATGATTACAGTATGCTACAATTCTTAAAATTGCTCCTCTAAGTGGGAACAGTAACACAAGCCTGCAATCACAGCTACTCAGGAGTGGTGGCAGGAGGATTTTCCAAGTTTAGGTTAAGCCTGGGCAACTTAACAAGACTCTGTCTCAAAATTTAAAAAAAAAAATTAAAAGGCTGGGGATGTAGCTCAGTAAGTGTTCGTCCAGTATGTGTGAGATCCTAGATTCACCTAGGTTCAATCTCCACCACAGAAAAAGAAAAAGAAAAGAGGAAAAAGTGTTTCTTTATGTAACAGACCTATTTTATTCAGAATGCCCCCCAAAAAGAATTTTTTTCTCTTGATCTGTGAATCTCATCATTTTGAATATGATTTTTGCAATGGTGTGGAGTTTAGGACACGTATTTATCCTGTTTGTTTCTCTGAGCTTCCATGATTGGTAATCTGAAGTTTTTCATTATGTTTTGAAAATTATTAGCCAGTATTTCTCCATGAGCTTCTTCTACCCCATTCTCTTTTATCCCCACATAAAATCCCATTTACACACATATTACACCATGCGATACTGTCCCACATCTCTTCTGTCTCACATCTACTTCTTTTTGTTCTTCCATCTCTATCTCCAAACACTTCTCACCATAGTATAGATATGACTTCACAATGGCGTGATTACACTATTATAAAGCAATTTCAAATGATCCATCTTCAAATTCATGATTCTATCTTTAATTGTATCAGGTCTCCCAATAAATATACCAAAGGTATTTTTTATCTCTTGTTTTTCCTAATATTTCCTTATAATATTTTCTTTGACTTTTTCTCTTTTTTATGAACCTTCGCTTTTCTTCATGCATATGTTTCCACTTTTCCCACTAACGACCTTCCATCACAGTTATTTTTAAATATTTATATATTTCCAACATCTTCATCAGGTTGTATTGAGAGTCTGGTTTTTTAAGAGTAAAGGTTTTCTTTTCCTTGATTATTTGTAGGTTTTATCATTTTTGGTAATGTAAACATATTATTTATAAATTTACTTATACTATTATAAGGTCTTTATGCTTAAAGTGATAAATGTCAAATACAGAGAGATGCATGAAGTAGAAAGGTAAAAGTGTTAGATGTGAAAAGTAAAGTACAGAACATCACAGTATGACTCAAGATGAACATTAAGTTAAGAAAGAATACAGTTAGGCTGACAGCAACCATTAAAAGTAATTTAAAGGTATAATTAAGAAATTAATAAAGGAAATAAAATGAAACACTAAAAATGACTTTAAAAAGGTCAAAACGGGGGGATAAACAGAAGAAAAATAAAAACTGAGACAAATAGCAAGACAACTGCCTTACAGTCATACTAATTATAAACTAAATGTAAAAAGTCTAAACACTCTAGTTAAAGCAGATACTATATCATATTATTAAAGTATAAAATCCAAGAAACAACTACATGCTGTACAAAAAAGCCGTAGTTCCAATATAAAGAAACAGAAAAGTTTCAAATAAAAGTATACAGGGTATATATATATTAAACATTAGTAATTTTACAATAATAAAAGTCATTGCATCAGGATGACATAACACTGTAGATGTGTCTGTGCCTAAATAACAGTTTTTAAACTATATGACATAAAACTGACAGAAACAAAGGCAAACACTGACAAACCCACAAGCATAGTGGGAGATTTTAACAATTGCTGAGATGAAATACCTGATACCTGCAACTTAAAGGAAAAGGGCTCATGGTTTTAGGACATGGTCAGCTGTAACATGGTAAAAGCATGTGGTAGAGTAAACCCGCTTAGTTCACAGCTCCTGGGATAGCAGAGCAAGGATAAGAGCACCAGAGAGGAAGAAGCCAGAGATCAGACGTAGACCCCAAGGTTACACCTCCATGACTCACCCAGACATATGCAGAAGGTACTTTATTACTCCCCTGGACAGCTCCCAATCCAATCAAGTTGACAGTGAACTATGACATTTTAACCTTTGTCAAAAGGTTATGACATTTTTAACCTTTTGGGTTTCAAAGTACTTGACACCCAAACCTCCCCTTAAACTATACTTAATTTCCAAATAGACACAAGGTTATAATTCCACCTAACATGATACATCCTGCATACAACTAAATGCAGTAATCCACTTGCCCAAAGTTTCAACACTCCCAATATTGTTAAGATGTGCAAGTCCAAAGTCTCTTCTGAGATTCAAGGCAACTCTTCACTGCAAGCTCCTATAAAAATCAAGCGGCAAGTTAAATAACCCCAAAATTCTACAACACAGTGTAAATACTCCCATACAAAAGAATAGGATCAAAAAAAAAAAAAAAAAAAAAAAGAATAGGATCAAGGCAAGACCACAACCCAACAGGACAAATATTAAGTCCTCTATGTCCAGCATCTGGGGCACATGAATTCTAGAGAGCTTAGGTGACCCTAACCCTATGGCTTTGCCTTTTGCAGCCCACACAGTATTTCCCTCACCTTTACACAACACCCTCTCAGAAGAACACTGCCTGGCCTCCTAGACCTTCCTCTGAAATATGACCAGAAGCCTGCATGACTCCACAATTCTTTCATTCTACAAGCCTGAAAGCCTAGTACCATTGGGCAATGCCAAGCTATTTCAACAACACAAGCAGAAGCCAGGTCTATTTGGACTCTGGTTGCAGTGGCCTTTCACTGAGTGGATGGTTAAGCACAATGAAATGAATCCCACAGAACCAATTCCCTAGATGGCCTTCTCCAGCATGGGGTCTAGGGAGTCTCTTCTCTAATGAAAGTTTTATATTTTCATTAGAGAAGAGACTACGATAAGTAGAGTCTTGCTAATTCCTGAGATCCTCTCAAAACATTTTTCCTCTTGTACCAGTCCAAAGTACTTGGTGTCTTTTTAAAGGCACTAATCTCTTCAGCAACCACACGTCCGTTGGCCCCAACTTTATGTGTGTTTCTTTTCTGGCAAAATTTAAAATTCTTCACATTTTTCTACTGTGCTTGTTTGCTCCAGATTCTCAGTATCAATTGGCTAAAAGCAGCTAGCAGTACCTATCCCACAGCCTAAATGCTGGGTTGCCTTGAAATTTCCTCTGCAAAATCCATTACGGTTTTTTTGTTTGTTTGTTTTGTTTGTGTTTTTGTTTTAACAGGTTCTCACTATGTAGTTCAAGTTGGCCTTAAACTCACAGCATTGCTGGCCTTGAACTCACAGCAATCCTCCTGCCTCGGCCTTCCATTACTGGGATTACAGGCATGTGCCACCATGCCTAGCTCCATTAGTTTATAGTCTTTAAACCTGGACTTCTCCAAAGTCTCAGGGCATAGGCAAAATATGCAGAAGTTCTTTGACAGAATGTAACATCCATTGTCTCTTGTCCAATTGCCAATAGAGTCCTCATTCTCAACTCAAATCTCAGAAGCCTGGCTTTTAGTACCCATAATCTTTCACAATTCTAGTTCAGAACCCTGACCAGACTCACTCATCAGGCTCTACTTATGGTATTCTGGTGCTTCTCTACGTTGTACCTTCAAACCTTTTCAAACTTCTCTCATAAACCATTCCAAAGGCTTCGGAAATATATATATGGCCAGGTATAGTCACAGCAATGACCCCACTTCTCTGGTAACAATTTTCAGTACTGGTCAGCTTTTCCATTACTGAGACCAAATACCTGACACCTCCAACTTAAAAGAGGAGTGGTTTATTTGGCTTATGGTTTCAGAGAATTCAACCTATGGTAGACTCTCCCATCAGGAGCATCACAGTTGAAGGGCATGGTGGAATAAAGCAGCCTATGAATTCACGATGGCAGGGAAAATCAGGGGACAGTGCTAGAGAGGAAGGAGTCAGGGAGCAGATACAGACCCCAAGGTCACACCTCCATGACCAACCAGACACACCCAGAATTTCTCTCCCAAACCAGTCATGCTGACAATTAAACTTAAGTACCATACACTGAGTAAAAATGTAGGCAATCTGAACAGCATCATCAACAAATTTTACCTAACTGACATTTATAAAATAATACTTTTAAACAGCCACAAGCATTCCGTGGGAAAATAATTAAAACAACAGATGGCTTTGGGAATATGACATTGAGGAGTGACTGGAGAGGGGCAGGAGACAGCTCAGTGATGATGTTAATCTTTAATATCTTGAATATGATTAAGTGAATTCATTTTTTAAAATTCAGTGAATAAGTACACAAGACTTGTGAATGTCATATGTAAATATTTGATCAAAAGAGGAAAATGTTAGCAAATATTTAACTCTGCATAATAATATACATGCTGGAGTATTTGGTAGGAAGTATACTGCTATCTGCAATTTACTTAAAACACATCAAAAATAATATATATTAATGAGTAGACACATGGATAAATGGAAATACCTGTGATAAAGCAAACATAATGATACTGTATAATCTTGTTGGTAGGGATATAGGCAGTAACTGTAAAATTCTTTCAATTCTGATGTACTGAAATTCCGATATGTTGAAAAGTCTAATAATAAATTTTGGCAAATAAAAGTGAAATAAAAGCTTTCAAAAACAAGAGAATTAGTGGCCATCAGAATTAAACTACAGAAAATGATGAAGGAAAAAATTAAGCAGATGTAAACTATCTACACAAAGTAATAAAGATCACTGGAAATGATAAATAGATGGGCAAGTGAAACTCTTGCATTCATTTGTTTAAATCCAATCCAACATTTAAAGCCAAAGTAATAAAATGTATTTGAATGTATAAAGTAGAATGGATGAGATTATAGCAAGAAAGACAAAAAGAAAGAGCTGGAAGGATATAATGATAAGGTTCTTAAATAAATTATGATAACTTAAACAGGATATTATAAATTTTTGAACAATCACTAAAAATAGAACAAAGGGGTAGCTTATAAACTAGTAGTGGAAATAATACATAATACAAATTTTTGGTCAGTTAAACCAAATAAAGGCAAGAAAAGTGGAGAAGATAGAAGCGATATAAGGACAGCAAGGTGACACATTTTAATCCCAACTGTACTGAAATAAAAAAGCATGCTTTCTACAAACCCCAGTTTAAGGAAAATATGTAAGACTCATTGAGAAGTGGGACTCAACCATATGCTCTCTCCAAAACTCTCAATTTAAATAGAGACATATCTAAATTATGAGTGAGAGGATGGGAAGAATCTAAAAATGCAGATATTTAGCCCAAAAAAGCTGGAATAGCTATATTAGTGATTTAAAAGTAAAAAATATTAAGTATAAGAAATCTATCATCACTATATAATACTGACAGAGTATTCAAGGCAAACAATATTATTGTAAAGAGAGACACCTCATAATATATATATATACACTATATACTAGTATATACACTATATACTAGTGTATACAGCCTATATGCTAATTATACCCAATAACAAAATTTTCAAATGCATAAAGAAAAATTGGAAAAGTTAGATAATGGATAAATTTACAAGTTGAAGATGATAACAGTTCTCCATCAATAACTGATAAAAGACATTATCATAATAAATCATTAAAAATACAAAAGATTTAAGTAACATTGTTAAACAACTTGACCTGAGATTTACAGAATGCTACATCCATCAGAAGTAGAATACTCAATTCACTAGCTCAGATACATGCTGATCTATAAAACAAATACAAATAAATTCAAAATAACTGAAATTGTACAATTATGTTGTTTCATCACTAATGAATTTAATTTAGAATAGAATAACAAACCAGAGTGACATCTTAAATACCACATATGACTCAGAAAATTAACAAAGAAAATCTGAAACTACTTTAAACTCAGTGAAAATGAAAACACAACAAATCTCAGAAGTTGCCCAGAAGGAAGTTTAGAGTGTTAAATACTTATATTAAAAAAGAACAAAGGTCTTAAATGAACAATTTAAGAAAGGGTCAGCAAATTATGACTCATTGGCTGGCCTATCTGTAAAGTTTTAATGAAATGTAGCAACACCTATATGTTTGTATATTCTCTATGGCTGCTTTCACACTACAAAAGCAGAATTAGGTAGCTACAATGAAGACTATATGACCATCTGGCCTAAAACATATACTATTAGATCCTTTAGGAAATCACTGCAAACACTAGATCTAAAAAGACAGAACATATATAAATAAATAAAACCCCAAATAAGTAAAGAAAGAAAATAATGAAAAGGCAGAAAATAAGTAGAAAAAAGTCAATAAAGCCAATAGCTATTTATTTGAAATGAAAAAATACAATTAATAAACCTCTAGTTAGACTGATCAAAGTAAGAAGAGTGAATGCAAATTCCCCATGTCAGAAATGTAATTGGAACATCACTACAAACCCTATAAATATTTTCTAAAAATAAAGAACTATTATGAAAAAATGGTAATGGCACTTTCCAAAGCACGAGTCAGTGAAAGCAATTGTACAAGAACATCTTCAACTTGATTTGGCAAAACTCAGTCCTTTTAAAGTCAATTTTCTTCACTACACAAAAAGCAATGCCTTTTAATATGACTTAGCTAGAGAACAGATGTAAAAATGAAAGGTTTTTTAAAAGTTTTATTCAGTTACACATTTATTATTCTGTAATGAATCTTCTGCTAATTATATAATTATTCTTTAGTCGGTCTTTCAAGTTTAGTTTATTGTCTATTTCCCAGAAATATAGCTATAGACTGTAAGTAGAATTTAAGTGCGACTGCAACTTCACTATGACTATCAGAGCAGGCAAATGCTCACAGAGTAGAATTTTACTCTTGGAGAGCAATAATGGGTTAGTAGAATAGAGAAAAGACTACACACTTTTAGGAGAACAAGCCAGAAAAATGTCATCAGATAAAATTGTGATGTGTGATGAGTTAATACTCGTTAATATATTCTGGCTCTGTTCTAAAACAATCAGTTTTTTAGGCGTGTGTTAATCTGGATTACCACTCTCTGATGAGTTAAAATCTTTTAGATAAGCAATCATTTATGAAACTAAACATTTTCCATTAAAATTATCATTGTCCAGATCCAGACTGGATTTTTTTTTTAGTTTTTTTTTTATTTTAAAGATAAAAGGAGGAAAACATTAACAGACATACAACATTTTACAACATATCACAAGCACAATACAGACAATACAGAGTTACAAACAAAGTGGTAGGGAATTAACAATGGTGGTTGTATTACATATTGATATCTTCAAAGTGGCTTCTCGTGAAAACAGATATAAACATGCAATACTGGTCAACCAAAGACTCATTGACAGTTTCTTTCAGCATAGAAATAGAAGACAGAAGAACAACCATGTTATCTATTCTGTATATACATACATACAAAATTTCTCCTTCGTTCCCCAGACTGGATTTTTGTAAGCCTGTTTTGACCAGTCTTTATCTTCTATCAGAGTTGCACAACAACAACAAAAAAATTATAGTGAATGTATGTGGCATCTATCACTGTCCTTGCAGTTTATATGAGGTAAGGATAACAAAATAGACTGGGGGGAAATATGTGTTTCACTTTCAAATTTTTAGTATCTTAATGATTTTCTTGATGTGAAAAGTTTAATGAAAAAGTAGACCGATCTAATTTGGGAAGTTTAAATCACTGCAAATTTAAATTGTTCAAAAAATAATAAGCAAGCCTTTGAGTCATACTCAATGATTCACCCCTGAGTTCTTCAGAAAATTAATTTAAAACAGTTCCAAAGAAACAGTATCTTCACATGCCTACCCTCTAAAGAATAGATGAGAACAACAGAAAAAAGGAAGTTATTCTAGAGGCAAAAAGTGAAGAATCAGGACAGAGCTGAACCATGTTAGCCTGGCTGGCGATCAGAGGAAGTGAATTCCAAAGTGTTGGCTTCCGTGGAAATAAAGTTTTCCTTGTCTGTTTCACACTCCTACTCACCTCCTTCCTTTTACTTTTCACTGGATCCTTAAGTGAAAAGAATAATGATGTGTAATGTTCAGGTTTCAGAGGACCAAGTGTTTCACATACGTTAGCTTTCAAAGAACAAAAAATGCAGGGGGTTCTTACTAACAACCTTGTCGTCTCCCTTTCCATAGCAAGTGTGAGAAGGTAAGACCTGCTTCCTCATGTGAGAGACCCAGCCACCCCTCTCCGCAGACTCTTTGCTGTTCCTCGCTTAGTCACCCATGAAATTATGACCTGGAACCCTACCAGGGTTTTCACAAGAACTGGACTAATATGAGATGCTGGAAATAGAGATCCTTATTTCTGCCACCTCACTGGCTCCATTTTGTCACACAGTAGATGGCCTTTCAAGATGTAGTCACAGGGGCTGGGGATTTAGCTCAGCAGCAAAGCGCCTGCCTGGCAAGTGCAAGGTCGTGAGTTCGGTTCCTGGTACCGGAGAAAATCCAAAAAAAAAAAAAAAAAAAAAAAGATGCAGTCACAGTGTCAGAATCCAAGATTCTCATTTATGACAATCCCTCTTTTCTTATCCTTAGACTAGTTAGCTGCTAGAAGTTTTGAAAACACGTGTTCTGTCGTGTAATTAGGGGCCAAAGCACCAGGTAACAAGTGCCTTACTTTACCATGTTTTTCTGGATACCCCTCCTGACTGAGGGGATGCACCTGAGCCAATAGTACAGGTACTCCAAGGTTCCTCTAGTAAAAGTGTCATTACTGTATCATGAAGATTCACTAATTTCTTAAATAACGTAACAATAAATTTTAAGATCTTGACTACTGACAATGAAAAATTTAAAATGTAGAGGTCCAAAGCAATGGAAAAGCCAGATGTAAATGATAAAATAAATGATAAAATATCATACATTCTTCATGCTTAAACTTTTATTATTTATATTTGAAAATTGATTCTCATTATTTATTAAAATAAACTGTATACATGTAAACATATCTGTTAAAGTTGTCTAACTATGCTGACAGTTGTACATTTGTAGGTCACTTTCCACTACAAATCTCAAAGTGAAGATGATACTAATCAGTTGGTGGTTACAATAGCAGGGGGAGACTTAGCCGGAACTCTAACAGCATCTGGCTGATATTTATGCATCCTGGTCCCTTTCCGGAAGGACTTACAATCACTTTTTTTCAAAACATGTTCCAAAACAACACAAACTGTGTAGGCTCCCTAACCCAACTATATACAGTTTCCTCTACTCTTAACTTTCTTTTTACAACGAGATACAATACCAATAAAAATATAACCAATTGGATTGTTACTGCCTGTAAGCATTTCCCCTAAAAGAGAAACATATGAAAATTCATTGATAAGGAATATACTCTAAAAGTGCATCTGTAAATAACTGTCACTTTCAAAAGACAGAAAATTTGGAGAAAACTAGCTCTTTTTATACAACAATCACTTCCAGACAGTCCAGAGTGTTATTCTTATCTCTTCCACACAAACCTCCATGTTGAGATACTTCTGTCAGATTGGAAAAGGCTAAGTGCTCCTCCAGTTCACAAAGAGGCAGTGAGACTTCCTGTTCAAAGCGCTGGGAGTGATCCACCCTGATACACACACGGGGACCTTAGCAGAGCTGGAATACAAGTTCTGAGAGACAAAGCAGAGAAAATAGGTCTGCCCTTCTCTTTTTTGATAAAAGACCCAGGAATATACACATCAGGAACAATTTATCTCACCCCAATATTCTTTTATGTTGAGTTCCCAGATAAAAGTAGGGAGCAGCCAGTCAACCTGGAATCAAAACAGTAATTCATTTGTAATGTACATGTGTTCCATGTCATATTTGTGAACCACTTACACTAAAAAATATATTCACTCTTTATCTGAAATTCAATTTAACAGGTGTTTTTGGGCTGTTTTTGCTAAATCTGAGAGCCTATTTAATATATCTTCCAAAATTATCTACAAAGCTCTTGGCTCCAAATTCTTTACCATTATCCCAGACATATCCCCTGAACTCCACAGCCATAAAACTGCTCCTGATATTTCAGCTTCAGAGTCTAACAGCATTTTACCTACGACATACTCCCAACTGGGCTCCTACTATCTGCCACCAACCCCCCGCCCCAGAGCCGCTTCTCCTGCAGTCTGCTGCATCAGTTAAGAATCCATTCTTCCATTGCTTGGGTCAAAAATCTAGTATCATCCTTAGCTCTTCAAAGTGAAAAAGTTTCTCCCACCCTAAATCCTTTACTTTTCATATGAGTTTAGCAACGCAGAGGAACTCTTTAACTTTGCATGCCTGAAGTCTCAGGCAGAATAATGGGCTCACGCAGTACCATCCACGAAGAAATCAGCCCTGACAGGTATCTGCACAGTTTTTCCTAGGTGCCACATTTATGCCAATCAACCAATAAATGACTGCACTAAAAGAAGGGCAAAGGTGACAACATCTTTTGCCCTTCTAAACTCAACCCTGAGCTTTCACTTTCACTTCCAGAAACACTGCTGAAAACTTTTCATGACAGCCGTCAACTTGTTTGGGATAGGAGGTTACTCACTATACCTGAAGCCCTTACTTCTACCCAGGTTATGGAAGGGAACATTTACCTTTCCAGTTGTAGGGTACCAACAAATAGCTCTCCAGATTCTCAATAAGCCTTTCCTCACCAGACAACAAAGTCTCATGAAATTAGAAGAGAATGCACAAAGAGTAAATCCGCATCATAGCCACACCACAACTTCAAGATCTAGATCTCCTGGACACTTTTGCCAATTCTTTGTTTGGTACAAATAATGACCATTCTGAGGCGATGCCAGATCATTCTTATCAAACATCAAAGAATCTAAAACTTAGATAAGCAGAGCAACCTAACTTAAAAAATATATATAGTCCAGACCAAAACGTAGTTTATAAGTTTCTACCAGCTGTTACTCTCTGCGGTGCTCGACAGGGAGCAATAGTCTCTTCCCCACTGCAAATGCATGGCACCGTTAAAGTGACACAGAGGCTGGGAAGAGTGGACAATGCAAAAAAAAAGTTTCTTGGTTATCATGATTTCAGATATTTAAAATCTTAGGCTTTATGCTTAGTAGAGGCAAAGTGAAGTTGGAGGTTTCTGTTACCTAAGTTTTTGCTAACTGTATTATCATGTCAAGAACAGCTGCTAATATCACACTCCAACAGGGGGAAGTACATGTTCATAAATGGCCAATACGATTAACACTGTGATTTATAAAAGTAGCCAGGTCAAAAATGAGGGAGACAACCATGTAAGGAAACCAATTTAAAAGATTTTTTAAATAAAATCTACCATGATTTTTTTTTACCAAATAACCAGACGTTTCTGAAAATTTAGGATAAATAATGTGAACAGCAATAGGCATTATTTATGTGGGACACAAAAGAAGCAAACGTTTCCAAAAAATAATTTCAGAACAAATGCATTATACAGGAAAGTCTGTTGTAAAGTTCAACTTTAATAACTACTTCTCTACTATATTGACACGTTATCTCTATATTGAGCATTTTTTAAGATATCAATTTTTGAGAAAAAAATTAAATATGAATGGAAGATCTACATTTTTTTCATTTTTGCACATTTCAATGTCAAAAGTTTCCATGTTTGTCAAGAACATAAAGAGGCACAGTATTATGTTGGTACAGTATTCCCAAAGTCTCTGAAACTTTCTGTAGATTTTGTCATATAACAAAATACACCTTTCAAACCTAGATTTTTTAAAAAATTGATTCTGTTTAAAATGTCTGAAAATAAATTTTAAAAATGTCCGTAGCCCTGTGATTAGCTACTGTACATAAGTCAGCCTGTAGGAGCAATTTCATGCGTGCCCAGTCCAAACCGTGACAGATAAACAACTGTTTTCTTGTTTTTGTGGTTTTGGGGTAAATTCTATTAAAGAGTCAACAGCATTTTCAGTATCTCAAGATAGAGTTTTCACCCATTTCTTTACAGACTTTCCCATGGTCGGTTTTCTTCCTAACTTACAATGCATATATACCATTCTGTCCCATCATCTTCCTGACAAGCTCAAATGAGGGTGATTCTGATTTCCTAAAAGACAATTAGAATGCTTTAATTCTTAAATATCATCTATTAGTCCTTTCCAGTGGTCAATTTTTACTTGAATCTTGTATTTAGTGACTCTCCCAGGCCATATGAAACACCAAAATCTTCTACATGACAGCAATCATACTATTCAAAACATTCTCCTGCACATGTCACTATGAGGAAAACTACCCAGTTATTAATGTCAAACAGATTGCCATTTGGGAAAACAGAAATGAATTAAAATCAGCTTCGGACAAAGTACAGCTTTAGGGAAAAACACCAGGTTTTTATGTGCAAATGTCTTTAATGTCTGATTGAAATGTTTAAAGAACGTGTTAGCAAGGAATCTGTTCCTGGTCTATGTAATCCAGGACAATTTAAGGAAAACAGTTTCAAGACGAAAGGTCTTCAGTCACAGTCTACTGATTTTACCAAAGACGCATCTGCCCCACTTTCTAGTCAACACTGTAGAGAAACGTTAGGATTCTAGCTTGGGTCGAGGGCTCTATTTAGCCTATCAAGGCTCAGACCTGTTATCAACGCTCGGAGCGTCTCAGAATTTTCCCCCTGAAACTCTGAGGAAAAAGCGTACCTCGAAAGCAATGTGGGTTGCAAACCACGCAGATTTAAATTCCTACTCCTGCCTCCCCAGCCTGGCACAGAGGCTTTGGGTTAGCTTCACGCACGAAAGCTCAGGCTCAGTCGCCGCCCCGCCGCCTCCACGCACCCCTCCCGCCCGGCCCG
>NW_004955449.1:15782503-15784271 GCF_000276665.1 Chinchilla lanigera | reverse complement strand
CGCTCTGGGGTGGGAAGCGACTTTAGGGAAACTTGAAAGTGGGCAGCAGTTGCTTTCGGATGGTCTGCTCCGTGCCCACTGCAGACCAGCCCTCCTCGGGCTCTCGATATTTCTACTCCTTCAGCGTCCCTACCTCCGACCACTGCGCCGAGGACCCCTCCCGCATCCCGCCGACCCGCCCCACCGCCACCGCGTCCCGCCCGCCCACCGAGCCGTGGGAGTGCGCCCTCTCCGGCCATCCCCGGACACGACCGATTGTCCCACAGCCTTTGCCGCCTACGGCTTTGGCTCTACAGACTTCATCCCTGATGCTACCCAGAAATCGCGTTCGGTCCAGCAGTGGCGACCCAAGCCGGACCACCTGCGCCAGGTGATGCGGCCATCTGCCGTGTGTAACGAGCCAAAAGACGCGACCTCTTAGTGATGTCTGGACAGTTACAATTTCAGCGATTGGGAGGGTGTACAGGACATGATTAAGGGTAGGGGGAAAGTGTTAAATGATATATTAGAAACTTAAGTATCGTCTAAATCTCAGCAGATTGAAGACGGTATGCGTCCCATGTACATTGTATCGTAACTCACAACATAAGGGCATAAAAGTGAATGGGGTCGTTTTCACCTGAACAGCACAAAAAAACCAAGAACACAACACTGCTGTTACGGGGTTCCTTGAAGGGTGATTGAGTCCCATAAAGCAGTTGCTTTCGAGAAGAAGACCAGAGGCTCCCTCACCTCGCTCAGCACCCGAGAGGGTATTCTTTCCGAGGTCTGTGAGAGGCCTGTTGTGACATGGTGCGTGTATAAATTACTATCCTGTCAAAGGGTCACAATATTAGAGGCAGGATCGTTGCTGGACTTTCAGTCAGGAAGGTGACAGTCTCCAGGCTGTCTTCCTCCATGACCTTGGGTGAATCAAAACATTTCTATGTATAAAAAGAGTTTGTTCTCATTTTATCCTGGATCCAAACAAACAAAAAAATGGAGATGTGGGACAAATCTGAGCCCTTCCAGACACCCACAAAACAGATGCTTTAAAACGGCAAGAAAATGTGGGGACACATTATATTTTGGCTGACTTGGCTTGCTCATTATTTGGTAAGTGTACCCTAGGACTGGGATCTGCAGGTGGACCATGAGATGTGGAAATTTAGCAGAATTTAGTTGATTTTGTGGTTCTGCTTCCTCAAAAATAAATGGAACTTAATTCCTCCTCCTTTCTTGTCACTTCAGTTGAATCAAAAAAATGTAGTGTGTAGGAAGGCATTGTTAAAGCGTAGCCATTATAGTACTGTCAGGAATTTCCTCCCTGTGTACTTACTGCATCTCAAATACAGTAAGCAACATGTTCTGCAAGTTGTAAAACTCTTATTTTTCTAAAGAAGTACAGTTACCAAGAAGTCTGATGTGGAGTAACTTCGATATTCTAAACAAATAATACTTTCCTCTTGGTCTAATGGTGCATTATGAACATGGCACCCACTAATCACATGTGGATACTGAGCACTTGAAATGTGTCCAGACCAAATTGACATGTATGGTAAATGTAAAATACCTGCTAAATTTTAAAAATACTTACTACAAGAACAGTATTGTATGCATTATTAATAATTTTTACATTACCAAAAGTTGAAGTAGTAATATTTGAGACACATTAGATTAAGTAAAGTACAGCTGTCTGCCTATAATGTCTCAGTGTATAATGGTCTTCAAACTTGGAAAAGTAAATAAAATCTGAAAGGTACAATGGATATTGTGAAACGGAAAGAAA
>NW_004955449.1:15725884-15782020 GCF_000276665.1 Chinchilla lanigera | reverse complement strand
AAGTCTTCATATAAACGGTGGTTCTATAAGATTATAATGGAACTGCAAAGTTCCCATTGCCTAGTAACGGCATAGCCATCATAAAATTGCAGCAAAACACATTATTCATGATATTTGTGGTAATGCTTGTGTAAACAAACCTCCTTCTTGCCAGTCACATAAAAGTGTAACACATACAATTAGGTACAGTTCATAATGCTAGATAAAGATAAACAACTGTTACTGGCTATGCAGCATTTACTGTGTTACACTTTTTATCTTCTTTAAAGTGTAGTACAGAAGTTAATTGTTAAACTGCTTCAGCCAGGTCCCTCAAGAGGAATTTTGAAGGCAGCGCTGTTATCATAGGAGATGACAGCTCCACTAGTGTTGTTGTCCTGAAGACCTTCCAGTGGGACAGGATCCGGAGTTGGAGGACAGTGACATTGATGATATTGACCCTTGTATCTTAATTTTTAACAAAAATATTTAAAAAGTAGAACCAAAAAACCATAAAAGTAAAAAACTTATAGAATAGGGATACAAAGAAAATTTTTTGCAGAGTTTGTACAGGGTGTGTTTCAATCTGTGATATTACAAATGGGTCAAAAAGTTTTCAAAATTTAAAATGCTTATAAAGAAAAAAGTTATAGTAAGCAGAGATGCATCTGTTCTTGAAAAACCAAAAACATTTTTAATAAATTTAGTGTGATCTAAGTGTACAACAGTATAATGTCCTAGGCCTCTTTATTTTACTGACCACTCACGACTCATCCAGAGCAACATCAAATCCTACAAGTCACATTCATGATAAGTGTCCTTTATGGGTGTGCCATTTTTAATATACCGCATTTTCACTGTAATTTTTTTATGTTTGGATATATTTAGATAAGCAAGTAGTTTAGATACACAAATAGTTACCATTGGGTTATAACTGCCTCTGGTATTCAGTGTAATAACATGCTGTACAGGTTTGTATCCTGGGACGCCAGGACTGTACGATATCGCCTAGATGTGTAGTCAGTTATACCGTCTAAATTCCTGTAAGTAGGCTTTGTGATGTTTGCACAGTGATGAAGTTGACCAGTGATACATTGCTCAGAATTTCTTTATCCCCTCAGTGAGCAGCACGTGAGTATATACAAGTTGTGATTTTAAAAATTTGGTAAATTAAAAAAAAATTTACAGTAAAAATATGCATTTCTATTAATCCCCCTCAAAATACTCCCTCTCCATTCGAGCACACTTATCTCGTTATTCTAGCCTATGTCTCACTGACCTAGTTCTCCTCCTTTTCCTCTCTTTTGTTCTCCAGCCATACAAGAGCAGTTTGCTCCACCACTTGCTCCTGTCCTGTGTTGCCATGGGTCTAAGACAACAGGACAACCAATCATGAGCTGATGCCTCTATAACTGTGGAACATAATAAACATTTTTTCTTTATAAATTGGTCACCTCTGGTATTTTTCATCGTGACGGAAAGCTGACCAATATAAAGGACTAGTAGGAAATTTCATATCACACATGTGACTCATATTACATCTATTTTCAACAATACTGAGCTAAAGAATTCCTATTAGAAGGCAAATATCCTTACCTTGTCTTAAGAGCAATATTATGTGATATAAATTAAAAGAACACTGAGATTCCATGTTACCCAGGAAAGAATGACCATAATCAAGAAATCAAACAATAACAATTGCTAATGGGGCTGTGGGGGAAAAGGAACCCTTCTGCACTGTTGGTGGAAATGTAAACCGGTACAACCACTATGGAAATCAGTGTGGCGATTCCCCAAAAAACTGAAAATAGGAATTCCATGTGATCCAGCTATTCCCCTGGTGGGTATCATTCAGAAGGAGTTAAAGACATCATGTTACAGTAATACATACCTACCCATGTTTATAGCAGCACGGTTCATAACAGCTAAATCTTGGAAGCAGATTATATGTCCATCAACAGACAAATGCAAAGAAAATGTGATATTTACACACAGTGGGGTATTACTCTGCCCGAAGGAAAGATAAACTTGAGTCAATGAAGGGAAATGGATTCACTTTGAAGGCATAATGTTAAGTGAAATGTTATGGTTTGTGTCTGGATGTCCCCCCCAAAGCCTCATGCAGTCATACAGCAGGCTTTTAGACTGACTGACTCATGGTCTAATGTTGGAATTATGGATGTGAGAGCTACACGCCCCCCCTGGGATAGTTTGCATATGTAAGGGAGAGAAAGAGGCTGCTTGCCACCTCTCCTCCCTTTTTGCTCTTGTTGGTTTGCTATCTTCTGCCTCCATGAATAGTTGCCCTCTGCCATGCCCCCCTTCCTTGGAGCCAGGAGTTTGGACTGAAACCTCCACAGACTGTGAGCTAAATAAACTTTTCCTTCCTTAATTTTGGGTGTCAGGTATTTTATCTCAGCAACAAGAGAAAAGTAACCAAGAAATGAAATAAATCAGACACATGAGTTTAAATATCACATGGCTTCTTCTATATAAGAAACCCAAAATATAAATAAAGAGCAAAATAAAGGCTAGATAAGAGGAAGTAGAGAGACATAGATCTTTCTCAAAGAGGAAGGGGATTAGAGATGGAACAAGAGGAGGGAAAGTGGTTTGAAAAAGGAATTAAGGTGCATTATGTACATGTATCAACTCCTCAAAAGGAATGTAAATGGTATGTATTGCAAGCACATACCAAAAAAAGAAAAAGGATCAAGAGATGGGTGAAGGGGAGAGAGAGGGAAGGGAAAGGAGATAAAAAAAAAGGAATTAAGGCATATTCTGCACATGCACCAGCTCCACACAAAGAATGTCAACATTATGTACCACAATCACATACAACTAAGAAAAAGAATGGTAGGGGTCTTGTCAGTCAGTATGTGGTCAGCCAGTGAAGGAAGCAGGCTGTTCCCAATTTTTGCTGCAAAATTTTGAGACAAAGCAAAAAGGGAATATATCAAAAAATTAAGTTCTTTATCTGTAGCAGTATTTTAAAGAAGTTCTTCAAATGCCATGTTCCTCCTCTAACTGTGCATGTTCTAATGTCAATACTGTGAATGTTTTGGAAGTAAGGCATTAAATACTCACAATGTACTAAATCCACAAAGCCAGCAAATTATGAACTTGGCAATTATAACTATCTCTAATATGCTACAGCCCTTAATGTCTCTTTCATGGCACTTTTTCTTTTAATAGCTTTCTCTTTATAATACATCTCAATGTAAATGTGTTTGACACACACATGTACACAAGCACACACACCTTTATGGAAATTAATCCAGTATGAATCTATGGCTATTATTAAGAAAATACTCTTTGTAACATATTAAGCTGTTCCTGTTACTTAATATAAACATTACAGTTACATCAAAGTGTGATACAACATGTATTTCATATTTTTGTGGGTAAAAGAAAAAATTCTACATGCAAGTTTTTTTTAATTTCACTAGAAAGAAATTTATATGCAAATGTGTTTCTTAAGATATAACATCCCCTTCTTAATCATCTAGTTGTATATATGCATTGCTATAGCAACGCTACATCACGATTCTTAGCTCCTCATAACCAAGAGAAAACAACAAATAATTGAGGGGCTCATAACCCCTCAGCAAAACAGACTTTGTGTGAGTAAACCTTATGTAAGCAAGAGAAGCAAGTGTGAGGTTATTAAAATGTAGAGATTTGATACATTTGAAGACAATCATTTCGAATTAATAAGGCAGATAAATGTGCATAATAACTGAACTTTGAAAAGGACTGTTTGTTGGGTGTGGTTGTTCAAGAATTTTTATGATACAGGTTTCTTTTTTATTACCCCTTTGAGAAGCTCCAAAGTGATGCATCTTAATTTCTCGTTTCATCTTGGAATGAGCATATGGTGAGGAGGCATACTACGATAATTTGCTAAGCACTATCAAGATCTAATCTTCTCTTGTTTTATTGCGTTTTTCTTTCTCCAAACTTGCACTGCTCCTGTCCTCATCCTTACTCTTCCCGTCTCTTAATCCCAGAAATTTCTTCATTGGGTAAATTTGGTTTTCCTTCCATTTCTTCTTCTTTACTATAAATTCACATCTCCTAAAAGTATTCGTGTACTTTAAGAACTTTACTGAGCTTATGCAACTTGTACCTTCAGTAAATCTATCTCCTGGGACAGTACAGGTATCATAAAGAAGAAAAATAATAGCCAACTCCTTTAGGTCATGGAGAATGAGAGGGATATTGAACAGTTTTTAGTTTGACTGCTATGAGCTTGAAGTTTATTTTCAGTGCTTATATTTTCTGTTTTTCCAGAGGAGTAAAATGGCTATACTCCACTTGTTTTCATATCCTTTTGTGGGGGAGATGGGAATCTAACTTAGGACCTTGTGCTTGCCAGGCAGGCACTTTGCCACTGAGTTATACCTCTGGCTCATATCCTTTTAATACTATGGATACAGTCTTCATACAATTCAAACTTTATTTCCTCTTCCTCTGAACAGCATCAGTGTGCCAGGCTGATTAGTTATATTCAGTACAGGCCCTATAAGAGGTAGGCCAGAGAGGCACTTACTGCTAAGCAAGCCAGTGCCAGTCAGATCATTTTCTTAGAATGGACCAGTAATTACATGAGTAATTACGTGAGTGGGGGCACAAGATGGTAAGAGTCTTAGATGACTCAGGACAGATACATCACTTCCTGGAAAATATATAAAAAATGACAGAATTATTAAAAACCCTGGGCAGCAACATTAGGATTCTGATTATCTTGACTCAAGTAAGTGGGTAGTTAAAACTGCTGTGAAAAAGTCGCAGCCACTGTGGCTACTGAGTACTCAAAATGTAACCGGTCAGATTTGATGTGCACCGTATATATGAAATATACACCAGGTTTCATAGACCTACCTAACTCCAGAAACCAAACAAATAAAAGGATTTTAAAAGTATCTCACACTTATGATTTTATATGAATTACATTTTGAAATGATAATCTTTTGATAGATTAAATGTATAATTAAAACTAATTTCACATTTTTACTTCTTAATATAGCTAACTAAGAAGTATTAAACATTTGTGGTTCTCACATTTCTACTAGATAATACTGAATCCAATAAGGATTCATTAGATGTACATTAATGGGCAACATCAATGAATAACATTAACTTTATGTTATCCCATGTTCCTGCATCCTCAAGGCTGGCATCCGAGCAGCATCCTGTTAACATGACTCTGATTTTGTTCTGCTCTACCCTCAAGTCTTCAGTGACCACCCTTGATGAAGGAGTCAAGGCTAAATTCTCTAGGATGTTGGCTCTATCAAAGGTCATGTTTTCTGTGCTTGAAAATATAGCAAAAGCAAGACCTTTGTTTCAGTCACCTTCTTCCAACTCCAGTTATCTTTCACTCCTTTCATTTCAACAATAGGAACACATATTTAGTCAATAGTCAAGTCACAGTTATGTTTTTTTGTGTTGACCATTGTTATCCCAGCTGTTTTTCAATAGTCTGAGACCCTAGTAATTTCATGCCTGAGTTGTCATAATTACCAAATAAATCATCCTTGTAACTTTGTTATCCATATCTTAATGCATCGTCAAGGCTGCTATCAGCACAGCTTCCTACTAACATGTCCCTAATTTTGTTCTCCCTCCCCCTCAAATCTTCACTGACCAACCTTGCCTAAAGAATCAAAGCTAAATTCTCTAGCATGCAGGCTCTCAAACTTTTTTATATCATCACCCCTTACATTCTTCAAAAATTTTGAGGACCGCAATAAGTTATATTTGTCATATTTACTGCATAGGAAATCAAAATGGAGAAATTCTCCGAGCACAGGAGGATGCAAGAACACATTCCACCAGCCTTCAGAGCAAGGCCATCGTTACACATCTCACAGTCTCTGAAAAACTTCAGTGTACACTTGTGTGAGACTGAGAATAAAAGAGGCAAATAACATGTTTGTGTTATCTGTAGAAGTAACTGTACCTTGTGGACCAGAAAGGCTCCTGGGCAACCCCAGGGGTTTCTTAAGTACTCAAAATTCTCAAATCTGTCTGTAGCCCTGATACATTTCTGAATTCCAAATAAGTGTATCTTACTACTAGCTCTACCTACATGTGCCAAAGTTAGCCAAAACCAACATAAAACAGAATACTCTTTTCCAAGCTTGCTTTTCCCTTGGTCTCTCTTATCTCAGTAATTGTCACCACTCAATCCAGAGTCCTTGGGGGTTTTGTTGTTATTGCTTGAGTACTGAGAATTTTTGTTGCTTTTTGGGAACTGGGAATTCAACTCAGGACCTTGCACTTGCCAGGCAAGTGTTTGTGCCACTGAGCTATACCCCAGCCCTTGTTGTTGTTGTTTTTGCACCTTGTCTCTTCCCTCTTTTTCATCCTTCATATCCAGTTTACCAGCAACTTCTATGGAGACTAACTTTTATTTTTTAAAAAACTACCAATTTTTTCACTGTTTTCCAATGTACTGCCTGCCACCAGCTTCACTCTCATCACTGCTTTCTTATACTTGAAATGTCACAAAAGCCTCATAATTGATCTCCCTTTTTGAGGACTCACTCTCTTCCAATCCTTTCTAGACTTCATTAAGGACAGGAAACTTTTTATTGCACTGTGATCATGTCACTAAAAGTTACCTAAGGCATAGTGCTAGATCTAACACGGGCATTATTATTCAATCTCTTCAAACTCCAATTGCGTTACCTATAAAATAAAGATAATATTTATAATTTTCCCCCTGCTTGCTGTGAGTATTAAATGACATTAGCATGGAAACACCAAGGTCTGGAGCACAGTGAGCATCAATAAACATTAGTGTGTTGGATTATGAGAGTGATGTTCATAATCTCGATGCCACTGTACACCAATTTAAAAACTTTCCTTGGCTTCACATTACCTACAGGTTAAATTCTGGGCCTCTTTTTATGAATTAATGGCAGGAAACATCAGTTTTTACCATAGGAGTCACTATCTCAAGAAAACTTCCCCCCACTTCACACCTCCTTTAAAAATTCTGAGTTAGGTGCCTCCTCCCAAAGTGTCTATTATGTCACTTACCACAACGGACTTTAGCCCTGTCTCCTCATTTGCCAGCCACTTTAGTATAGAAACTTCCAGCCAAGAATTATGTCTTCTTCACTTTTCTGGTTCTGGCATCTGAAATCAGTTGGCTCACACTATGGTTTGGATGTGGTTTGTTCACTAAGTAGTCATGACTTAAAAGTTTGGCCCTCCGTGTGGCAACTGTGAGGGCTGGTAGGACACAGTGTGACTAGATTGTCAGGGGCACTGCCTTCAGAAGGGATTCACGTGATTCTCATGGGAACTTGACTTAGTCCTCAAGAGAGGGAGTTTTTTATAGAAGAGTTGCCTGACCTCTGACTTGCCAAGCGATCTCTCCCTCTCATATGCATCCTGGTCACTGCAGTGCCACCCACCATTCAGCACCTACCAGAGGCTGAATCAATGAGACTGTCTGATTTGGGGCTTTCAACTGCCAAAGTGATCTGAATAAATTTCTTTTTAAAGCACTCAGCTTGAAATATTCTGTTATAGCAACAGAAGATGCACAAATGTCATATATAATAAATGCTTAATAAATATTTGTCGAATGAATGAGTAAGTGACATTTAGGGCCCTTACCCACATTGCCCCAAACTTTCACTCAGTGGTGCTCAAAGGAGCTACACATTAATGCTATGGGTGTTGAGTAAATGAGTAAACTCAGCAACAGGACCGTTTTATATATCAAAAGATTTACCCGCTCTGTGTCCACACTGCCAAACCTGAGAAGTTTTCGTAAAGAAGTACAGAGAGAGAGAGAGAGGGAATGGTAAAGCCAACAGTGAAAAAACCTCAGAAGTGACCAAAGATTGCTGATTAAAGGAACTCTAAGTCTTGGGGGCTAAATATATTGGTAAAACAAAAAAAATTGTTCTATGTCATTCAAGGTTTTTAGCTGCAAACAAAAAAAACCTACTTTCATAAGTTAAAGCAGAAATTAAATTATTAAAAACTATTAAATACTCCATCACTTCTCCAGAATGGCATAAGAGCCAGACTTGGAAGTTACACAAGCTGGTACATCAAGATATTCTCTTCTACAGAATTGTCTTTGGAGAAGCTACCGCCCTGTCCCTCTACCAGGTACCACTAGAGCATCTTGTACCATCAACACCTGAGGATCAAAACCTCTCCAATGACCATCTGAACACTATATGTGGCTTTCTCCACCTTCATGGTACTCACTGCATATCAGGCTTTTACAGGGATGCTCAGACGGATCTGGGATTTATATAGCAAGAAATTTTCCCCAAGTAGAATGAGTGTGTAAAGGTGCTGGAGGTCAGAAAGGAATGGAAAGCAAGAATGCAGAAATCTCTCCAGAGTTGCAGTCAGTAACTGAGGGTTCAGGCCTCTTGCAATTCCAATCTGGGTACAACTTCCCCACATTTTGTAGTTTTTCACCTATAAAATGAGAAAATGTACCTTTGAGGCTTGTTTTGTTTTCTTTTAGACTACTACGCAAGTATAATTTGTTACTTTAGTATTATCACAAAATGGGAACAGTGATATTTTCCCATACACAAAACCTTTAATAATGAGACAAGATTATGGGAAAAATTTTTCTTTTTGAATTTAAAAATGTTGGGCAAATACAATCAACAGATTCTTAACAATACATGTCAGAAAAGAGTAGAATACTACATATAACTAAAAGTTACAAATAATTATGTTGTTATAAAAGTCTGTTAAAAATACTAGATCTTTGTCTTTACTTTTTGCTAAAATGTCTTAGCCCATTTTCTGTTCCTGTTCCATAAATGAATAGCATGGATGAGGTAATTTTTAAGAATAGAGGTCTATTTAGCTCAAATCTTTGGAGGGTAGGAAGTCCCAGTCTCCAGCGTCTAGTTAGGGCCTTCTTCATGAACTCTATTATAACATAGGGCAAGACATTACAAGGCAACAGAGAGCGCATCTGCCAGAGATAACTCATTTTGATAACAAAGCCCCTCCCATGGTACCCATTCATTAATTAGTCCATGAATGGGTTAATCCATTTATGAGACCAAAGTCCTCACAAGTCAACCACCTCTTAAAGATCCTACCTGTCAAATACCATTAACATATGTCTTTAAGGATTTGGATCCCGCCTCATGAAATTTGGGAGACATATATGAACTATCACAGATGATAAGTGTAGTTTGTTTATGTACGAATACAGATTTCTATGAGCAACACATTTATAGATCCTATGATTGCATTTGTTCTCTTTTACTTGCCTTCTTACTGGGCAGAAGGAATCTAGTAGGGGTTTCATTGACCATATTTTTCAAAACAAAATATAAAAATGTGGAAGATTATAAATGATAAATAAACTAAAAATATTTGTCAAAAAATAATCACTTTCTGTCCCCTCCAAAGGAAACAATTTGTCTCTAAATTCATGAATTAGTGGTTCTTCTGGAATCTAGCAGGAAAGAAGTAGAAAAGAAAAGAAAATGACAGAAAGCACTACTGCCTGAGCTTACAGAGGTGCAAATTTGAGAATGATGGGAAAGATGCTAGGAGGTCAACACCTAAAGTCAATTACTTTTGAGAGTTCATGTAACCCAATATTGTAGTTTTTTCTATTCTTCAACAAGGTATGGTACTTGTCATCTAATAAAGGCCCTAAAATGTGTTTTTGCTCTTAGCGATTCATGATAATCATTATCCAACTACCCACTTAGAGAAAATTATGAAGTTTTGGAAGAAGTAATATATTAATTTCTTGC
The DNA here is from genome assembly GCF_000276665.1 of Chinchilla lanigera. Lineage (NCBI taxonomy): Eukaryota > Metazoa > Chordata > Mammalia > Rodentia > Chinchillidae > Chinchilla > Chinchilla lanigera. The sequence continues at coordinate 15,772,268 of NW_004955449.1, read as the reverse complement.
CACTCCCTTTCTGTTTATCTATTGTGTAGAGATATAAAATACACTGATAACTCTAGTCAGGAATTCTCTGAGAGTAAAATCCTTAGGAAACTCTGCTATGGTTTGAAGAAAATATCATTCCAAGTTTGTTCTTCTACTCAAAGCCAAGCTGGCTCACAGTTTATCGCCTGCACCATGCATCCATCCCTGAGTTACACAGGGCCAAAGGACCCACATTCAGTTGAAAAACATATATTTTGCCCCAACAAAACAAAGTTAAGTATCCCTACTTCATCTTTGGTATTTCCAGCCTCTCTTTTCTCCCATTTTCTTTCTCCATCTCCTCTACTTTTTAGCCTCCCACCTACTACTCCTGTTCAAATAAGAAAGGTCCTGAATTACATGTTTATTTTTGTCTAATTATATTTGAGAATGAGCAAGAGTCTCTTGGATTAGCACTGCCCCCAAGTATTTGCATTTACATCTGTGAACTTTTGAAGGAAGAAAATTTGTTCTTAAAGGAATTTCAGGATACAGCAATCTCATTGGAGAGAAATTTGAAGACCATGGAGAAATTAAAATTTCACTGTCAAAAACACACTAAAGTTATTCCTATAAGGAGATCAGCATTGCCTTAATACCTTCTCAAGTTTCAGTGGAGGACATATGGTCCCATAGAATAGAAATGGATGGATCTATTTCTCAATAATCAATTCTCCTAGCATCGCATGGACCTAGACAGCGGGGACATGAAGGACTACAAATAGAAGAAAATGTTTATCTCTAATAATTCAGACATGGAGCACATCTGTTCTCTAAATTTCCAGTATTGTGATGACGTAGTGCTTGGACATTTAAACAAACGCTGTCTAAAGCTCAGAGATAATAAAAAGGGAACCAAAACAAGGAAGGAATATAAAACCAGGCAATATTGGTCATAAAACATCATTTCCTCATATTTTACCCTGTGCTCTCCTAAAGAAACATTTCCTCCCGTTAGCTCCAGGGCCATTTTCCTAATGGGTGAGGGTGCTGCCTCCAGACAGGGACAGGCACACCCTCCTGCCTTTTGAAAGCCCACCTTCGAAATGCTCATCTTGTCCAACAGTCCTCTTCAACACATGACTGACTCCAGGAAGAGTCAGCTCTTTCCTTCTTCCCACCCACATTTTTGTGGCCTAACCACTTCACGGGAGAAGCAGAATACAAGGGAAAAAACACCAGAGGAGGCACAGGCCCACACCCCTCACACACACAAACACCCCTCAGCTCCCTACAGTTCAGTGCAGCACCAGACTCACTTCTTTGCCAATGACAGACAGTAAAGTCTATAATCAAAAGCTCAGAAGAGAAGTATCTCCTGCAGAGTGCCTGCTCCATTACCCTGCTGCAGTGGTCTCTTAAGACCCTGAGTCCAGCAAATAAGGAGCGGGGGCAAAGAAGGTAACCCATTGTCCTCTGTTTGTTCAAGGCATGCTGTGGGATCGGCACATCTGCTAAGTTCATATGTCCTTAGGAAAAAAGAGTGGGAGCATGAGGATCCTTCAGATCTTTCTTTTCTTTTCTTTTCTTTTTTTCTGGTACCAGGAATCGAACTCAGGATCTCACGCTTGTCAGGCAGGCACTTATGCCACTGAGCTATATCTGTAGCCCCATACTCTTTCATAAACCTCAGAGTTGCAGATATTTGACAGTTCATGGTATAGAAATATATAGAAAAGTTGCCATTTCCTATCTTGATTTCATTAAGACAATTCCACAGAGCACCAAAAGCTTACATAAGTTGTAAGCTTACAAAGCTATTAATATATCTTTAGAGTATATCAAAGCACTAGTGCTAATACCTGTCTTTTCTTTGTTCATTCCATAAATGGAGAAACATCACTATGTTCTGAGAATGACTTCTTGATACATGGATCAAAGAAATTAGGTCCTAGCATTCTCTTTTGTTTAAACAAACTGAATAAATTAACATCAATCTTGAGAAATATTTATTAAATGACTACTACATGAATTGTTATAGCTCCATAATATGCAAGAAGATAAATTTGGTCTTTCAAGAGAGAAACATATTTTGCTGAAACTATTGAATTATTACTACCTCTACAGTGTGATAACTATGGCCAAATGAATCCTTGGTTCTCTCTCTATTCCACTGGGCAACTGAGAGAATTGTGATGTGATTGAAAAACAAATTGAATATTAATTTTTAAAATTTTATTACAATAAAAATACATTGATGTTATCCCCCAAAAAATAGTCCCCATTGTTTTAAATACACTATCCCATCATTATTTTCATTTTCTGAAGTGGTTCTGAAAGTCTTCTTTGATATCTTTAGTTGCACTGTATAGCTGCCTCTATGTCCCAGGTTATTCAAACCATTTACCTTTCACCAGCATGCTGACTATAGGAAAGAGGTAGAAGTTGCACGATGCCAGACCCAGGGCATAAAGTGGATGAGGACATACTGCAATGTTGCTGAGCCAGCCTTCCCAGTGCATGGTACCTGGCAGTAGCATTCACCACATTGTTGATAACATCATGTAAAGATACTCACAAAAGAGGACTTCTAGCACTACTTCAGAAAATGCCAAGACCAATTGATAACTGTGTTTGAAATGAGAAGGAGTATTGTGAGGAGGACTAATGACAGTGTATCTTTTATTATAATAAGCATTTTTAATTTAAACACACATATTTTGATTACCTCTTGTACATTAGAATTAATATTATTTGAATGACTTAAAGGCCTTTTACATTATAGGCACTGAATAAATCTAAGTGCTCATCCTCATGTTTCCTAGTTTTATTACAATTTGTGCTTAGAACTGATTTTGCCAATATTAAATAATAATAGATAGTAAAAATGATTTTAATAATTCCACAAGGTAAAACTATATATCTATTTACAGTCTAATTTATTAACCTATTCAGATAGTTTACCATTTGTTATGTAGTTCACTTGTTAATTCATTCAATACCTACTGTGTGCAACATACAATACCAACTACCTGGTATGGAGGGTAAAAAGAAAAATGCCATGATATTTCATGTGAAAGCAAAGAGAAAATCTTCAGCAGGTGTTACATAAATAGTTAAATTATAATAAGTCTTAAAAGGGTCAACGTATGGTAATATAAAAACTATAATAGAATTAATCTGATGGAGTTAGCAAGGAAATGTTTTCTTAGAAAGTGTTAAGCAGAACTAAAGACTAAAACAGAAATTGTGTGTGTGAGTGTGTGTGTGTGTGTGTGTGTGTAGGACTCAAAAGGAAAGGGCAGCTCATTTTACAAGCATCTGAATAAGGCCTATGTGGCAAGATATGGAAAGTGTTGGAGATGAGTCTAAAGAAGGTGCCTTTTCAACTACATTAAGAGTTTGGTTTTAATAGTATTAAAGTAATAGAAACTTTGAAGAAGTTTGAGCAAAATAATGCTGTAATTAGATACAAATATTAAATTGTCACTCTAGTTTCTAGTGTGGAGAATGGGCTGTGTCCAAGCAAGAGTGAAATCTCAGCCACTAACAGGGAGAAATGTGCAGTCAGCTGGGTCAGAAGGATGCTGGCCGGCACTGGTTTTGGCAAAAAAGATAGGCAAGAAAATTGTACTGGGGCAGGAGAGGGGAATGGAATGGAATCATTCAAAGTATTCCCCAGGGTTCTGATATCTGCACTTGATGAACAAAGCAACCAGTGACTCAAAGTGGAAACGTTGAAAAGGAACAGGTTGGCTGAGTACAAGTTCCACTGTGGACCTTGAATTTGAGAGGTCTGTGAATACCGAAATATAACTTGGATTCAGCAGTTGCCTTCATAGAGCTAAGGTGAAAGGATCAGCACTGGCAGAAAGTAAACATTTGGAAAATCTGTTAAACAGGGGAGGTGGAGCCAAAACTATGGGTAAGATTTTCTGGCTCCATGTTTTGAGACTAGACATTCAATGAAGCTATCTATGCTGCAGACTCCTTTTCTGGACTCTCCATTGTTGACTTTAATGTTCCTGACTCATTCCAAAGGTTATTGGTAGAGTGAAAGATATAGGAACACTGAAATGATAGAAAACTCCCAGTAAAGATACTGCACTGTAGAAAATTATTTTCAAAATGCTGACAATCACCACTGCTTCCCCCGTTTTTGACAACTCTCTTTTCTATTGCTTGAGTTATGGTAAGTCATGCTGCTGTTCTCCTTCTTTTGTCTGACTCACGCTCCCCACTTTTGTCCTTTAAAAGTTGGTGTTTGCAACAAGGATATTCTTTTCAGTTGACCAAAGGACCAATCAGAGCAAATCTTTACTTTTCCCTACAGTATTTACCGCATCATATTCAAAGATTCATTTTTGTTTGTTGCTAGACATACAAGGTGATTTCTTTTTTTCGCAATTCAGAATCACGTTGGATACTTAAAAGAGCCTCTTTTCATACAACCAAAAAGCTACTGTATTGACAGGAAAGTTTAAAAGCTTTAGGAATTGGAAACCTTCCAAAAACCTTGCAAAATTAGGGTGAGAGTGAATATGAATCTAGGGTCAGTAAGCTCTTCTTTCTGAAGCCTTAGTTTGCTAATGTTTGTGTATTATCAAACGAAACCTTTCTCCAGCTCACCCCAGTGCTACTTTCTCTTCGTTTCAGTGTTATAATTTCCGTTTTTAACATTTAATGTAAATTTTACAGTCAAGAATTTCTTAGTTCAAGTAATTATTTCATATTTGAACAATATTGCCACTGCACTCCATATGAGTGCCTACAAAAAGGAATAAATATTTATAGTGCATACTATGTGCTGGGGCATTCTCTGTCGCAGTCATGCATTATGTTCTTTTATCTATGCTGCACTCTTGGGAGGACAGTTATTCTTGCCAACTTACAGAGGAGGTAAACTAAGGATCTGAGGATTAGATGACTTGCTATTGTTCACTGACTGCTGTTTGGTGAGTTTTTTGACTTTTAACTCATTTCTCTGACTCTGAAGCACTTGCTTCTCTGACTAGTCAGGAAGGACCCAATTACTTTCATCAGAAAAATGAAGAAACTTTATAAAATTATGTATTTTTGAGCCCCTAAAACTTCTAGTTTAGTAGATCTCAGTGGAACCTGGAAAACTGATGAGGACTCAATTAATGATGTCTATTGTTACTTGTTAGTTATGCTGCTTTAGTTTTTCTAATAGGACCAAGAACATTAGAGTGGGGTTATTAATATTCAAAACATCATGCAAATATGTAAATGTGCCTCTCTGGGAAGTATTCCATAACCTTGTTCAGATTCTCAATGAGGCCCTTAAGCCCAGAAGGTTAAAAACCACTGGGTAAAGGCAAATACAAGTTGCTTTGCTCCATTTTTTAAAATCAAGGTTTCTACTCACATCTGATGACACGTTACTCACCATAAGAATATCAATGTTCTCAGGGCAGATATGTTTATTTTCTACATTTTTGCTCTAAGATCTATAGGTCACTAAAATGTCTCTAAGCTTTTCTAGCACTCAAATTACAAATATCTTGGCCCATTCCATTTTTTACATCAATGCTCTTCATCTTTCCCAAAGGTCCTTGGAATTTTTAAAGCCCATATGATTCAGAATCACAGATTTGAGAACAACTAGAAATTGCCAAATAGCTTGGTATAATTCTCATCCTATTTATTAATTAAAACTTTATTGACTAGCACCAGTTACTGGTTTGAAATAATGGAAGTTTTCCAAAATACATTTTGTGTGCAGATATTAGAGTACACTTTAAAGAGAACACTTTTTATCACTACAGCTAAATGAGGACTTATTGTGTGTACCTCAAATCCTCTAAGTTATTCATGAACATAAATCTCTCATCCTGAGTAATGCTATCCTTGGTATGAGGTGGCACTCATCATTCTAGCAGTGAGACCTGTTCTTTGCAATAATTTCTAGGTATGATACTATACATGTTTTGGTTACTTCCCTATTACTCATTACCATCATCTTTCTGATTTGTTGGTTGCAATGTATCTGGCCCCATGAGATGAACTGCTATTGGTTTACTCATTCTCCTATACCAATGATTGGTCCAGTGATGGGCTTAGTTCTGTCCAGTGAAATACAAAGAAAGAAGCTGGAACTTTAGAGTGTCCTCTCTGATATGAGAACAATGCTCAAAGAGAAAGGTTTCCTTTGCCCCTACTCTCTGGCCCCCTGCTGAGAAACTCTGGTGTGGGATGTCATGGATGGAGTTGAGGACCCATCTGAAGCCATAAGGAAAGATAATGTTGATCCACTGAATAAGTCAGAACAAATAGAAGAGAAGGACTTCAGTTCTTTATGACAATGTTGATCCAAACCAACTTTGAGATTGTTCACTTCCAGTTTCTTTATAATGAGAACATCTAATTATATGAGTTAAACTGCTTATTTTCCACCAAAATCATTTTAACTGATACAAGTAGTAATGAGCTATTTTCAACTAGGAACCCAGCTCTACACATACATGCCACTCCTCCCCAAAGCTGGGACCAACAAGAGAGCCTGAATGAGGGATGGGAAGCAGCCAGTGGGCAGATGAGCATAAACAAGACTTCTTAGAAACAGAATAGACAGCCCAGAGAAACTGGTTTTTTTTTAGCCAAAAACTCAAATTAGACCAATGTCTATAAAATATAATAAAGTTAGGCAATTCTTGAAGACTTTCTAGAAATAAAGTTTAGAATCCTAGAAGTAATAGTTTCTGAGTCCTGATCCCAAACATACTGTCTTTCTTCTTCCTCTGCCTCTCCCTCTCCTTTCAAAAACAGCACACAAACTTCTTAGGGGAGAAGGTAGGGCCATATCATGGAGGAATTTAAATATTGTTCTTGAAAACATAGCTTGCTCAGAAAAGAAACTGTGCATGTACCATCTCTCCACTTTTTTATGACTGAAGTATGCATCACTAAGAGATTTCTAGTCATTTCCCACAAAACCTAGTCACAGTCTGACAATCCTCAAATCAGTGTTCCAGCCAGTCACCATTAATGCATTAGAATTTGCATTTAAGACAGATTGCCTCTGCCATCCCAATTATAGTTAATTGGCAGGTATCCAGAAGCTGTTGTTGAATTAACTGTGTACAGTCAATGGAGGAGCTTACAAAATATAGTTTTGAATTTATCACGTATGAGTAGTGCCTGATAGTCTACATTGTTATTAACTTATATAGGTTGATCTTATGTACTGCTAGATTTCAGAACACACAAGACAGCATTTGGAACCAAAAAAGATGACACAAAGTGCGAATAGCTATATGCTAAATTTGGCTGTCAGATACATTTTATAGAGTTGCCTAAGTGATGTTTATATTTTATATTTATATTTCCCAATACTTAATGAAAGGAAAATCACATGAAATTGGAATTTTGCTTCTCATGAAAAATTTGAAAATTTACGGCACTGGGTCTCCCCTCCAACATGGTAGCAACGGGATGGCACTAAACAGAACTGCCTTCTTTGAATGGGCATGCACTCTTGTCATAATCTCTGCCATTCCCTGACACCTCCCTACCAATGCAGATGAAGCTCACTGATGTTTACCATTACGTTTTCAGTGTTGTTTTGCTTGTACAATAGTTGTCAAAAGCAGAAAAAAAAAATGATGGGCTGAAAAGGCCAGTTTTGGAGGCAGAAAATTCAGTGATACTAGCACATCTGAAATTTCAGAAAGAAGATTAATAATGCCCTTGTGCAACAGCTTTGCCACACAACTGTAAGTCATTTTCACAGTTGATGATGCCGGGCAGGCTTCATTTTGCCTCTACTTTTCTTATATGTTAAAGAGCAAAAGTTCAATAGGATTTCAGCAGAGAAAGTCCACCCTAAAATTTGACAGGCTTAGCTGTGGTACAGAATTTAGTAGGACGGAGCTCATGCAGTTTGTCAGCAAAAGCACCTCATTAGCACCCGCTCCCACTCCAATGAGGATCTAGGCATTATCTTAAAATATGTGCAGTCCAGGGCTGTTCCCGCGTATGGTGGTTTGTGAGCAACCCCATTATATGCCCTGGATATTTGTAACCTCAAATATATTGTGGTTCTCCACTTGTATTCTGAAAAGCTAAATTACCTTAGGTAAGATTTTGGAAGGAATCACTCCATTACACCACAGAGCAAGGAACACTCTGCAAGGATAACCATGTTATTGTGGATTTTCTCTTTAAACTTTAGTTACATAAGTCCACATGAATGCATTCTAATTGTAAACATTTTAAACGACAAAAAAGTGCAGAGAAAAAAAGTGAAAGTCTTTCATGCTTTCTCTTTTACCTCCCTACTGCCTGCCCTCTTTCCTCTATGAGTCCTTTTCTACTTATCAGAAACATTACACTTACGAACGCATGCTTTCCAGACACTTTTATCCATAGTTATGCATACAATTGATGCTTTTGTTTAGAGGATTTTTCATCACTTGTAGAATCACACTACAAGTTTTGGTCTGTAACTTGCTTTTTCATTTAATATGTTTTGGAAATGAATTTACTACATGGTTTTTAACTACTATGAAACATTCCATACAAATCATTACTCTATTCACCAATACTTACATTGTTTCCACTTCTTTATGTCCTTGCCATTACTTCCCTTAGTCATACACCTGAGTGTACATGTGTCAGCATGTAGAAGTAATATCTACAAGTAGTATTTGCCAGTTCAAATTGTATGTATCAATATTATAATTTTTAGATACTCCTGATTTCATTCTACTTACAGTGTAAATGAATACCTACCTTCTCGTGTGCTTGGCAATTATAAATATTTTAGATATTTGTTTATTTAAAAGCCAAAGATATATCTCTTTTAATTTGCATTTAAATATTTTTCACATTTTTTACTAGCTGTTTGTAATTCTTTGAATTTCTACTAGATTGTCTTTTCCTTCTTAATTTTCATGAAATCTTTAGATATTAAAGTAATATTGTAAGTATACATGTTACAAATAAATTTGTTACCGGATTGACAATGACCTTTGAACTTTGTTTTTGACACCTATTGCACAGAAATTCTGATGTTTCAAATATTATAATGTATTGATGTTTCCTTTTATGACTTCTAAATTCTATGAATTCCTGAGAAGGTGTTTCTCACTTGAGGATTATAAACATAGTCCACTTGCTATGCCTGTTACCTCCAGGCCTACTGGCCTGAATTTGAATCCTATAATTAGATAACATGCAGGTGTCTGCAAGTTTCTCAAAAGGTTTAGTGGACACAGCATAAACAGGAATCATCAGGACTAAATGACAATGTTCATTGCACAATTGGGGGATAGATCCTGGGCCCACTTTAATGTAATCCCGACTAAAGTCTTGTGACTTTGGGAATGTGACATGCCTATAGGTGGCATGTTAGACAATGATATTCCCATTAAGTGCACAGCTGGCTCATTGGGCTCCTCTCCAGATCAACAGAGGAAGCTATCTTGTCACTCTACTGGCTTTAGCGGTAACAACAATATTAATAATGCTAATGATGACACCTCATATTATCCAATACTTACATTATAAAAGGCACTTGAAATGTGTCAAATCATTTCATACTCACAGCAACCTTAATATGAAGGCATCACCACCATCAGGGCCTCCAGCATCTACTGACATTTTCTGAAGAGCAATAGCTATAAATAGCAGAATCAAAAGTTTGTCTGAAGGAGACTGATAAAATGGCTGATGTCCTCAGAGATAGGATGTTAGGGGGTTCTGTCAGGTTTAAATGTTAAATCAAATAAGTATATTTGAAACTTGATATATAAAAATAAATGAAATAACTTTTATATGGATATGATATTTAAATGTGAAGGGAAAATAAACCATAGAAGAATTAAAAAGATCAAGTGATTTAAAACGAAAACAACTTAGGAGGTAAAATGAAATTTATAAATATCAAGTAAAACTCAGCAACCACTAAAAATGATGTTAAATTTTACACAAAAATTTAAAACTTTTTCTTTGTAAATATGACCAACTACCCAAGTGACAAATTTTGGCAGGGGGATGGATTTGTAACTAACATTATTAATAAAAGTCCAGTAGCTTTAAATGTGAAGAGTACACTTAGCTTAAGAAATAAAGACAAAATTAATTTGGAAGAAATGGAAGATAACTATTAATCAAAAATGTAATACAAATAGTTCACGAATTACTGTTCCATATCATTGATAATTTAAAACTATAGAAAGAAAAATCACAATAAGGTAACCTTTTCATATACCACTTTGGGTATGGTAAGAGAGAAAAGGAGGGGCTGGGGATTTAGCTCAGCGGCAAAGCGCCTGTCTGGCAAGCGCAAGGTCGTGAGTTCCAGTACCGGAGAAAAACAAAACAAAACAAAACAAAACAAAACAAAACAAAAAGACAGAGAGAAAAGGAGGGGAGGAGGGAGAGCAGAGGGGGAGACAGAAACTCTTGCACAGCTGGAGAGAAAATGCTCTCTTATATAGTACAGTCATTGGTGGGAGGAGAATGTATGCTACAAGCTCTCTATATGAGAGTTTAAAATTTGAAATTTACCAAAATAAAATTGCATATATTCTTTGGTCAGGAAATTCCAAATCGAAGAATGATGTTCACATACATAATCACCTTGAAATGGCATATTATAAAGATATACACTTTATTTTGATAGCAAAAACAAGAAACTATTTAATAAGAAACTATTATTTAATAAGTTAAATAAATTATACTATGAGCTACAAGTGTACTTCACTGGTAAAGCATATACAAGCCCAGCTCCAATCCTCAGCAGCACACACACACACACACACACACACACACATACACACAAATTTAGAATCTATCCTAATAAGGGAATCCCTCTTAGTCAATAAAAATAAGTTGTTTATACAAACTGATCCATTGTTAAATTGAAGACTTAGGTACAGAGGACTCTATGTGTTGTGGTAGTATTTTGGTAGAAATTATGTACACAGCCACACATAGATAACCTCTGAAAGGATTCATTTTTAAAAAAAGAACAGAGTGGTTGGGAAATAGTAGCCAAGGGAAACCTACTTTTTGCTATAAACTTATGCGAACGTTTTGAAATTTGAATAAACTATAGACGCTACCTATTAAAATTATAATTATTAATGTTATTGGTAAGTCTACAAGGATATCATAGATTTACCATAACGTTAAGAAAAACAGTATCTACCAACAAAGAAATGATTTTTGAAAGGTGATACATGGAATAATGGACAGCTGTTAAAAATTAATTTGATTTTAATATGTAGTTGTTCACTTTTAAGATTAAAATACAAGTTATCATACTTGTACTTAACTGTATGGAATTTTACTTCAGTATTTATAAAACAAAAGGTAAACACATGTATATAATGTACACAACTAGGTATAATTGTGGAAGATGTCTTGGAATTTTACATACTATGAATACCTCAAAGAGGAAAGTAGGAGAGTTTAATCACTCTTTTAAAATTCAGTTCTGCATTGTTTTGAGTTTTACAAGATCATACTCATGATTAAAAATATACACTGTTCAAAAAAATTTAGAAAAATATACACTGTTCATAATTTAAGTCATTGGGCCCTTGAGGAGAATTCGGGAACTACTTGGTTACATAATATAATTTTATTATTTTTGTCTGAGTTTCCCAGTGGTGCATGTTTTCTACTGTGCTTCCTATTTAATATATTCAAACATTAGGAAGTGCATATAAAATAAATGAGAAATGTTTCCTTGTTTACCATGTGTTAAAATTTATAGGCTGAAATTAACCTAGGGTCAACATTTAAATCTCAATAAAAAGAAATATTTGATGAAGAGCTTAAAATAAAAGGTGCTTGATTGGTTATGAAAACAACAACTGGGATTTCAACTTAAGAAACAGCCTCAGTTCTAACCCAGAAATTCTTTTCTGTGTGTTTATTCTTTTTGAAGACTTGTGTCGGGCCAATTTACAGATGGTCTGGTAAGCCACAGGAAAATAACCTGCTTAACTCATGAATCATAAACAGTTACTCTAAATAGTTATTAATGCAATTTCTCAAGGCATCTGCTTAACCCAAGGGAATATTTTACCCAAAAGTTTGAGTCTTGCTTAAAATCAAATAGGTAGATTGATGCCCTTTTTATAAGTGAAACTGACTCATAATGAAGCCCTTTGGGAGCTTCATAATCTAAATTCCTCACCACAGAGAAAGATTAAAATTAATTCATTCAAACCAAATTCTGTTCTGTAATTAATAGAGCTTATAGGAAGGACCATGTTGAACAGTTTTCACAATTGAATATCACTGAGCACTCCAAAATACTAGAATGCAGGCTATTTAATGAGCAGAAAATATTTTCCACAGGTTCTTTAATGTACACAGATAAAAACTGCATTCAAAAGATATTAAACCATGAATTTTCAATTTTCAAAAGTCAATTATCTTGCAAATAACTGAAGAACTAATGAATGAGAATGAAATCCTCGGAGAACTGATGGAGGCAAATCGAGTGCTGCTCGATTAATCAAACACTGTTCAACTTTGGGTCAGGTAAATGAATATTTGAATTTATTGGTATTAGATACTAGGACTAGATACTATGTTTTTGGAGTATGATCCAACACGATTCATTAACCAATGGACGTAAGACAATAAGTGTAACATACAGCACTGTAGTTCTCCAGACTTACGGATGTTGGGACAAGATGGCTACCCTAGAAGGTAGAAAGGCTCCCTCTCTGTTAGTGGGGGAGAATGGGACTAGAAGGCATGAATAAGAAAAGGAGAAGGGGGAATGGGACTACAAATGATTGAGGTGTGTTAAATTCTTGTACCACTTTCCCAGGATGAATTATCCTGTATTACTTTAATAATAACATTATTATCATCATTTTGCATTGCTAACATGCTGTAATAAAAAATAATAAAATAAAATTACTTCCCTAAACAGAGAGATGGATGACTATGCTATGCTATCTATGAAACATCTGAGTTAATAGAGCCTCAAGATGAATATAAAAATAGTCCAATTTTTACACTACAAATTTAATCAAAACATTGACTCTCTCTCCCTAGAAAATATTTTATTTATAGGAGAGTAAAAATCTTCACTTTCTACCTTTTCCCCCAGTGAAGTGAACATTCTGGTGAAGAACATTACTGAGAAAAAAAGAGACACCATCTAGTCATGATTTTAAAATCCTGAAAAAAATAAGTATAGAAGAACCTTATATGATAAAAGCCATTTAGGACAAACTATCAACCAACATGAAATGAGGAAATATGATGAAAGATTTCCCTCTGAAATCAGGAACAATGCATAAATGTTCACCATCATCATTCCTGTTCAATATAGTACTGAAAACATTAAATTTAAAAGAAATTAGAGCAATCAGTCAAGAGAAAGAAATAAAAGGGATACATATAGGAAAAGAAGAAGTTGGATTATTTACAGATGACCTGACCCAAGAAACAAAAAATTCCATCAAAAAACTCTGGAATTAATAATCAAGTTCAGCAAGACAGCAAGATACAGAATCAACACACAAAAATCAATAGAATTCCTGTGTGCCAATACTGAACTCACTGAGAAAAAATTAGGAAAATAATATCATTCACAAACCATCAAGAAAAACTAAATATTTAGAAATTAACCTAACCAAAGATGTGAAGGCCCCAACACACACACACATACACACACACACACACACACACACACACACACACATATCTTAGTACTCTGAAAAAGGAGATTGGGGAGGACATTATACAATGGAAAGATATCTCCTGCTTTTGGGTAGACAGAACAAATATAGTCAAAATGGCTATACTTCAAAAACTGATAGAGAGTTAATAAAATACCAATTAAAACACCAAGAGCATTTTGCACAGAACTAGAGAAAACAAAAACTCATAGAACCATAAGAGAATCAGAATAGCAAAAGCAATTCTGGGCAAAAAAAGCAAGAGACAAGGCATCACAATCCCATATTTAAAGTTATACTGCAAAGCTACAGTGATAAAATAGCATGGCACTTGCACAAAAAACAGACAAATGGATTAATGGAACAGAATACAAGATGCTAAAATAGCCCCAGCATATTTGTCTATCTGGTCTTCAACAAAGGGGCCCAAAACACATGCTGGAAGAAAGATACCCTCTTAACAAATGAGAAACTATCTGCAAACAGAAGATTGAATCTAGAACATATTTCTCAACATGTGTTAAACTAAAATCAAAATGTAACAAAAATTTAAATGTTAAGATAGAAACACTTGATCTACTAGAAGATAAAATAGGTAAAACTCTTAAAGACATAAGAAAAGGCAAAGATTTTCTGACTAGAACCCTAATGGCACAGGAAATGTTACAAAGAATCAACGACTATGATCATATAAAATTTAAAAGCTTCTGCACAACAAAAGAAACAAGTAGAATAAAGAAACAACCTACAGAACGGGAAAAAATTCTAGCTTTCTCTTGGACAGAGGACTAATATCTAGGATATACGAATATCCCAAAAAATCAAAGCCTTCAAAATCAAAATGGGTAATTGATGTACAGACACTTCTCAGACGAAGAAGTACCAATGGCCAGAAATAAATGAAAAAAATACTCAACATCTATGGCCATTAGAGAAACGCAAATTAAAACAATACTGAGATTCCATTTTACTCCATCAACAATGGCTATCTTCAAGGAATCAAGCAATAACAAATGCTAGAGAGGCTGTGAGGAATTTAGGAACCCTTCTACATTATTGGTGGGATGGATACCAGTACAAACATTGTGGAAAATGTATGGAGATGCCTCAAAAAACTAAAACTAGAAATCCCATTTGATCCAGTAATTCCCCTTCTAGGTATCTTCTCGATAGAGTTAAAGTCAACATATTATAGTGATACACGTATACCTACGTTTATAGCAGCACAATTCATAATTGCTATATAAGAGGCCTATATGTCCATCAACAGATGAATAGATAAAGAAAATGTGGTATTATCTTGTAATAGAGTACCAGTCTGCCATAAAGAAAGATAAAATTGAGTCATTTGTAGGAAAATGATGTACCTTGTGGACATAATGTTAAGTGAAAAATCAGATGCACAAGCTTAAATATTGCATGATTTCCCTTATATGAGAAACTCAAAATTTAAATAAAAAGCAAAATAAAAGATAAATCATAGGAAATAGGGAGATAGATCTTTTGAAAAACAGAAGGAGATCAAGAAATGGAGGAAGGGGAAGGTAAAGGAGGGAAAGGGGATTAAAAAACAATTAAGATGTATTATGTACACCCACCAACTCCCATAAGGAATGTAATGATTATGTACTGAAAGCATTAAACAATAAAACTTAAAACAAACAAAAGATTCTGAATTGCTGTTTTCTGATGATTCAATGAAAAACAAAAGTTTATACTTGACATCTCAGCTTTAAATTCAAAAATCCACTTTTCCACAGGTAGGTGGCATACTACAAGTCTTCAAGATGTCCAAATATCAAGGTGAAGTCCTTGTGATACCCTTTTGTGCTTCTTTTTCTTTACCCTCAAGAACAGAGCCATCAGTGGATATTATTTTGCAAATCTACTCTCAGAAATACTTAGCCACATAGCCCTCTAGTAAAAGATCCTTCCCAGTTCAATCAAGAAACAGCATCACCTGGAAGTAAAAGTTGCTGATGCCATGATCTGCCCAGAGGGTTAGCAGTTGTACCCCTGAGGTCAGTGTGTGTATTGATTCGCTTTCAACTCACAGGGCCCCCGTCTCATTCCTTACAGTAGCTGCCCCCTGGCCAAGACCAGTCTAGTGACGACCTGAAGCAACTTAGTAGAGGATTGCCAATGATGGTGAAACTCAAGAGTATGGATTTCCACCATGAAACTGTGCGAGCCTAAGATTCAAAGTCACTCTTTTCTGTTTGCAACCACTCTGATAAACGATTGGACTTGTTCAATATACTCAGTGGACATTCCAATAGCAATGTGAGGGAGCAGCACAAAGGGAAAAGGATGAAGTTTTATTCTATAATAAAAGACAGAACGGAGTAGTTTTCAGAAAAGTCTATTGAGCTCAATCAGGTGCTTCACAGGCAAGTCAAAACAAATATGCTTTAGATTATTTTGTTTCTAAATAAACTTTATATGCCATCTCCCAATCAGATGGACAGAAATAGCCCTCACCAAAATTGTTAGTAATGTTTTTGGGAAATCTAATCTTTTCTTTTGGGCAATGCTCAAGGATTAACAGATTCATCTTTTAA
The DNA here is from genome assembly GCF_000276665.1 of Chinchilla lanigera. Taxonomy (NCBI): domain Eukaryota; kingdom Metazoa; phylum Chordata; class Mammalia; order Rodentia; family Chinchillidae; genus Chinchilla; species Chinchilla lanigera. The sequence goes on along the minus strand of NW_004955449.1, from coordinate 15,756,070 downwards.
TTTGCTATAAGCTACAAGCAGATATTCAACCATGTTAAAATTCTTCATAAGAGTAAATTGTCTCAAAGAGAGGGTTTGAATTATATACCTGCAAATAAAGCACATGAATCTTGGTACATTCAGCAACATCTATTTTGAGTGCTCGGGGCTGGGGATTTAGCTCAGCGGCAAAGTGCCTGCCTGGCAAGCACAAGGTCGTGAGTTCGGTTCCCGGTACCGGAGAAAAACCAAAATAAATAAATAAATAAATAAATAAATAAATAAATAAATATTTTGAGTGCTCAAGAGCTCATTTTTACTTATTAGATTGATATTTTTCAAAATTAGAGATTCTTCAATTAGTGGGCTGTGGTAACTAATGGAGAATTTGTCGTCTCTGATATGGGAATTTAGTCATCTTTGTAGATCTGTTATGCCTATCATAAAGTATAAACACACAAAGAGTGAAGGCTCTGCCTAAAGTTGTTCACACAGGCCCTACTCAGCACAGGCTACAAAGCAAGTGCAATCTGAATGCCAAGTAAAAGTAATAAAAGAGAATGGAAAAGAACAACACAAGTTTGTAATGAAAAATAAAATCTACCCCTTCCTATTTGGCACAGAATATAATGAGGGCAAAATCAGTGACTCATTTAACTTTCTATCTTCAACACTCACTGTAGTCCCTGAAATATTACATATTCATTACCTTAATCATTGCTATTGATGATGGACAGACGATGGACAATAAGTGAGACCCTTGTAGCCCACTCATAAAACAATGCAGCATGATATGGTATCTAGAACACTTACTCTGAGTTCACTTTCCTCAATTAGGTAGAATCATGCCTCCTCCACAAGATAATGGTAAGCAATAACTCAAACAAATGAAACACAAAACATAGCCCATCGAGAGTACACTGGACTGTTTGCTGAATTACAGTGGTACATACTTTTAAGTGAGTTAATAGGCAAGCAAAGGACATGAGTCCACCACCACCCCCAATCACAGAATTTATTTAAACTGGAATAGCCAGCTAGAGGAGGAGGAGGTGAAATTTTCCTCCATATGGAGAACACTTGTAGTCTTCTTCCCTTAGATGTACAAAATGCTGTATATTAATAGTAGCAATAGATTTTGACTGCAGGACCTTGCAACAAACTAGAGTCTTAAATCTGTATAGTTGCTCCTTTCTTCCTGTGCTACTGAACTATGAGGTAGTAAGCCATTTAGGAGTGTTAGCAAGCACAAGTAAAATGAAGAACAAAAATCCACTTGGGACACCATCACCTCTTCTGCCCAGCTGAGAAACTACTTCTTTGTATCCATACAGTCAGTTCCATATTTCAAGGACCTGAATATCCATTTTTGGGTATTCAAAGTCTGTTCTATATCTCTGTTCCCTAAATGTTTTTTATTTTAGTGATTCATTTGAGCCTGCATGAGGGAAATCATAAATGAGATAAAAAATTATATCAATCAAAGTTGTTTTTTTTTCTAGCTATAGAAGTAACTTTAGTAAAGGGAGAAAGGGTAACATCAAAACCATAGTTTTTACCTCATGACCAAACTCTATTTCAGTGGTAATTGAGAGTAAGATATTATTCTCAGGTTCCAAAACATAAAAGGTGTACTTTTACCCCAATTAATAAGGTAATACATTTAAAGCATTCTTTACTCTTTGATAAACAGATTTAAGAGGAGGTTAGTGAAATAAATGTCCTAAGCAAAGCAATAGCGACAAAAATAGACAAACAAAACCAAATTCTTATGTCTTCCTCCAGTGACAAAAGGTTACAGAGATGGAGCGAGCAATGAGATTTATTAAATCATCCAGGTTGACACACTGGGTCTGCTCATTTCCCACAGCAGGAGAGTACTCTATGTCCTTGACTTTGGGTTTTGTTTGGATTGCTTTGGAAGGATAAACACATCTGCTCTAAAGAAGGACATCATGTGCTGCTGGAGGCATCCACTGCCTTACTACCTGAGTGACTTAGGGAACATTCCACAACCCACTCTTATATTTACATGGAATCTTTGTTTGATGACAATCAATATATTTCCTGTGCTGGACACTCTCATGCTGTTCTAACACACAACATAATTCTTGAAGGATTCCAGTAATTGTCCCCAGTGTGATGTGTCAAGAACAACAAAACAATGGCCTCATTTTACATGACTCTTAAAAAGTCTTGGAGCCACCAAAACAAATTATGTGTGACAGATGACTGTTTTTAAAAATTCACCTTCTCACCACCCCCAGAGCTGTTAGTACAAACTGAGATTTTTGGAGCAAAGAAATCAGAAACAATGGGATAGACAAAGAGAGAGTGAGTATTTGTCTCATTGCAATAAAACTGAATGCTTTGGACATGTACTCAAACAGCACTGTGCTGACTGGCATTGCTAACCTCCTGTAGCCACCCTGTAGCTCAAAAACAGGCTCAAGGTTGGCCTCCTTCAGAGTCAACACATCTAACTGCCTCATCGTGTGAATTGAGGAGAATTTAGTCTCTCTGTCCCCCAAAATTCTCAACCTGTCAGTATCCATATTTCTAAGATTTCACTGTTGAGGCTTTATTCTTTGGAGTTAAGAGGTACCACTTGTTAGCACAGTGGTACTTCTGGAACCCATAAGCTTTAGATCACCATCCATACACCGTATAGGCAATGTGTTTCCAAAAGTGAGTTCTACTGGGTATATATCATTAAAGGATACTGCAAGGTTTGTCGTTCAAGTAATACAAACCTCCCTACTTGTCTTGCGAATAGTTAAGCCCCTGTGCCTAACCACTCTACTCTTAAGAGCCTAAATGTCTTTATACTCTACTAGGTATTCTTGTATGCTCAGAATCATTGCCCTACTCATTAACTATTTACTGAGAACCTATTTTGTAACTGAGATAGCAACAGTTCCTGGGGAGAACATGAATAAGATATCTGATCCATGCCCTTCGAGTTTGATATAATGGTGGCTTCAGAAAAAAAACATAGTAAAGCACCACTGTGGGAAGAACCATTAGGGCGGAAATATGGATATTCTGAGTGATGACAGAACAGAACTAATAATGGAACTAAGCTGTGACCTAAAGAGTGAAGTGCTATTGGCCAGGGTTGAAAAAAGTTTTTAAAAATGATGCAGGGGAGAGAAGAGTAAGGACCATATCTTGGAAGCAAAAGGAGTTTGCACCAAAAGGATTTAAAGGCATTTAGTGAGACTGAGTAGGGAATTACAAGAGATAAGGCAAAAAACTGAGTAAATTTCAGAGGAGAGACTTTATAAAGAGGTTAACTATTTCACTCAACAAACGTCAGAACATGTTTGAGGCTGAAAAGAGATACTGTTTAAAATTATGCTGAAATAATAGGGATACACTTAGACTGTTGAAGGAGCCTACTTACAAACTATGTGAAAGACAGAGGTCATATAAAGGGCCATAAGGAGCTATTAAATGTTTAGGGTGAAGGATGAAATGACCAGATTTATTCCTAAAAATAATCATTCTGGCTGCATGGTAGCAACATTGACGGCAAGAAGATCATTCAGTAGCTACTGCTCCATCCAAGGGGAAGATGATGGTGACCTTAACTACAACAGTGACAATAGAGGTGAAAGGTAGATGACAGGAGGTAGGAAAGCAGATTTTTGCAAAGGGGAAAGAGATCAGGAGATGGTGGGACAGAGAAGGTAGGGGAGGGAAAGAGGATGAAAAAAGAAATTAAAGTGTTTTATGCACATGTACCAGCTCCAAACAAGGAATGTAAACATTATGCATTGCAAATATGTACCCAAAAAAAGAAAGAAAAGAGAGGAACCAGAAGATGTATGGAAGCGGGAGGGAGGGAAGAGATGGGGGTAAAAAGGAAGTAAGATATATTAAGTGCATGTACCAATTCACCACACATAATGTAAACATTATGTACTACAGATATGTACTAATAAAGGGAGAAAGGAAGAAGAAGATGGAGTGAAGAGTACTTGGGATTTGGCAAGGAAAAAGAAGATTACAAAAGTGGAGGATGAATCTTAGCTCTCTGCCCTGAGCAAATGGATTCACAGTGGCACCATGTAACAAAGTTGGGAAGCAAATATGTTGTTGTAATTGTGGTAAAATAATTACAAGCTCAATTTTGTACATATTAAGTGTGAAAGGTTATGGGATATCCAGGCGGAAATCACTGTAGGTAATTAGCTATATATGCAGATATGAAATACATGAGGAAAGGCCAGGCTAGAGATGTGATTTGATGACCACTGCACTATAGATCAACTATACCCAAACTTTTTGGTATGAAGGGCTGCTTTTGTGGAAACTCATTTTTCCATGGATTGTGGTGGGGGTGGTTTGCAGATGATTCAATGGCATTATATGTATAGTGCACTTTATTTCTATGATTATTACAGTACAATATATAATGAAATAATTATATAATTTAACATAATGTAGAATTGTGGGAACTCTGAACTTGTTTTCTTGCAACTAGATGGTCCCATCTTGGGGTGAAGGGGAACACTGATACCTGAAATACGCTGTGTCAACTTTATTCTATAATCTTGTTTTGATTACTGTTGCTGCAGAAAATCATGCTTCACAAAAATAGAATGCTGGAAATGCAAGCAGGATTTTCAGTGCTTTAGTGGGAACCTCAGAAAATTAACCTAGACTATAATACAGAACATATGGATTTTTTGAAATGACCTCAAAGATGTTTTTGAAAATTCAGCATCTTTTGGTGGAGTTTTGGGGGGCTTCTATGTAGAGTACCATGTCATCTAAAAATAATGATAATTTAAATTCTTCCTTTCCTGTCTTTATTCCTCTTCTTTCTTTCTTTTGTGCAATTGCTCTGGCCAATGTTTCCAGAACTATATTAAATAGAAGTGGTGAAAGTGGACATCTTTGTCTTGTCCCTGATTTTAGAATGAAAGCTTTTGGTTTTTGATCATTTAGTATGATGTTGACTAGTGGTTTGCCATAGATGGCTTTTATCAGATTGTGATAAAGACTATCAGTTCCAATTTTCTGTAGGGTTCTTATGATGAATGGGTGTTGGAGTTTTCTCCAACACCCATGCAGAAAAGCTTTTTCTGCATATATTGAGATGATCACATGGTTTTTGTCTTTGGCTCTGTTGATATGGTGTTTGACATTTATTTATTTGCATAAGTTGAACCATCCCTGCATTCCTGGGATGAATCCCACTTGGTCATGGTATAATCTTCCTGAAGATTTGCTGCATTCAGTTTGCCAGTATCTTACTGAGGATTTTTAGCATATATATTCATTAGGGAGATGGGCCTGTAGATCTCTTTTTTTGGTTGTGTCCTTCTCTGGTTTCCATATCAGGGCAATACTTGCTTCCAGTACTGGTTCCCTTTCAATTTAATTAAAGAGTGTGAGGAGTAATGGCATTAGATCATCTCCAAATTTCTTGTAGAACTTAGCAGTGAATCCATCCAGAACTGGGCTTTTCTTTGTCACATAGCTGGATACACAGTCAGCACTCAAAAATTAATAGCATTCCTATACACAAATAGCAAACTCACTGAGGGAAAAATTAGGGAAACAACATCTTTCACAATAGTATTGAAGAAAATGAAATACTTAGGAATCAGTCTAACAAAGGAAGTGAAAGACCCATACATTGAAAAACTATAGTACTCTGAAAAAGGACATCAAAGAGCATATCAGAAAATGGAAAGATATCCTTTGCTCTTGAGTAGGAAGAACCAACATAGTGAAAACAGCCATACTTCAAAAATTTTTATACAGATTTAATGTAATCTCAATCAAATAGCATTAACATACCTAACAAAATTAGAGAAAATAAACATACAATTAATCTGAAATAAGAAGAGACCTAGAATACCAAAAGCAATTCTGGGTAACAAATGCAAGGCAGGGGGCATCACAATCCCTGACTTGAAGTTATACTACAAAGCTACTGTGATAAAAATAGCATGGTGCTGGCAAAAAAAAACAGACCAGAGGATTAATGGAAAATATTAGAAGATTCAGAAACAACTACAAACACACTCAGCCACCTTATCTTTGACAAAGAAGCCAAACATGTTCCCTGGAAGAAAGATAGCCTCCTTAACCAGTGGTGCTGGAAAAACTGGCTTTCCACATGCCGAAGACTAAAACTAGACCCATGTCTGTCACCAGGCACTAAACTAAAATCAAAATGAGTAAAAGATCTAAATAGTAAAACAAAAACACTAAATTTACAGGAAGAGAAAATAGGTAGAACTCTTGAAGACATAGGTGCAAGCAGAGACTTGGTGAACAAAACCCAGATCACATGGGAAATACTACAAAGAATCAACAACTGGGATCTCATCTTATTAAAAAACCTTTTGCACAGTAAGAAAAACCACCAACAGAGTGAAAAGACAGCCCACAAAGTGGGAAAGAAATATTAGCCTGTTGCTCCTCAGACAAAGGACTAATATCTAGAACATATAAAGAACTGAAAAAAATCAGATCCTCTAAATTCAAAGACCCAATCCAAAAATGGGCATCTCAGATGAATACAGACTTCTCAGATGAAGAAATACAAATGGCAAATAAATATAAAAAAAAGTTCAACATCATTGGTTATTCAAGAGATGCAAATTAAAACAACACTGAGATTCCATCTCACTGCAGAAAGAATGGCTATTATCAAAAAAATCACCCAATAACAAATGCTGGAGGGGCTGTGGAAAGAAAGGAACCCTTCTCCACTGTTGGTGGGAGTGTAGACTGGTGCGACCACTGTGGAAATAAGTGTGGATATTCCTCAAAAATCTAGGACTAGAGGTACCTTTTGACCCAGCTAGTCCCCTCTGGGTATATTCCCAAAGGAATTAAAAGCAACATACTACAGCAATATATATGCACCCATGTTTATAGTAACACAGTTGGTAATAGCTAAATCTTGGAAACCACTCAAATGCCCATCAATGATGAATGGATAAAGATGATGGGGCTTTTCTTATACAGTGGAGTACTACTCAGCCATCAATAAGTTTAAACTTAAGACATTTATAGCTAAATGGATGGCCCTTGAGACCATAGTATCAAGTGAAACAAATCAGACACACATGTGTAAATATCTCATTAGTTCTCTGCTGTGAGAAACCACAAGTGTAAATAAGGACCAAACTGTATAATATATATTGTGAAATAGGAAGAAAATGTTCAAGTGAGAAGGGGAATTAAGGAGGGGGAGGGGGAAAGAAAAAAATGAGAAAAGAAGAGAAAATGGAAACAAAGCTTTTGTAAGTAAGGAGGGGAAGAGGAGATGAAAGGAGGGTAAGGGAATGGGAGGGGAAAAAGACAGATCAAGGTATATCATGTACAGGTACAAATTCCCTATGATGAATGTGATCATTATCTATATCTAAATAGTACCAATAAACTTACTTACATTTTCTAAGACAGGTCACCATTACTTGTGATTCAAGTAGTTGATGCTCTTCTAGCATGGACAAAGTCAGTTCACTGGCTTATGCACAAATGGGCCCCAAATCCACTTCTTCCCAGTTTTGGGGGTCTTTCGTGGTTGTGAAGCAATGCCCAAACTCTTTCAAAAGCTGATATAGGTGATTATACATGAGCTGGAAGAAAGCAGTCCACTCAGTCTCTTTCAAAATTTCTGCTAACATTTGAAATATGTCAAAAAATCTCAAAAGTTCACTCATTGACTCCTAATTCCAGTTTGACTTTGGATTCAGTCATTTTATCTGCTGATTTGGACACAGTTGTCATTCTCCTTTGATGAGAAAGATTGAGTTTGTTGAGCAGGTTGAATATGTCATACAAGCAAGCAAGCTTTGTGACCCATTCCCTATCACTGAAATGTGCTGTCAGTGATGAACGCTTTTCTAGAAGAAATCTCTGGAGTATCTCTCATAACTCAAAAACTCTGGCCAGTGACCTACCTTTAAAAGCCATCTCATCTGTGTATATAAGAGAAAATGCATGTGCTCTATATCCATCTCCTCACGGAACTACATGAACACATATGAGTTATAAACATGCACACTAATGTGGTCGATAATTTTAATCACATCCTGCAAAACATTAACTACAGGTACCAATTTTGGCTGATCAGAATTTCTCTAAGGATGACACAGTGCATTAATTCATATCCAAAAGGGACCTTTTTTCCTTTTCTTGTTTTTTTTTGTTTTTTGGTTTTTGGTTTTGCTTTTTTTTCTGGTACCAGGAATCGAACTCATGACCTCGCGCTTGCCAGGTAGGTGCTGTGCCGCCGAGCTAAATCCCCAGCCCCCCTTTTTTTCTTTTCTAACTTTACTTTTTATTAGAATATATGTCATACATACTGATCACATTAATCATGGGAAATTTGTACCTCTGTGTAATATACCTTAATTCTTTTTTCCCTTTCTCCTCCCTTCCCTTTTATTCTTCTTCCCTTCCCCAATTACAAAATGTTTCTATTTTTATCTTCCATTCTCTGTTTTTCCTTTTCCTTTCCTCTCCCCCAACCTTGTTTCTCTTCCCATTTGAACATATTTTTCCTACTTCCCAATATCCACCCTCCATATGCTCTTTATTACCCTTTGGGTTTCTCACACAGCAGAAATGATGTGATGTTTTAACTTGTGTGTCTAATTTATTTCACTTAAGACTATGGTCTCAAGGTACATCCATTATCAATCAGTGACTCAGATTTATCCTTTTTCTTGCAGAGTAGTACTCCACTGTATATAAAAAGTACAATTTCTCTATCCATTCATCTATTGATGGGCATATGGGTTGTTTCCAAAATTTAGCTATTTTAAGTTGTGCTGCTACAAACATGGATATGCATGTATCACTGTGGTATGATGCTTTTAATTCTTTTGGAAAGATGCCTAGAAAAATAGCTGGGCAAAATGGAACCTCTACTCTTAGTATTTTGGGGAATCTCCATACTGATTTTCATAGTGGTTATATCAATTTACACTCTTACCAGTAAAAGGATTCTTTTCCCCCACAGCCTCACCAGCATATGTTATTGGTTGATTTCTTGATGATAGCAATTCTTTTTGGAGTGAGATAGAATCTCAGTGCTGTTTTAATTTGCATTTCTCTAATGACCAGTGACGCTGAATATGTTTTCATATACTTACTTGCTGTTTCTACTTCATCTGAGAAGTGTCTATTCAATTCAGATGCACATTTTGGATTGGTTCTTTAAATTTGGGGTCTGACATTTTTGAGTTCTTTATGTGGTCTACATTTTAGTGCGTTGTCTGAGGAGTACCTGACAAAATTCTTTCCCATTCTGTGGGTTATCTCTTTACTCTGTTTACGGTTTCACTCACAGTGCAAAATTTTTAATTTGATGAGATTCCAATTGCTGATTCATTATGATATTTCCTATGCAGCTGAGGGTTTTTTTTTTCCATAAAGTCTTTGCCTACACTTATATCTTCAAGAGTTTTACCTATTCTATTTTCCAGAAGATTGTTTCTGTTTTTATATTTAGATCTTTGATCCATTTCAATTTTAGTTTAGTGCTTGGTGAGAGACATGGGTCCATGTTTAATTATCAGCATATGGAAAGTCAGTTTTCCCAGCACCATTTATTGAAGAGACTATTTTTCTTCTACCAAAGTACCGCCAAAGATAAGGTAGCTGAGTGTGCATAGAGTAGTTTCTGCATCTTTTAATCGGTTCCACTGAGCCTCAGGTCTGTTTTGTTTTGTTTTTTTTTACAGTACCATGCTGTTTTTATCATGGTAGCTTTGGAGTATAATATCAAATCAGGGACTGTGATATCCCTTGCCTTGCACTTGTTGCACTTGTGAATATCTTTTAGTATTTTAGCTCTCTTCTAATTGTAGGATAATTTTCTTTAGTTCTGTGATATGTGCTATTGATATTTTGATTCTGTATAAAGATTTTGGAAGTATGGCCATTTTCACTATATTGGTTCTGCCTATCCAAGAACAAGGGATATCATTCAATTTTCTGATATCCTCTTTGATCTCCTTTTTCAGAGTACTGTAGTTTTCAATGTATAGTCTTTCACTTCCTTTGTTAGATTGATTCCTAAGTACTTCACTTTTCTTGATGCTACTGTGAAGGGTGTTGCTTCCTTAATTTTTCCCTCAGTGACTTAGTTATTTGTGTACAGGAATGCTATTAATTTTTGAGTGTTGATTCTGTATTTAAGTATGCTGCTGAATTTGGTAATAAGTTCTAGGAGTCTTTTGATGGAGTTTTTTGGGGTCTTTATATAGAGTATCATGTCATCTGCAAATAATGATAACTTGCAAATGGTGAACCATCTCAGTATACTTGCTCATGGTGTATAATCTTTTTGATGATTTGATGCATTCTGTTTGCCTGTACCTTGTTGAGGATTTTTCCATCTATGTTCACTAAGGAGATTGGCCTCTAGTTCTCTTTTTTGGTTGGGTCATTCTCTAGTTTTTGAATCAAGGAAACCCTTGCTTCTGGAACGAGTTTGGGAGTAATGCTTCCCTTTCAGTTTCATTAGAGAGTTTGAGGAGTACTGGCATTAGATCGCCTATAAAGTTCTTGTAGAATTCATCAGTGAGTCTGTCATGGCATGTTTTCTTCCTTGATAGCTTTTTGATTTTATATTATTTCTGCAATTTCATTGACACTGAATTTTTTAAATATCTTTTTCATTTTATATTGAATGTATTGGTACAATTTAGATATACATAAAGATCATACTCATGCATTTATACCTCTATGTGACATATCTTGATTCCCCTCTTTCCCCCAACACCTTCCCCTCCCTTTGACCCCTCTTCATCTCCCTATTTACAAAGCTTTGTTGCCATTTTATGCTTTCATTTCTTCTGAGTTTTCCATCCTATTAGAGTGCAGGTTTTTAAAGTAGGTGTTGATGATATTCTGTATTTCAGGAGGGTCTATTGTGTTTTCACCCTTTTCATTCTTAATTACAAGAATTTGGGCCCTTTCTTTCCTTTTTTGATAAGATTGGCTATAGGTTTGTCTGTTTTATTTAATCTTACAAAGAACCAGCTTTTGAATTCATTGTTTTTTTGTAGTCTTTTCTTAGTCTCAGTTGCATTAATTTCTACTCCGATCTTTATAATATCCTCCCTCATACACACTTGGGTTTATCTTGTGCTTTTTTTTTCTATCTGCTTGGATTTCAACAACAGGCTATTTATTTGAGTTTGCTTTGTTTTTCTCATATGTGAATTCGCTGCTGTAAATTTCCCTCATAGAACTGTTTCCATTGCGCCCCATAAGTTCAGGTATGTCATACTGGCATCATCATTTAATTGTAGAAACTATCATTTCTTCTTTAATTTCATAGGTAGTATTTTGTTTGTTTGTTTGTTTGTTTGTTTTCCAGTACCGGGAACCGAACTCACGACCTTGCGCTTGCCAGGCAGGCACTTTGCCGCTGAGCTAAATCCCCAGCCCCATAGGTAGTATTTAATTTCCATATGTTTATGCAGTTTTTGTGGTTTCTTTTGTCCACTGATTTTCAATTTCATTGCACTGTGATCTAATAATATGCATAGTATAATTTCAATTCCTTTATATTTACTTAAGCATGTTCTATGAGCTAGCATGTGGTATATTTTGCAGAAAGTTCCATGTGCAGCTGAGAAGAATGTGTATTTTGTTGTGGGGTGGAACTATATATATATATACATTTACATTTATTCAAAAGTTTGGTTCAGCTCCAGTACTTCTTCGATGATTTTTTTGTCTAGTTGATCTATTTGGATAGTGGCATATTGAGGTCCCCTATTACGATAGTATTAGTGTTTATCAGATTTTTCGTATCCATTAATGTTTGTTTTATATAGTTGGGTGTGTAGTATTTGATGCACATACATTTAAGATTGTTATCTCTTCCTTTGGAGTTGTTCCCTGAACAAGTATGTAGTGACCTTCTTTATCTATTTTGATCAGTTTTGCCTTGAAATAAACTTTGCAAATAGAATAGCTACCCCTGTTTTTTCTGGGTTCCTGTGACATAGAATATTGTTTTCCATTTTTTTAACGTTTGGTCCATGAATTTCTTTTTGAGTTAAATGTGCTCCTAGTATGCAGTATATTGTTGGATCTTGTTTCTTGGTCAATTCTGTCACTCTATTTCTTTTGATTGGTAAATTAAGACCATTCACATTGAGGGTTATAAATTGTATGTATTGACTTATCCTTGTCATATTATTTTTCTCTTGTTGGTTCCCTTTCTTTCCCCTCTGTTTAACTGCTTGCCTTGCCTGGTGGATTTATTCTTTTAGGATTCATGGAATTGCTGTAATCACTGTATTTTGTCTTAGAATGTCTTAGAATGTTTTTCAAACATTTTTGGAGTGTTGGTTTTGTGGTCATGAATTTTTCCAGTGTCCTTTACCATGAAAATATTTTATTTCTCCATCAATTTTGAAAGATAATTTTGTGGGGCACATCAATCTGGGCTGGAAGTTGCTTTGCCTTAGGGCTTGAAATCCTTCACTCCAAGCTCTCTGTGACTTAAGGGTTTGTGTTGAGAAGTCTTCTGTGATTCTGTTGGGTTCTACTTTACAGGTGATTTGTTTCTTTTCTCTAACCACTTTTAATATTCTATTCTTGTGATGAATTTCTGGAAACTTGATTGTTATATGACTTGGTGTAGTTTTTTCTAATTATGGTTAGTTGGTGTTCTGTATGCCTCAAATTCTTCTTTCACGCTTGGGAGGTTTTCTGCTATTACTTCTGCTCTTCTGGGTTTTTTGTGTTCTTTGTGCTATCCTCTGACTTTTCATTGATTCTGATTAATTTTATGTTGTTCTTCTTTGCATCATCTAATAGCTATTTGATTGATATTTCATGGTCTTTTACTATTTTTAAGAATTCTTTTATTGGATGATCACCAACTGCATACCTGTCTTCTACACTTGATGTTCCATCTTTATATTGATTAGTTCTTCTGTGTTTACTTTCAATACAATTTTTAATTTCCTGAATATCTGTTTAAATCTGTTTTATGGAATCTAGTTCTTTCTTATGTTGGACATTTATGTTTTCCATCACTTTCCTAAGATCCTCTATTTTTTATCTATATCTACCTTAGATTCACTAACCATGTCCTTTGTTATGGTCATCACCTCTTTAGTTATTTGTGTAATTATTTCTGATTTTTTTCTAGAGATTCATTCATCTGCTTTTTCACTTCCACTGTTCCCATTTCATAAAGTTCAGCTGGGTGGCTTTTGATTTCTTCCACCTCAATGTCCCCTAGATTTGCCTTGGACAAGTTGGAGGTCTGGGAGTGAGTTTTGCTTCCATCTTGCTTTCATTTCTGGGGTGTGTGTGTGAGAGAGAGAGAGAGAGATTTATTTTCTGTGTTGAGGGTTTGAATTGTTCATGGTAAGCAGCTTTATTATTAGTATAGAAATCTCTGTAGGAAGTGACTATTTTTCAGATATGTCTTCTAGGCACAGCTGGCTTTTGCCTTTTGAGTCTGTCTCAAGAGCCTACCTCTTCAGGTTATTAGGGATGAGAGATTATTGCCTATTTGGCCTAGCACCCAGTTCCTTGGAACTGGTCTACAGCATTCTTTATAATCTCCAGATAATCTCAGTATTGGCACACAAGATCACAATTAATTATGTCACATTGGCTAAGGTAGTATAATCAGTAATAATAATGCCATCAGCCACAGTCTAGAAAATGACAAATTGTGATAACTATTAATTTGCCACTTTTAACCACAGGTGCAAAATTGATAATTATATAACAAAATCTAAAACAAATCAGAAAATTATATACAGTAAATATCCACTCAATAGAGCAATTTTGCCCTGAGGAGAGAAAATTTAAAAGGGATAAGAGGAAAAAATAGCAAAATAATAAAAGAGATAAAGATTAGAAACAAGGCTGAAGGACAAAGGAAGATTACCCAAGCTTCAGAAAACTAGTAAAGAAGACAGAAGGGGAAGACAGAAGGAAAAAGCAAATCAAGAACAAAACAAAATGAAAGAACTAAAAACAATGTTCACATCATAAAAAAAAAAGAAGAAGAAAAACAAATCAAAGAAATAAAGAGATTTCTCTGTGATTTCTAGCCTGTGATTATCTTCTGGGGTTTACAGGGTCTGATTTAGCACATGTCTCTGCTGTCACTGGTAGACAAAGGAGGCAGACAGAGCCCAGATCTGTGCTGAATGATCTCAACAAGCCTGCAGTAGGATTAAGGTGGGATATTGGATAATCCCAGAAAACCTGAAGTAGGAATATGGTGGGTGCTGATTCAGGTGCTTTCAGCTCCACAGAAGTTCAGGCTGATCCTGGCCTCTGATTGTGGGGTTGGGACCTGAGTTATTCATCCTACAACACTCTAGGTGCCTCTTGCCAGTCTAACCTCAGCTCCCTTACCCTGGACATCTCCCACAGTTGTCCCTCATCTAGTCACTGTGGGGTTTCAACATTGGGAGCCCTGAGATGAAGGCAACCCACAGCTTCTCTGAGTCTCAGGTTCAGTTGGCCCCTCCTTAAAGTGTCATCTGGCCAAGTATCCTCTTCAGGGGACATGGCAGGCACTTGGAGAGAAGTCATGCACCAGCTATTGTAGCACACAGCATCCCTTGCTCTGTTCTATTAGTGCATTTCTCCTTGGAGGAGTCACCTGTGATCACTCTGTGTCTGTAGATTCAATCTTCCTATCTCACACCATGAGCTAAAAGTCTTGGAAAAAGTATAATTTGTCCTCTCCTTTTACTGTGTTATGGTCTGTTGCTTCACTTTCTCTGTGGGCTACTTTCCCTTCAGGTCATTCCTGGGTTCCAGGGAACCACCTCCTTCCTGCTTTTCTTCCCTGAGTTATTTTCCAGTGTCTGAATTCTGAATATAAAAGTAGTTGATTTATTGCTATTTACCACTCTTCCATATCCAAGAAGTCCTCAGAAATGTATATCCAAAGAAATTATGAGATTTGCTGAAAACAATCAAAGCAATCTAACTTAGGCATAAATAACTACAGGATAGAATTTGAGGTTTTCAGTTTTTATGCATGAAGAAATTCTCATCAAAAATGGACAAAATAATGCTGTATATCTGACATGGAAATTTTTGGATGTGTGCCTTGACAAATTCTTTACGTTAAATCATGTGCAATCATTGACAGATTCCTCACTGACTTGGCAACAGATGACAGGCAGGTTCTAGAGACAATTAGAATAGCAATTTACTAGACAAGGAACATTAGAACATGAACTGGAAACAACAACTGTGATATTGATGCTAAAGAATTTAATTTACCTTTCTCACTGCTGACTACACCCATTTCAGAAAGAAAGAAAGGTGAGTCCAAAGTATAGTCAACCCTTCTTTTCTGTGGTTTCTACACCTCTGGATTCAATCACCTATGAGTATAAAATATTGGGAAAGAAATTGAGTCTGTATTTAACACAGGAAGACTTACCATTATTTTCCAAGCAATATAATAAAGTAACTATTTCTATACTATTTGCATAGAACTAGGCATTTTAAGTAAGAGAGAGATGAGTTAAAGCATATGGAAGGATGTGCATAGGTAGCATGCAAACACTACTCTGTTTTATATAAGGGAATTGAGCATCATGGATTTTTGTATCCATGAGGGATCCTGGAATCAATTCCTCACAGATATGCAAAAATGACTACTTCAGTCTGTCCAATCAGCAAGTTTCATTTCAAGCAACTCTCATGAACCAACAGAAGCTGCTCCTTTAGTGTGCTGAGAAGGTAAGTTTGCCACAGAACTAATCTCACTGATAGAATGAATAGCCTCCATTCCCAAAATATCTCCCCAGTATTCTTTAGAGTCCTAACACACTTAGTATTTGTTCAACTTCTGAATGAAAACATTCAGAATAAGACAGAGTAGGTATTTTTAAGCATATATTGATTATGTAAACAAATACAATAAAAATAACTGAAAAATGATTGAATGCATGAATGAGAAATTAAAATATTTGTGGCCAGGGTGAAAATAAGAACGTAAAGTAGAATGCTTCAAGATCAATTTTACTCTTTTTTCTATGTATATGGACAAAACTCTAGACAATAGATTTCCCATTTTCTTTGATCACAGCTAAATAGAGCCAGGTGACCAAGTCTGAGCCAACCTCTGTGACACATGCCAATTCTAGGTCATCATTTGCTTGTTTGTTTGTTTGCTTGTTTGTGACAAGGTCTTGCTCTGTAGTGCAGGCTGGCCTTGAACTTGCTTATATAGCCCAGACTGGCCTTGAACTCACTGAGGTCCGCCTTCCTCAGCCTCCCAAGTGTGGGGGTTATAGGCATGTGCCATCACAGCTGGCAATTCTAGGTCACTTTTAACTCAAGGTCACAATCTTTTCTTGCCTTTTGAGTTTTCCTTTTCTCATGGACTGGAGCTTTTACACTACTGTGACTTTCCTTTAACCATGCAGATAAGCACAAGGCCCAAGGGGCTATTACTAGAAGACACATGAATCCCTGAGTGTCTTCATAGAACAGAGCTGTCTAACTAATTTAGACAAACCAACAATTATATGAGAGAGGAATAAGCTCATATTTCATTGTAGTCAGTATACTGTATCTCTTTGTTATACTCCCTGAGGATTTAGAACTAATGCAATAAGCAGAAGTATCAATGAATACATGGAAGAAGCAAAGGAGTACTGAAGACAAACTTTACCTTTTTCAAAAGTAAGCACCATTGTAAGGTTCTAAAGAACCTTAATGTTTCCCAAATAAAATACTTTTGGAGATGTTTGGGAGCTTTGTGTTATATCATATATAAGAAATCATCCTTAAATTGATTGAGTGGCAAGTGAAACTCACAAAAGAATTAGCAGTCTGCTCAGATCATTCTTGCATTCATTTAGTTAGTAAGCACCAATTCTTTCCAAAAAACTCATAGGTAATTTTCAAATCATTGTTATAATCCTTTTAGTACATTTAGCATAATAATTCTACCATCCTAATTCTACCCTCACCCTCAAACAATACTCCTGAAGAATCTTTTAATGTGTGATATATTTCAGAATCTGAAATTCTTGAAAGAGTATAAAGTATTATATAACTCTGACTTTCTGTTCTAATCATTTGTTTCTGAAGTTAAGTTCTGGATTTTCCTTAGACTATTTTGCCAAATACCCTGCAAGAAGTACCATAATCATACATCTGTTGCTATGCTCAAGATGCTGGCTGACTTTTGAACTGATTCAGCCCTCTTTCCTGCAGCTTCTGAATCTTTCTCAATACGTTGCTGAAGAGAGTCACCACTAAATAACCTGAAGGGGCGTAAGTAATTTTCTGATGTCCAAAATTTGTCTACCCATACCACCAACTTGCATTCTAACTCATGGTTTTAAAATCATTGCCCATCCATACCCCATTTCTTTCTTTCATGTGTACCTAAATCATCTAAAAACCCAAATCTGTGAAGTTGCTGTGGTCATCAAGGTTCTTCCTAGCCCCAAGACTTTGAAGGTATTCCTGTCCTTTCAGCATCTGTAGGTCTTAAGGTCTCCATCATCTGCCTAGACTTTGAACCACTTGCATTGCTCGTTTGAGGAGTCTGTTCTTCCTTCTGGTATAGGATTTGAATGGTTGGGTTCTTCAGTCAGGTTACAAGGTCTTGCAGATTAGATTTTAGCAAGTGATTCTTCTTGATCTTGTAGGAGATTAAATGTAGACTTTAGCAGATGTAATTCCCTATTCTCACTCTTTTTCCTATTAAACATGCAGTCTTTACTCTTTTCAGGAAGCATTATCATTGTGAGTCCCAGATTTATTAATGGTAATAATTGTAACTGAAATGCCAGGAAGTTACATGTTCTCACTAATAGTGTTAGTAATGATAAGTATCTAGAAGATGAGATCATTCATATGCACAATGTGTAATACCTCCTAATCCTACCCTCCACCCATGCACCTTTGTCAGTTAGTGACTGACCGTTACTATGTACAACCTGAAACTCAAGAAGTAGACCTATTTCATTGTTTTCTGATCAAAATTAAGCTAAAATAAATTATCCTGGAACTATAACCAGACTTGTCCCACCTTACCAATGAACCTTTTCACCAAGAAGCTGCTGTCCCCTAATTACATGTAATTAAGATCAATCAACCTGTGTCCTTCATGATTGGTATGCAAAGTAAGTTTCCAAAGTCCCAGATACTTCTCAGATATAGGTACTAAAACTGAAGGTTCTCTAGTCTTCTGAGATTAATCTAATCTTCTGAACTACATATGACTGAAACTGACTATAACTCCCTCTACATACAGACAACCTGCCTAAAAATCAATGTAAAAGAAAACAGAAACAAATAACAAATCCTGCTGACATTATCTAAACACCTCGATCCATATATACCTGACTCATTCTTCGATCCATATATACCTGACTCATTCTACTATGAACCTTGTCAGTCACATAGGTAATTTTTTTTTTGCTTTATGATAGTTTAAGATGGGTATCTGTCACCAGAAGAAACCTGATAAATGCATATGTATATATAAACTATATCATATATGAAATATCTTAAGTTTAAAACATAAACTTTAAATATATTCATTAGAGCTGCCACTGCATTCCAACTTGTTACATCTAAATTATTTCCCTCTATTCCTACCACCCAGCTCCTAAGGGTGAGTTCAGATGCAAAGACAAGAATGTCTTTGCTTAATTCCTCCTGCTTAGTGACTTCAACTGCCTCTTGAGTAAAAGTAGTCTTCCTGCTTCTTCTATATTACTTTTAGCTACAGTTGTATGTAATTTATTCCTCCTTGGATGAACTGTAAGATCCTGAAGGAAAAGCATTCTGTTTCATGCTCATTTTTGTCCTTTAGAGCTCAGAGTAGAAGATGTAACTGTCTCAGAGACTTTTGTTAGGACTTTATGGGTTGTCACATGAAATATTGATTTTCCATAGCCGATTGCTTCAGTGATTCAGGAGTTTCATTAAAAGAAGCAACTGCAGAGCAGTTTACTAAAACAGATTCTGGGTGAAAAATAGTTTGTTACTGTTGAATGTGGGCTCAAGCCTACAATTCTGTAGACTCAGCATCTTTCAACACAGCACAGTCCCTGCCTAAATATTCTGGGCAATTGTTCATTTATTTACTTCTGTGCCACAAAGCTAGAATAACTTTGGAGAATAAAGAATTTTGATTACTAGCTTATGGCTAACCTGAAAACTCTTAAGCGACCCACTGTCACTACGGAGAACTCCTCGTGTCTAAGGTCTCACCTTACTAAGTACAGATAGAGCATAATTTAATATTTTTATAACAATCTATTTTAGCATTTTAAGGTCATCATTAGGAATATCAATTTTCTTTGTCATTTAGACATAGAAACTGTACAATATGGTCTCACATTTTCAGCCACAAAATACACACTAGAATATTTTTAAACTCAATTCCTGATACGGTTATTACCGTTGAACTTGTTTATTACCTAGAAGCTGAGTTCAATGGAAAAAAGTCAAATCAACTGAAGGATTTGCAGTTCTATTATACTGTTGGGATGGAGTAAAATTCATGAATGAATATATATTGTACTAACTGTACAGTGTTTTGTAACCCCTCAGCTACAGTTACACTTGACACATGAAGAGACACAAATGCTATTATGGTACACACATATTGAGGGGACCTGAATTTTTTAAGGCACAAGGAAGAGTGGAATTGCCAATAGACTTAATTCGGTCAATATCTATATTTGTTAGACTGGAAGGAAGAACAGATCTTCTAGTATGTGTTTACATTCCATGAGAATGAGATTTGGAAAAAGATACCACAAAAAGAACAGAAGAGATCCCAGCCACAAATTTTTGGAAGCTGGAAAACAGATGGATAACTTAGCAGACCCAAAAGCTAAATCCTAAACTGGCAGTGATCAGAGCCTAGAAACAACTCATTTTACACTGTAGACTCCCCTAACAGGAATCACTGGCACTAGATACTTCCAGGGATACGAAGGTAGGCTTAAATCAGGCTGGTTAGTTGCAAGTCTTTTTAAGTAATAATTAGCCTCCAAAATTCATTTTTCTTCTGGAAAATAAAGTAGATTTTATTTTCTAGAGAAGGTAAAACAGGTTATCTCTGGCTCAGAGGCTCCAGACACAATTGCCAGAGAGTACTTAAACCCAGAAAGAGAGGGTGTGTAAAATTCTGCATATTAAATGTAACCCCAGCTTTTGCCCCACTTGGATTCCTTAGCATTGGCAGCCTGGCATATACCCTCTAGGTCAAAGATTGTAGGAGTTTTCTCTAAGGAACATGATGAGCCAAAAAGAAAAGTCTTCAAGATAATGACATTGGAAGCTCCTTAATTAAATGGCTCACCCATGCACAGAGAGCTTTCAATTAGTTTTTCAGGGCCCATTCTAACACATAATCGACAAACATCTGGCAGACAATTCTAAGATGAAGACAGAAGTCAAAACTAAGAAGACAAGGATAAAATATAGGAGAAACAAAGAATTTATTTTCATGAAAAAGGAAATCTAGGAAACAACACGTGAGCTATAATTAATACCTAGAAAATTCAAAGACGAATATTACAACTATTGAGTAAGAACATGAGTGTGTGTGCGTGTGTGTGTGTATAAGTAAGTGTGTGTCTAACTACACATGTACATATATTCAGAAACAACAAAAATTCTTTGGAAATTTGGATGGTGGTAAGAATAAAAAAATCAGAAGATAGAGTTGAAAATATCTTCCCCAAAAGTAGGGCAATCAAAATAATATGGAAATAAGGGAGAAAACATAAGATTTTAGGAAAAGCCCAGATGGCAAAAAAAAATCTGATTAACAGGTGTTCCTGAAAGAGAAAACAGAGATGAAAGGAGAGAATCATAAAAAAGTTTCAAGAAAAAAAAATTTTTTCAAAACAGCCTATCATAATTTTCCAGACTAAAAAGGCATCAAAAGCTTAGCGTCATGGAAGCAGTATCAAGACCTCTTACATCAGATCCTTCAGATCTTCTTGCTGTGTTGGCAGCCTAGTCTGCCAGGCATGAAGATTCCTAAGCAGGATAAGTATAAGGATAACTGCAGTACATCATAATCAGATTGTTAGAAAACAGTGATAAAGAGGAAAATAGTAAGCTGTCTGGGTGGGGCTGATTATTTAAGTGGAATAAAAGTAAAAATTATATGGTGTTTCTTATCAAAAGCTAAGAAAGTTTGAGGAATACAATCTAATATGGTAGTCACCAGCCACATGAGCCCACTGACATTTTAATTTTAATTACATAAAATTAATAAAATCAAAATGTATTTACTCAGTTACACAGCTGTATTTCAAATGCTCAATAGGCAGATGAAGCCAGTACCCACACTTTGAACAGTGTACTGAGAAAAGTCCATTGATCAACACTGTTTTGGAGAAAATGAGCAATCATTACATGATTATTTTAAGGAGAAAATGTCCAAAATTAATTATGTAAATTTAACCCTTCTAAAAGTAGAAAAAGAAAATCAAATTAAAATCAAAATAAAAGGGAGGAAATGATGGAGTCAAAAGTGGAAATCAGTAAAACAGGAAACAAACAAACCACAAAGAAAACTCAGTGAAATCAAACTCTGATATTTCAGAATTTTCCAATATAATTGATAGAACCTAAGGAAACTGAACAAATAAAAGGAGAGAAGACATAGCTTATCAAAATAACAAATAAAAGATTCTACCTATAGATCCAGCAGACATTAAAAGAGTAATAAAATAATGTTATGAAGAAATTTATGCCAATAGACTTCACAACCCAGAGAAAATAGAAAAACTCCTTGAAAAGCACAAATCATCAAAGCTAACCCAAAAAAGAAATTTTACAACTGAAATAATCCACTATCACTTAAAGAGATTAAATTCCTAATTTAAACCTTAACCTTAAAGTATAAATAAATTAAAAAGCAAAATAAAAGATACATAGTAGGAAATAGGAAGATAGAACTTTTCTAAAAGGAAAGAGGACCTAAGGACAGAAAAAGGTGTGAAGAGGGCAGGGGAAGAGAATAAAAAAAGTTAGGATGTTTGAATGTACATGTTGCAACTACCATGGTGAATGTAATAATTACATACTAAAAACATGGACAAAAAAATAAAATTCCCAAGTTGAAAACACCAAGACTGGAGAATCTCACTGGTAAATTCTATCAAATATTTAAGAAAGGAAAAACCCTCAATATTATACAAACCTTTTCAGAAAATAAAGACAGGCTGAAAGCTTCCCAGTTCATTTTATAAAACTAGTATTATCCTGATAATAGCAATCCTGCCAAGGAAATGTAAATAAACATAAAATATTCTCCCCAAATGTTATAAAATTGAAAACAGCAACATGTGAAACAAATAGTGTACCATGACCAAGTGGTATTACTACCAAAATACAAAGTTGATTTCACATTTTAAATAGCAGTTGATATAAATCATATTATTAACAGATTAAAGGGGAATAGTATATGATCATCTCAATAGATGTGGAATAAACACTTGAAAAATCTGAATGTTCACTTATGATAAAACCTGCGCAAAACAGAAATAGAAAAGAGTTTCTTTAATCTAATAAAAGGTATTTATGAACAACTTACTACTTATTTAGTGGTAAAAGGCTTAATACTTTCCCTCTGAAGTTAGGAACAGAAAAGATATCAACTGCTATCAGCTCTCCTCAATTGTTGTACTAAAAGTCCTATCTAGTGCAACCGGAAAAAAAATTAAAGTAAATAAATATGTATTAGAAAAGAAAAATGAAACTACCTTTATTTGCAAATGATATAATTCTGTATGTACACATACTGAGAAAACTATATAAAAATCTTCTAATAAATGAGTTTAGCAAAGTCTCAGAAGTAATATTAATACACAAAAATCAATGGTGTTTATGTTCATAATAAACATTTGAGATGTGAAATTTAGAAAAACATCTAAGGTAACAAAATATTTAGGAGTAAATTTATCAAGAAATACAAATTATGCTAATAAAAATTAAGATTTAAATAAATGATGAGAGGTACCATGCTCAGGAATGGAAAACCCACAGTGTTTTAGATTAAATGCAATCCCAATCAAAATCACAGCCGGCATTTTTGCAGAAATCAGCAAGCAGATACTAAAATTCACATGAATAGATAATCAACACAGAGCAGCCAAAACACTATATTGAAAAAAGAAAAATGAAACTTGAGGGCTTACCCATCTGACTTGAGAGTTATTATTCAGCCACAACAATAAAGAATTTGTTGTCGGCATAAAAATCAATGTATAACTGAACCAAGACTACATAAATGAAGTTAAATTTGCCTTTGACAAAGGTGCCAAAGAAATTCAATTGAGAAAGACTTTACAAAAATGGAACCTGACGTTTTTTAAAAACATTAACTTAAAATGGATTTTATGACTAAATATGAAACCTCAAGCCAAAAACACATCTAGAAAAAAAAAAGGATGTCTTTACAAGTTTAGGGCTGGCAAGGATTTCTTAGATAGGGCACAAAGAGCATGGAAGAGAATAGAAAAATAAGAATTTATATTTATTAAAATTTTAAAATCTCTATGAAAAATTACCTAAATAAAATGATAAAGAAAAAAGTACAGCAACAAGAAAATATATCAATTTTTTAAAAGATAGAGATGGAGAACATATTCATAATACATATACCTAGAAAGAACTTTTATCAAAAATGAATATCAAATGTATACAACTCACTAATAAAGAAAGCAAACAACCCAAATAAAAATGGGCAAGATATTTTAAAGCGTTCCCTAAAGATGTACAAAATGCTATTTTATATAGAATGAAACAATACTTACCATCATTAGTCACACGAGAAATGTAAATTAAAATTACAACGAAATACTTTCACTTCACACCTACAAGGACAGCTAAAATAAAAAAGATTGACAATGCCAAGTGTTGGAAAGGATGAGGAACAACTGAAACATGCATACTTTTTGGTAGAAGGAAACATGTTACTGGCACTTTCTTGTAAAGTTGAACATATGCTTAACATATGACTCAGTAATTCTACACCTACATATTTACCCCCCACCAAAAAAAAGATATAGAACCACACAAAGATTTGTACATAATTGTTCAAAGCAGATTTATTCATAATAGTCCAAAATTGGAAACAACCAAATGTCCAACATTTGGTAAATGAAGAAACAAATTGTAATACATTCATACAATAGCATTATGCACAGCAATAAAAATTATACAACTGAGCATGCTTACAATCCCAATGACTTGGGAAGCTGAGGTAGGGGATCCCAAGTTTGATTCCAGCCTGGGCAACTTAGTGAGACCCTGTCTCAAACTTTAAAGCAGGGGAGGGGCTGAGGAATGTAGCTCAGTGAAAACATCCTGGCTTCAATATCCAGTATCACAAGAAAAAAGTACACAGAAACCTGGATAATCTCAGAAGCATCATGTTGAAAAAAATTACCCAAGCCAGCAAAAGTACATGCTGTAGGATTTTATTCATACTTAACTTTAAAAAGACAAATGTAATTTATGGTTCTAGGAAGCAGATTAACTGCTACCAATGCAATAGTTTCAGGGTAGTGACTGAATGAGAAGTACAAGCCTACTTTTTGGTGAAGGAAATGTTCTCATCTTGATTACAGCAGATCCACATATGTACACATTTATCAAAACTCATGGCCTGCACAAGTAAAATTAAAAAGGAAATGGAAAGATAGGAAATGAAGAGTAAAAGACATCAGAGAAAAAACTATGAACAAGTTAGGCAAAGGAAGAGGAAAAGAAAATTGAAGAAAACAAGAAAGTGAAATAGAGGGACACTAAAACAACTTCCCCTAATCCTTAAAACAACCTTACAAGTTAAAAACAATTACCTTCAACTTATTAATATGGAAACTGAGTCCTTGATATATCAAATAATTTTCCAAATGCTCAGTTCATCAGCTGTCCCCAAAAGCTTTCTTCATGCTAGTAACTGTTATGGTTTAGATCTACAATGTCGTCCATAAGTAGAATGTCCTCATGCCCAGAGGCAGGGCTTTCGACAGCGGTTAGAACAAGGAAGCACTATATTCACCTGCAGATTCCCACTAATGAGTTCAGCAGGCAAGCGTGCTGTTAAGGAAGTGGGGCCTGATTAGAGGCGGGTTACTGGGGTCATGACCCGGAAGGGTTTATCTTCCTCTAGGCTCCTCTTTTCACTCCCTTCCTGACTGCCAAGACATGAGCAGCTTTCCTTCATCAGGCTTTTCCACCATGCCCTTCCAGCCTTGGAGTCAGACAACTATGGATAGAATCCTATAAAAGCACGAGCAGTGATAAACCTCTCCTCCTTTGAGTTGCAGGCATCTGGTATTTTGTCCCCACAATGAGAAAGTGACTAAGACCACAGCACCCTCTGAAAGTCAAGTTTCAGAGAGTGGGTTTTGTAGATGTCAAGCACAAGTATGCATGCAAAGTAGGTATTGAGAGCAGTCTCTGTGGGAGGAAGACTGAAAAGAGAAGGACTGGGCAGAGAGAGAAGTCTATACAGGCCAACCAACTCTCTGCCAATGCCACAGCAGTCACCAAAAAGAACATGGAGCCACAAAGTGTGCCATATTGGGACAAAAGTGTCCAGTCTTACTAGCAGTGCTTCAGTCAGTCATTGCGTATGAGATGCCCCATGAGGAGCATAGCCTTGGTGAGGTGGCCTCTTGTGGCGAAAGCTGACATCTGTGGGTCATCTTCTTCCAGAGAGAATGACATACCTTTCATTAAGAAGGATATAAATGGCTCATCTCAGCATCCACCACAATACTAAAAGATAAATATTTCCCCATCGGGGAAATATTCATTTTTCTCCATCAGAAAAAGAAAAGATTGGGGGAATGTATTTGCAACTCTTTTCACACTCCTACCTCTCCATATGCTGAGGCATCTGCTGGTCTGCAGGTCTTAGGGAAGGGGATCCTCTCCAAGAGACTACCCACCTGTCACTTTCACGAGAGGAGTCCATAGCTAAGAAAGGAAGAAGGAACCATAACAATAACTATAATGACAAAACACTTGTTTTATGTGTAGCAATGATCATGTGCAAAGTATTACATGTGTTTGTTTTTCTTATTTTTGTTTTTGAAGTACTGGGAATTGAACCCAGGGCCTTCACACTGAGCTATAGCCCCAACCTTTTTTTTTCTTGAGACAGGGTGTTGCTATGTAGTTCAGACTGTCCTTAAACTACCTAGCCCAGGCTGGCCTCAAATTCATGAAAGTCTTCCTGCCTCCGCCTCCCAAATGCTGGGATTATAGGTGGATGCCACCACGCCTGGCCCAATATTTTTAAAAAATTTTTGAGACAAGGTCTTGCTATAAGTTGCCCAGGATTGGACTCAAACTTGCAATTTTTTGTGCATTTTTTTTGCCTCAGTCTCCCAGAATGTTGGGATTACAGGTGTGTACCATCATGACCCACTCACCATGTATGTTTTCACTCATTTAAAACACAACAACTGTCTCAGGTGGATGCCATTTTTAAGTCTCACACAAATTGAGCCAAGATTTCACTTCTACCCAAAGGACACAGTGAAGATAATTCCCCACAGAATGGATCCAGGACTCATTTTCTTAGCCCCCACACACTATGGCTTTCTCAGCATTAAAAAGACACTGAAGATTTTTCAGTGACATACTACAAATATATTTCATCAAGTGCCAGCTAGAGTCCCACAGCATCTCTCAAAGATAAGCCACCCACCAAAGTCCTCAGGTTACTCTTCCATTTGAAACAAGAACCTTCTGATTAAACACATATCTTTCCTGAGGCAATCTGTTCTGACCCACTTGGCCTTGAACCATCAGCTTGCATACTAAAATAGTGCAGACCATAAGGAGAAACAGCAAACTAAAAAATCCATCAGGAAGGAAAACAGTGAATTTACCTCAGACTTTAAGTGAAGGATTTTTGGGTGTTGATCCCCTGCCTCTGTATCCTTGATTGGTCTATAACACAATCTGACTCTTGAATACTTAAAAATAGAGATAATTGAACACCCCACGCTGTGATGTGGGGCCTTGAAATTCAGTACTGAATTCGGTGGTGGGAGGGCTAATTTGCATTAACTTAGTCATGCCCACCTCATCAACTTAGATAACTGATGTTAGGTCCCTAGGGTTTCCTAGGAACCTAAGTGTGCCTACAAACACACTAGACTAGGAATCAGATCAGGATTTTATTCCAGTTCTGCATTTACTTAGTTCTGTTATCTTAGATAATTCATTCCATTTCTCAGGGTTTCCTTCATCCACACACTTTGAGAGTGTCCTCAGCATTCCTGTGTCGACATGAATGAGGTAACAGACAAGCCATAAAGGGATCAACTCCTGCTCAGGAGGCAGCATGATTTGCAGGAAGAGCCAGGGTTGGGAGAAAACTCTAGCATGGTTTTGACTTCCTCCTTATTAAACAGGCTTTACAGTAAATGTGTACCCCCATGAGAAATGATCAAACAATAAGAAAAAGAAGATATAAAGTATTTAGAAGGAAACTGTGCCTGTAGAAATTATCTGAGCTCAGGGCTGGGGATTTAGCTCAGCGGCACAGCGCCTGCCTGGCAAGGTCGTGAGTTTGATTCCCGGTACCGGAAAAAAAAAAGAAATGATCTGAGCTCAAGAACAACAAAAAATGTTTACTTCATTGGAAAGACATTTTTGAGTTCACTAGATCTCATCCACCAGATGGAAATCAAGTGTGGCTACATCTATATCCAAAGAACATTAGACAGTACCCTACCTTTTTATTCAGTAAAAGAATATACTGAAATGCACTTTGTAATACCAATTTCCCCATTTTGCTATTAGATACATCAAGAAACAGAGATCAACACTGACTTCTCTGGAGTGGCAAAGATAAATGATTACAGGTCTATTAGTAGAATTTGAGTCTGTCTTCATTTAATTATTGAAAAAAATGTATTTATTGAGCACCTAGATGGCATAGCTATCACACTACCCTTGAGGTTGGGCAATCAAATAATCTCATAAACATAGAGTTAGAACTGTGACAAGTGACAAATCAAGCAACGCAATGAGGACACAGAATAGCAAGAGGAGACTGCTTACTGATAAAAGATCTTGCAGGTTATGTTCATTCATTCATTTACTCGTTTATTCCTGGAGTACTCGTCTATTTATCTAGCAAAGTGTTTGAACACCCACCAAGAAAGAGATATGAGCACCAAAGGATGAGCAATGTACAAAAATAGTTCCTGTACTCTTAGGGATTCTATCTAGTGGAATAGAGACAAAGAAAAAAGAAGAAATATGTAACTGTACAATATGTTGGCTGATGGTGGTGCCATGATGATCAACAGAGCTGGAGAAAGGTCAGCAACAGAGGGGTGACCTGAGTGTTATTTTAGGAAGAATGTCTAGGAAAGCCTCTTTGTTAAGATGCACTTTGAACAGAGAGAAGTAAAGGAGAAAGCTGGGTAGATGAAGAAGGAAAGTGCTCCCAGCAAAGGGAAGAGCCCGGCAAAGACACTGCAATGAGAAAGCAGCAAATAGTTGAGGAACAGCAAGCAAGCCAGTGTGCCTGGAAGCCAGCCAGCAAGCGGAAGGGCGAGAATCCGGAGAGACTTTAGAGGAAGCACTTTATTGGGCCTTAGACATTCAAGGAAAAACTCTGAACTGGATTCTGAATTGGGCAGGAAGTCACCGGAACGTTGAAGGCACAAGCGTAGTACAACCTGACTCGGCTGCGGAAGGCCCGCTCACTGCTCCCCAGATGCAGACGCAGGAGGGTAAACGGAGATGGACATCGCTTCAGATTTTACTTGTTAGGCAACTTTTGAACTTTTTTATTGAGTAACTCTTTTGAGAAATACCAACCAAAGATTTTTTTAAACCATAAAATGTACTTATTTACGTAAATTAAACTTGGAAAGAGAGCGATCAGAACGGCACGTGGCGTTGGTGCAGGTCTCTGAAGCAACCTCGGAGTGGAGTGGACCCCGCAGTCCACAGTGCCGCAGGGCTGGGACGGTAGAAGATTCCGGGATGGGATAAAATGGGTTGTGCAGTGTATTACGTGATAACTTTTTAAGGTCTGAAAGTTTA
This sequence comes from Chinchilla lanigera, assembly GCF_000276665.1. Taxonomy (NCBI): domain Eukaryota; kingdom Metazoa; phylum Chordata; class Mammalia; order Rodentia; family Chinchillidae; genus Chinchilla; species Chinchilla lanigera. The sequence continues at coordinate 15,727,021 of NW_004955449.1, read as the reverse complement.
TTTGTAGGTAGTACAAAATAAATGTGAACATAAATCAGCCACATTTTCAAAACAGCGGCATCAAAACGCCCCTTACCCCAGCGTGGTAGGCGGTAATTACCAGTAGCCTCATGTGCAGTTTGCTGCCTTATTCGAGCACCAAGATAAAACTGGCTCTCAAGGAGATTTCATTTTGCCCATACAACATTTTTAAATGTAACCATATTTTTAAAATATAAAAATTTAAATGTAAAATTTGATTTTCAAACTTCTCTTGGTGTGCTCGATACAGAAACCCTGGGCTATTGTCCAGGACTGGCCTTAGTGGGGCGGTGTAAGAGCACAGGCAGCGGGTGAGTGCTCTCCCTGCAGGCCACCAAGCTCCAGGGCGCTTTCTGACTCAGGCCTCCCCCACATACCTGACTCCGCATCCTGTTGCCGGGAGCCTGGAGCCCTACGATAACGCATGTTGCTGTGCCCAGGTAGCTGCTACCTTCCCTCAGGGCACGTAACCATGGGACAGTCCAATGAGGCGAGACTTCCCAATATTTTTAAACAAAATTGGAAATTTGTATTTCTATTTAGTCTTCCTATTTTTACCCACTAAATTCATTTTTTCAATGTGCTGACAACCAACAAAACACCTGTGAACCCCCAACCGGTGCCTACCAGGTGCTGTCTCCACTAACTGCAGGGAAGAAGTCCACGTAAGAAACGCTATCCTAGTTGAGCCACACTTCCTCGGCTCCAGTTCCACAATGCTGGTACAGAACTCATTGTGATTGTCTAAGGGCAAATCTAGTGTGATTGGATCAATGGGTACATTCACCACATACATGTCTCCGAGCGTTGTGAACAGGCTGGAGGGGGAAATGGGACAAAGCTACTCTCTTGCTTTTCAGGAATAGGCAGTCAACCACATCCTTGACATCACTGACAAGAGAATGGAGATTGTGTTCAGCTACCTTGTTCCTCAATTGCCTTTTATCTTTTCCTTAGCACACTCCCAGAAAGTCCCAGAGTTCTCTGTTACCAGGGTACTCTTTTAGTTTTACTATTACTGTCAGTACTATTACTACTACTCCTACCACTGCTATTAGTGCTATTGCTACTACTGGCTATAACACTGACAATAAATACTGCTGGCCTTACAACACA
>NW_004955449.1:15709286-15724344 GCF_000276665.1 Chinchilla lanigera | reverse complement strand
GGCACTCTTTTCCCATCCATACAGGAGCTGGTTTGATGTTTGCATGCTGCCTTGCAGTTGTTCCTCTTCAGGTTAGACCACGAATGGCAAAATAAATATTATTATTGGCCTAATTTTCTTTTTAAAGGAATGATTTTTTAGATCAATAGCTTAATCCAAAATGCCCTTGGAGCATCTTAAAGGACAAATTGAACAGCTTCAGTAGACTGTGTGCTTCTTCTTAGTCTACATTAGATTGCTTCTGAGAGACTCACAGATAGCCCAGACAGCATCTTATTTCTAGAAAACTAGACAAAAATTGGGCTTAGATGATACCACATGAAGCCACTTCCATACACAGAGCTGTACTTAGCGGGAGCCGTGGGCAGCATGCAAAAGCGGGTGGCCAGCAAGAAACACTGAGTCTGGACCTGCCTTAGCCGCTGAAAGGAGCAGATTGAAAGATGTCTTTCAGGGACTGGGGATTTAGCTCAGCGGCAAAAGCGCCTGCCTGGCAAGCGCAAAGTCATGAGTTCAGTTCCCGGTACCGGAGAAAAACCAAAAAAAAAAAAAAATTGAAGGAAAGATGTCTTTCAAACATCACTTGTCAGGAAGCTAATCCTTCCTTGCTTTATAAATTGTGTTTCGGCCTTTTATAGTACCTCCAATCTAATAGAAAATTTTGCTCTTTTATATTCTAAGCTATATAAAATAGAAGCCGTGTCTATTGTGTATTTTAATACTTCATTTCAGAGCTTGGAAAATGGATGCAACTTGAGAACAATCATTACAGTACAAGTCACAGACAAAAATTACTTATAAAGAAGAAACAAAAGCACAAAACTTTTTCTTCAATGAACTAAGAGAAACAAACTAGCATATATATTAACATATTTTTAAAACAGTGGAGTAGATAATTTGGGGAATTGTATGGACTTCTCTCTACTTCCTATTTATCTTCTATTTTGTTCTTTATTTATAAATATTTTTGAGTTTCTCATACAAAAGAAACCATGCAATATTTAAGCTTAGGTCTTACTTGTTTCACTTAACTTTATGTTCTCAAATTGTATCCATTTGCCTATGAATGACTCAAGTTTGTCTTTCTTTATGGCAGAGTAGTACTCCATTGTGTATAAATATCACATTTTCATTATTTATGTTTACTAACATATTTACCTTCTTCAGTGATCTTCATTCTTTTATATATCCAAGTTTCCATTAAGTACCATTTCCTTTAGTCTGAACAACTTCTTTTAATGTCTTTTTAGTGTGAGTTGCTCATGGCGCATTCCTTCAATTTTGGTTTATCTGACAAAATCTCATTATATTTAGAAAACTTTCCAATTTTTGGAAGACTTTGAAACTCTTACTTTCAAGTAGTTTCCTCTCTCCTGCTTGCTTATAAATATATCATTAGCAAGGAACTCTAGTTTTACATATGTCAGGCCACTTAATTTTATCCCAAATTACTGAGGCTATCTTTATTGTTTTTAGTGTGTTCTTTTTCTTCTGAGCTTCATTTTGAGTAATTTTTTTTGCTATGTTTTGAGCATCACTGACATTTTAATCTTTAGTATATAATCTGCTGATATCCTTGCCAGTGAAATTTCTATTTCACATATTATAGTTTTCAGCTCTAGAAGTTAAATTTGGTTCTTTTCTATCTTGTATGTCTCCCCCAATTGTATTTATATTTGCTTTTAAACCCATACTTGTATTAAGCATATTTAGAATAGATATTTGTCATTCTTGACTCATTATCTTATCATCTCTGCCTGATTATATGTATTTTATATATACATATATACTTGACAAGCATGTCACTTTGTCATATTCCCTTAAAGAGTATTAGATTTTGATCTAAAAAAATCAAGTTATTTGTGAATCAGTTTGATATTCACGATACTTGTTTTTATCCCTTTTAGAGTAGGCCCGTGAACACTATTATTCTAAACTTAATTTAGACTCACCTCTAAGGTCTATCTTTCCCAGAGTTTCTATGAGAAACTTTTCTATGAGATATTCCATGTATTGAATGAGGCTTTATCACTCAGTCTGTGGTGAGCAATTTCCATCCCTGTGTGAGCATGGGAAATTATTTGGCTGCTAGCTCCCTTATCAGTTCATTTTTTGTTATTCCAGGTAACTATCTGAGGCTCGGTCACTTTATAAGAAAGAGGCTTCTTTAGCTCACATTTTTAAAGGTTCTAGAGTACAGCACCAGCATCAGATCACTTCAGCTCTTTTAAGGAGCTGAAGGATGAGTTCACGATGGCAGAACCACATGCAGAGGTGAGAGATATTGCTACAAGACAGGAAGTCAAATAGTAACTGGGGACTAATGTTTTAAGAGAACTATGTTGAACTATTTGTCCAGCTGAGGCCACACCCCCAATGACCAGAGGACCTCCCACTAAGTCCCACCTCTTAAAGGTCCCAACACCTCAACACCACCACATTAAGGATCAAGGCTCCAGTACATAGCCCCTTGCAGGACAAACCACATCTGAACCATAGTGCTACCCTATGATGGCTTATTCCTCAGAAATTTTTATCTTACAGACTGATGGGGTGTTAGCCTATATATGCACAAACTGTGATTCAGCCGAGATTTAAGCGTGTGTCTATAAAGTGTTTTAGTGTGCTTCCTCTGTGTGGTCCCCTCCTCTCCATTACTCTACTGCACAGATTTCAGCTGTCTTGGCTTTACGGTCTCAACTCGGCAATGTTATGAGGATTTGGGCAGAACTTCTTCACTTCTATATGGTATAAATCTGGTGTGTGCAGTCTTATCTCCCTTATAAGGCTTACTGCATTTGTCTTTTGATCTGTAGACCAAAAATCTGGTGCAATTACAGGGCTTAATTTGTTTCTCTTTGTGGGGGTGTCACTACCCTGTACTGCTTTTGTCTGATATCAGAAACTAGTTTTTCCCCCTATATATTTTATCTAGTTTTCTAATTATTTATGGCAAGTGCGTGGTTTTGAGCTTTATTATTCTCTCATTGTCATAAGCAGAAGGCTGTACTGTTTTAAGTGAATTATGTTAACATTTGGAAACAAGTTGATATGAAAAAATTACCACAAATTTACTGGTTTAAAGCAACACAAATTTATCCTGTAGTTTAAAAGCTTTTGTAGGTCAAGAGCCCAGTGCAGGTCCTGCTGGGGGGAAAGCAGGTGTTGACAGTGTGACCTTCTGTCCCGGAGACTCCAGGACAGGACCTGTTTCTTGGCCTTTTACAGCCTCTAGAGACCCCCTTCCTCCACTTTCAAAACCAGGAGTATCACACTGTCCTGTCTTTTTATGTCCTTCTGTCCTGTGTCTTTTGTCCTTAATTGCATCTCCTTCTGACTCTCCTACCTCCCTCTTCCACTATTGAAGGCTTTTGTGTTTCCACAGGGTCCACCCAAACCATGAAAGTTAATCTTCTAGTTTAGTTCATTTTCAACCTTAATTTTTCTTTGCTTGTAACCTAACATATTCACAATTCCAGGGGATTAAAATCGGGACATCTTGGGAGGCTTGTCTACCTACCACAAAGGACAAGTAAACAACCCAACATCATATCTTCCAATCTTGATACTGATTTGGTTTAAACCCCAAATCCCCAAATAGTAACTTCTTACACAACTTTAAAACCCTGCTGTTTAAAGTTTTATAAATATATTGGCAGCTGGGTGTGGCAGTGCACACGTGTAGTACCAACACTCCGGCAGGAGGCTGAGGCTAGAGGATCGCTGTGAGATCAAGACCAGCTTGGACTACATAGTGAGTTCAAGGTCAGCCTGAACAATATAGTAAGACCCTGTCTCCAAAAAGAAAAGGAATATATTGGCAAAAGACTTTATTGAAGCAAAAAAGTTAATTTCAATTTATGTTTTTGTGAATTGGAAGAGACGTGAAGATGAAATTTTCTCGTATTGGTTATTTTATTTGTCTTAATATATGCATCAAGTATATTAAATATATGTATATATAAGTAAATAAATGTTGATGTAGAAAGTCACTATAATTCATCTCACATACAGCAGCAGCAAATTCTACTATAAGGCCATGTGCTAGTATGAATGCATTTTCTTTTTCAAGGTATGTGATCATTCTGCTTCATACTTCACTATGATCTTCACATGTCCACATCTAATTTCCTGACATTAGGTATTATATTCACCCTGGGAATATGGTCTGAGAAAGACGCTACCAGGCCATTTTGAGTTTTCTAAAGCAGTTAGGAAGAGCCAATAAGATTAAGATCCTGTCACTTTATGTTTTGCAATGGTACAGATTGCAGGAGCATGCAAAGTAAATAATAGGTCTGCATAAGAAGCAAAATTGGCAGAGTCTCAGCCAAAAGTGAGACTGCTCATTTCTTTTGATTTCTCCCCTCTCCATCTTCTCATTTTGCGACTTTCTGGAACGTGCTCCTCCATGGCTGGCGCAATTTTCTTCCCAAGCTAGTTGTACATTTCTGAAACGGTAGACATCAAAGCTTTTACTTTTTATCTACTGTTCCTCACTAGAACTTCTTTATGACCACACCTGGTACATAAGAGGTGTGTTGGCAAAACATTCAAAATGCTACTAAATGCCTCTTACTCTCCTGAAGACGGGGCCATCCTCCAGGAAATTCTTGGCACCTTTCATATGAATGTATGGTATTTTCAAAAGCATCCTTTTGTGAAACATTATTCTTTCAGATCTTGTGTAATGCTGTGGGCAAATATTAATTAATCTAACAAATATTAATAATAATTATGGGTGTGAGCACAGCCAAAGGGAGTCTCTTGAAAATACTTCCAGGAAGTAGCACATTTTGTAAAACCAATCAAGTGAAAACATTCCCTCAAGTCCCCTCAATTCCAAATGTGATGATGTTGTCACCCTGTCATCTTGACACCACAATGACAAAGCATCCTTATCCCTTAGCTGTATCTTATGCCACATTAGTGGGAGAGCAAACTTAATAGGCTCCCTGCTTGGGTAGTGTTGAGCTTTTCTACACTTCTCCCTTCTCATCCCAGAGCTGTTCTCACTGGCCTCCATCTTTCCTTACCTATATTCTCTTCTTTTGAAAAACCTCGCTTGTACTAGAAGGTACCCCATCTATTAGCTTCATGATTGCTCTGTCTGATTTAGTCCGTTACTAAATATTATCATAAATTGATTTTTGAGAGCTCATGTGTGTGTGTACATGGGAAACAACCATCTAAGAAACAAGACAAAGCAACTAGTTTCTCTCTTACAAAGTAAAATATGTAGAATTAATGTAGAAAATTTAGACCTCAGAAATTTTGGGGTAAGCACAGTGTTTTTAAAAATTGGCCATTTCTTAAATTAATTCAGTTTATTGGTACACTTTAGTATACATAATGATCACATTCATCATAGGAAATTTGTACCTGTACATGATATATTGTGATTCTTCCCATTCCCCTGCTGTCCCTTCAACCCTTCTTCCCCTCCTTATTTACAAAAGCTTTATTTCCATTTATTCTTTCTTTTCTCTTTTTTTCTTTTTCCTTCCTTCCTTTCACCCTCCCTAATTCCCCTTCCCATTTGAACATTTTCTTCCTATTTCACAATATCTATTATACATTTTCATCCTTATTTACACTTTTGGTTTCTCACACCAGAGAAACAATGCAATATTTACACATGTGTGTTCAATTTATTGCACTTAAAGAGTATGATCTCAAAGTTCATCCATTTATCTAGAAATGTCAGAAGTTTATCCTTCTTTATGGCTGAGTAGTACTCCATTGTGTAAAAAGATCTTCTTGATCTATTCATCAGTTGATCGGCATTTGGGCTGTTTCCAAGATTTAGCTGTTACAAACTGTGATATTATAAACATAGGTGTGCATATATTGCTGTGTTATGATGATTTTAATTCTTTCAGGAAAATACTAAAAAAGAGGAATAGCTGGGTCAAAGGGAACTTCTAGTTTTAATATTTTGAGGAATCACCACACTGATTTCCACAGTGGTTGCACCGGTCTACACTCCCACCAACAGTGGATAAGTCTTCCTTTTTCCCCACAACCCCTCCAGTATTTGTTATTGGTTGATCTCTTGATGACAGTTATTCTTTCTGGAGTGAGAAGGAATCTCAGCATTGTTTTAACTTGCATCATTGAGTGACCAGTGATGTTGAACATTCTTTCATATGTTTATGGTATTTGCACTTCTTCATCTGAGAAGTATCTAGTTGAGATGCCCATTTTTGAATTGGGTCTTTAAGTTGCAGAGTTTTATTTCTTTTAATTCTTTATAATTCTAGATAGCAGTCCTTTTTCTAAGGAACAAGTGGCAAAAATTATTTTTCTCACTCTGTGGGTTGTCTCTTCACTGTTGGTGGTTTCTCTTGCTGTGCAAAAGCTTTTTAGTAAGATGAGATCCCAGTTGCTGATTTTTTGTGATAGTTCCTGTGCAATCAGGGTTTTGTTCATAAAGTGTTTGCCTACACCAGTGTCTTCAAGAGTTCTACCTATTCTATCTTCCAGCAGATTTAGTGTTTCTGTTTTAATATTTAGATCTTTGATTCACTTTGATTTTAGTTTAGTGCATGGTGAAAGATAGGGGTCTAGTTTTAATCTTTGGCATGTGCAGAACCAGTTTTTCTAGCACCACTTATTAAAGAAGCTATCTGTCTTCCAGTGAATGTGTTTGGCTTGTTTGTCAAAGATAAGGTGACTGAGTGTGTCTAGAGTTGTTTCTGCATCTTCTAATCTATCCCATTGATTCTCAGCTCTGAAAAACTGGCCATTGTTATACACATAACCATTCAGAGTCTTGTATTAGGCTGGAAAATTTGGCAACATAGGGCATCACTCACCCCACTGCAATCAGAATTAAATATTGCCTGTATTCCCCAGTGAGGCCCTGTTCCCATTCCTTTCTCCTAGCTTCCTCTTTGCCTGGTTGATTCATTTAAATGTAAGAGGCCTAAACCAAAGTTGCCCTTGAAGCCAGGTACTACAGAAAGGTTCAGCAGCATTTCTAACCCGTCCATAGCATCTATGTAAGTGCAGTCAATGGATATTTATTAAGTATCAAGTATGTGCCAAATGGTTTCTGCAATCAAAGAGCTCATATTCTAGAAGTAAAGGCAGCTAAGGAAACAAACAGCCCAAGCACAGTAATAGGTACACCAGGATCCAGGTAAGGAACAACTTCTTGTTTACAACCAGCATTCTTTTAGGCAGACACCAAGAGTGCTTCCAGTACCAAGAAATATAAACCCAGACATAGGAATCTGTATCCAGAACAAACCTCAAAAACTAGGGGAGGCAGTCACTGCAAGACAGGAATAAAGATGACCTAAATTCTCCATACCTCGATTTTCTCATCTGCAAATGGGAATATTAAAATGCCCCTATGGGGCTGGGGATTTAGCTCAGAGACACAGCACCTGCCTGGCAAGCATGAGGTCCTGAGTTTGATTCCTGGTACCCCAAAATGTAAAATAAAACAAAATGCCTCTAATGAAGCTTTGTGAGAAATAGTTTTTTGTGTGTTAAGTGAACTGAGGTTAAGCCCTTAGAGAATGTTGGACCATCTCAAATGGCTTAAGGTGCTAAGTAATCATTATGGTTATTGTAATACAGGTTAAAATAGGCTCCAAGAAGGAACTTGGTTATGGTAGTGATGAAACAAGTAAGTGGAGGTACAGAAGACCAAGACAGACTTAATTACAGGGAACACGCACAGAGCTCAGTGACAGTGCTCAGACAGAACAGACTATCTACCTTGCAGCGATAAAGAGCTCTGGGCCCAGAACTCCTACCATGCTGATGATATTTTTGCATATCTGCATGACTGCCTTCTTTGAAAGTAGGAAAGGCACCTCTTCTTTGATGTTTCTTAGCACCTGCTACAAAAGTTTGACTTTTAGTAGATCATCAATAAACATTTACTAAAGAAGTAAAGATGTGAACGAATAAGGAATTGTCCCAGCTAGGGGATTGGACAGATCTACGAGCAAAGACTGTGCAGTACCTATTTAAACAATTCCTATGTACTTGTCTTAGTTACTTTTCTCCTTGTGAGACAAAATTCCCAACCCCCAAAGTTAACAGAGGAAGGGCTTGTTTAGCTCACAGTTTGTAGAGGTGTCAGTCCATAACTGGCTGGCTCCAAGGCAGGGTAGCACATGGCAGAGGGGCAATAGCTCACAATGGTGGAAGACAGCAAAAGCAACAAGCGAGAGGGGGGTGCAAGCCTCTTTCCATACCTTATATTTTATCCAGTCTACTGTAAGGCAGTGCCAATCCAATCAGTGGACTGAACCACCAATCACCCACCCTTAATCCCAGCAACCTTAATCCCAGCATTGCACTACCAATCAATCACACACTCTAGATTTAGCTACCTCTGAAAAGCCTGCTCCCCATGACCACTTAAAGCTTTGGGAGGACATCCAGACACAAACCATAATGCTCTGCCCCTGGTCCCCCAAAGACTCATACACATCCCTTTAGGCAAAAGGTATTTAGTCCATTTCCAAGAGTTACCAAAGTCCTAACATTTTCACCACTGCTGAAAAGTCAAAGTCCCAAGTCTCCTCTGAGATTTAAGGCAAGCCTCTATACAAACAAAAAGAAAGTTAAATACTTCCAACATTCAATGACACAAGATAAACATTACCATTCCAAAAGGTACAAACAGGGGGATAAAAAGGAATGGGACCAAAGTAAGTCCAAAATCCAGCATTAAGGGATGGAACCCAACCCCACCCCCCGCCACTGGCTTGTTGCTTTTGCTGTCTTCCACTGTCAGAAATGTTGCCCCTCTGCCACGTGCCACCCTGCCTTGGAGTCAGCCGATTATGGACTGAAACCTCTACAGACTGTGAGCTAAATAAACCTTTCCTTCTTTGAGTGTTGGGTATTTTGTCTGAGCAATGAGAGAAAAACAACTAAGACAGTACTCATAGTTTGGGGGTAATTGTATCACCTGTGCCATTGTCTGGCTGTTTACAAAATCAGTTTCTTTGCTTTATTTTTCTTTCCAAAAAATTCCTAGGCTACTTATCTTCCCTTCTCAAATTTGGGTTCATTCAGGAAGAGTCTTATTATTTAAATATGAATAATTTTATCCTATAGTAAAATAAATAAATCACAGAGGCAAAGAACAACTTTTGTCTCCTCTTCTCTGTCCTTGTCCCACCCTTAAATAGCAGACAGAGGCGGAGTCATCATGTTGCCAAAGGAGACGGCACAGTCCTTGTGGACAAATCTGCCTGCTCCGGAGCCTGTGCTATTGTTGTTGAAAGGCTATTTTTAAGATAAATGTTTTGCCCAACCTCGTTGCAACTCTTGTTCAATACATGCTGCCCTGTGGCATGACTCTTTCCCCCTTCTTTGATACTGCCAACTTTCTCCTCTGGAGCTAACAGCTTGTTTACCAGACATGACATCAGGGACCAAGAAATCCCAGAAGCTAGGACACGGGCTCTGAGCACAGTTCCTTAGCGTGTTTTCCTGAAAAACCTTACGTGCACAATAAGATTATTTACTCCAGGGCCTGACTTTCTCTCAGCTCCCAAAGTCCCTCTGCTATGAGGGAAGAGGGAATTTGGAAGGAATTTTCCTAACCAAGAAACTTTCCAAGAAAAATAGTAATATTTTCTGCTTCCTATATTGGCTCAAATTTGAATAACACCCGTCATCATCCTCTGCCTGATGAGGGCAAGTTATCAACAGATGAGACTGGCAGCCGCCTAATCGTTAGGGTGCAAGGGCACTTGAAATATTTCTTAAGACTACTTCCCTTACTCACTCAAACCATGGGTTCTAAGGCATAAGTTCTCAAACCTGTGCACCTATCAGATTTATCTGGGGAAGCGTGTTAAAATACAGGTTGCTGGCTTTACACAACAACACCTCAACCAGAGTTTCCAACATTATAGGTCTGTGTTGCAATCTACTTAATAATTTGCTCTGATAATAAATTCTTAGATGGCACTCATACTATTCCTTTGTTTTGTGTTGTTTGGGGGTTTTTTGGTTTTTATTTGGCTATGGTCTCCTATTTATATACATATACAGTATTTGTTTTAAAAAAGAAACATAGCTTTACAAACAGTGACCTAAGCTTCCCATCGCATCTCCCTTGAATGAAAGCCACAGCCCAGGGTGTGGGCCTGGATGTTTGGCCTACATCACCCACCAGGAAGGTCCCAGTTGGCAGTCACAGCAAGGAGCCACCTACTGTCACAACCCTGCAACACTGCACCACTTCCCCCAGGTCAGGTGTTCTGGCTGGACCCTGATAATGAAATGCATAAAAACTCAGTAATCAGCAGCGGAAACAAGATGTGCAGCAAGAAGAAAGCTCTCGGCTTCCTCCAAGCCTAGTGTCCCTGGGTCTGACCCCCAGCCCTGGGTACTGTCTGCTGGTCTTTCCTGCAGTTCCTCCAAGCAGTGCTGGAAAATGGCCTCCTAAGCAGTGCACAAAGCTCCTTGCCTCAAGCGAGACAAGACTGCCCTCATGCTGACATTCTATGTCCCCTTCCTGGTAGCCCCAGGACTGTGAAGATGACCCTGATATTGTTAACGTAGGGACCATGCTTTGTGAATCATTGCCCTCCTAAAGTATCTACTCAACACCAGAAAAACTAATCACAGCAACAGAGGAAAAAAATGCATGCCCTATAAATACAAGAATTTCAAATGAGATCTTCAAAATTTAAAGACCCATAATTGTATGATTAGTATTCAGCTGGGCACTACTCACTGCTAGGAAACTACCTAAAGCTGGAGAAAGAACAACCCTAAACTGTTAGAGGCAACTGTCCTTTGTCCTCACACAGGGCCTGGAATGATGCCCCCTTCTACCAATGAAGGTGGGAAATCTCATGATTCGAGGGGCATTAGGTAAAGCACATAGAAGGGTGCTGTTGCCTCAGTAGTGAATAACTTACTACCTCTAGACTGAATAATGCTCCGGTCCCACTTGTCCAATCTGAACAGCAAGAACCAAAAGGACTAAACTGTTTCCTACTAACTTACCTGCGTCCTACACCAAAGTTTAAGAATACAAAAATACAGAAATACCTGGTATCCAATGAGGTAAAATCCACAATGTCTACCATCCAGTAAAAATTACAACAAGTATAAAGAAGCAAGAAATATGATCTATAACAGCATTCTTTTAGGAAAAAATGAGTTCAAACTGCCCCACAATTGACACAGATATGAGAATTAATGGATTAACACATTAAAGCAATAATTATAACTCTACTCAATATGGCCAAAACTGTAGTTTAAGAAATTGAAATACTCAAATTGAACTACCAGAGATGAAAACAAAAGCATTTGAGATGAAAATTCATGGGATTAAAGGCAGATTGGGTATTTCAAATGCAACTCAAACGCATTTCAGGATTAGACTCAAAGGCAGAGCAATGGACTCTGTCCAAAGTACAAGAGGAAGAGGAAATAATTCAGTGCACCACAGTGAACTGTGGGACTTCCAGAGGCCTAACAGTGTCACTGAAGTCTCTAAAGGAAAGAAGAGGAAAGGAAAGGCCTGGTGCACATAGAAGAAAAATAAGGGTGACAGCAGATTCTCAGGGGAAGCAATGTAAACAAGAAAATAGTAAATAGTGTCTTTACAGTACAGAGGGAAAAATGTTCATACATGAATTCTGTGTCCAGTAAAACATCTCAAAAGGGAAAGGGAAGAAAGTAGAAATAATTCATTACCAGCAAGCAGATTCATACCACAAGAACTGTTAAAGGCAAAAAGACATGATACCAGGTTAAAGTATAGATCTACACAACAGAAAAAGATGAGAAATAGTAATTACCCCAGCAAATATTTTTTTCAACAACAAATGTATGAGATAGTTACTGTTAGCATGTGCATTTTACAGATGGGGAAATTAAGGCACAAAGAAGTAAAGGGACTTACCCCAAGTTGGACAGGTACTAAGTAGCAAGACTGGGATTATCATGAAAGTACCTGGTCACAGACTCGGGTTGTTACTACTTATGCTATACAGGTATGGCAAAGACACAAATCTTAAAAATGAGAGAGAAAATATTTTTTTAAAAAAATTAGAAGATCAGCCTAGAGGATCTAGTAACCAAACAATAGGTCCACAGTTGAGCAAGAACTGTGAAGACTGGGCCAGGGATATAGCTCAGCGGCATAAGCGCTTGCCTGGCTAGCCTGAGGTCATGAGTTCCTTTCCTGGTACCAATAAATAAATAAATAAATAAATAAAATAAAGAACTGTGGAGACAAATCCTAACAATTATGTTGAGAAAAAAATACGTCACAAGGATTGATCATGAAAACACAAGACACTTCTCAACATCAACAGAGTGTGCTGGATGATGTAGAACTTCTCCAAAATTCTAACAGCCCAACGAGAATTCTATACTTCCAAACTCTTCATTAGGGGTGACGACAGAATAAAAACATTTTCAACTCTGCAAGTTCTTAAAAAAAAAAAAAATACTCCCCAGGAACTCACTGGAAGATTCACTTTAACAACACAAGAGGGTAAATGACGAGATGCTGGGAGCCTCAGCTCCTACTGGAGAGCACCTGAAGAACTCAAGGAAGGGCGCCCACAGGCAGGCAGCAGCGACAGGTCCAGAGAGCAAGCAGTCCACCCAGACAGCAGGACACAGGGCTCCAGGAAGACTTCACGGGAAATGTTAGATTTCATGTCTGGATACACTGAGGGGAGGTCAACAATTTATGAGAGCATTTGGTGAAGAATTACAGATAGTACACTGAAAACTTGGTTAATGTAGTAAGAAAATAATTGACTGGAAGAAAATTTAAAAGCTGCATAGGTGTATAACACTTAGTGATCATAATATTAAACGGTGAAAACTGTACTTTACTTCTGTAGAGCTCTGTGAAGGAAGAGACTTCTGCCTGGCTCATAATAGGCACTCAGTTAACATTTACTGAGCCTATGGATGGAAGACAAAAGGTGCATTTGCTGGAAAGAAGCCAAGCTCTCCTCAAGGAACAGCCCTTCCCTACGCATATTCTGCTGAGAAGAAAGGCAATGACATCATTTTGATGCAAACAAGAAAGCCAAACAAGATGTAATTTCTTTTAACAAGCAGTAGCATGCAGTACATATATATTAAGACCCCAGGTGTTGGAATGAAGTCTGGGTTCTACTCTCAACTTCGCTGCTTTCACACTGTGGGGTAGATAGCATCACAATATTCCATGAGTCTTAGCTTCTCTAAATGCAAACAAAAATATAGCGCCTGTCCAATAGTGCTCCTATGAGAAGAACCTACTCAGTAGTGAACAAATCACCTAGCATATGGTGAATGTTCAATAGATATAACTAACATTGTTTGCAATTGTGATTTAAAAACCACCTAGTAGATGGCATGAACACCAAGTAGGATAAAGAAACAGCTGTAACAAAGGCAAATACACGGTGTCATCAGTGTGAGCAGAAGGAGGGGAGAGAAGCCTCTCCAGTCCTTGGCACTCAATATTTGTTAAAGGAGCGAATCATGGATGCACTTGAATGTCAAAGCAACAGTTTTCGAGTGGCTCTAGTGACATCACCAATTTTCAGATCGAGAAATGTGTATGAGGCGAGGATCAGAGTTATTTAGACTTCAGCTGTTGAGGACTGTCAAGATGAAGGTACAGCAGGAAACTCTGTACAGTTCATGTCTTAGAGTGGCAGGCCTCTTGAATTATGTGAATTAATTAGACTTCAGAATACTGTCTTCCAGGTCCCTGACAGTATGGCAGCTAGTTTTGGAAAGAAAGCTTGGGGGCCAGTGAAAAGCTCAGACATGAAACACATCTAGTGATGCAGAGTCCTTCAGGGCTTTCCAATTTAAGTGGAGAAATTACTGTTACTTTAGAGACAGGGGTGAGGAGGAACAGGGAGATCAACTCCTTTGGGGAGAAGCTAACATTCTAGAAAAAAAAGAGATTAGTCCAGGGCATGTGTCATTTATTCGTTATTATGGAGAATAGTTAACTAGGTCTACCAATTAGTAATCGGGAAAAAGCCAAAAAGACAACATTAAAGTTAGAAGAAACCAACTGGGTGACCTACACTTTGGCTGAAGACAAAGAAGAGAAGCGAAGAGGTGAAACTATGAACAGAAGTTGGACAGGGAGTAACCACAGGGCCGGGCCGCTGGTGGCCCGGAGTTCAGAGGTGGCCCCTGGAACTGGAGCGCTGTCTTCTGTGGAGTGGACCTGGCCAGTAGGTGCCACTATCTAGGCAGTGTCAATAAAGCTACTTCTGTAAATATTAGAGCAATTGAAAACTGGACTACAAAACTGCTGCTACACAAAGTTATTGCCATTGCCAAGGTAAGAAGGGAAGCAGGGAGATGCTGACAGCCTACAGGCTGGTTGGGAGGGGCAAGTCTCTTCCTTTTCTGCCTTGCTGGGGCCCTCTAATAACCCCTACCCCGTGGCAGAGCAAGCTGGTGGAGTCAGCCTGAGCCTCACAAAATGGTGTATAAAAGGGTGAGCTTCAAGCTGAAAGATGATTGTTTCTTATCTGGACAATGTCCATGAAGTATAACAGCCTACCTGCGTTTTCTCACAGATCTTTTGAAATAGGATGTCTTCATGTATCAGAAAGCAATTACAGGAGGGATAGGAAAGTAGCTCAGCAGCAGAGCACTTGCCTAGCATGTGCAGGGCCCTACGTTTGATTCCCAGATCTGCAAAAGAAAAAAGGAAACAAAGTAATGCCAGATGTGGTGGCACAGCCCTTAGCCCTAGCTGTCTGAGAGGCTGAGGCATGAAAATGTCAAGCTCAAGGCCAGCCTAGCTAATTTAGCAAGACCCCATCTCAAAACAAATTTTTTAAAAGGGGCCAGGACTGGCCAGGCTTAGTGGTGAATGTCTGTAATGCCAGCACTTAGGAGGCTGAGGCAGGAAGATCACTGCAGCCTGGGATATATAGTGAGTTCAAGACCAGCCTGAACTACATAGCTACACCCTTTCTCAAAAAAAAAAAAAAAAAAAGGGGCTGGGGATTTAGCTCAGCGGCAGAAGCGCCTGCCTGGCAAGCGCAAGGTCGTGAGTTCGGTTCCCGGTACCGGAGAAAAA
>NW_004955449.1:15665084-15709186 GCF_000276665.1 Chinchilla lanigera | reverse complement strand
AGATACTCATTCAGCAATAGAAAAAGAATTAAAAATTAAAAAAAAAAAAGGGCTGGGACTATATCTCAGTGGAAGAGCACCTACCTAGCATACACAAGGCTCTGTGCTCAGTCCCCACTACGAAGAAAAGAAAAGGAAAACAGTATAGCCTGATGCAATAATAGGTGCCTACAGTCCCTCTACTTGAGAGGCTGATGCAAGAAGGATCTCTCAGACACAAGAGTCTGAACCACTGTGGTTGTGAGACTGTGGTTGTGAGTTACATGAGTGAGACTTCCTCTCTCTCTCTCTCTCTCTCTCTCTCTCTCTCTCTCTCTCTCTCTCTCTCTCTCCCCCACAGAGGAAGACTTTTGCTTCAAAAAATTTCACAAACCAACTGTGTCCTCACCCCAGACCTTTTAGTGGCTTCTGAGTAGCCAGAGATTATGGCCCAATACAAATGAAGATAGATGTCACCTCTGAGGACTGTGAGGCCAAAGATGTGGCTTTGGTCTTAGAATCAAAAGGTCTACTCCCAGCACATCAGCAGTCTTCTTAAGGCCTAAATTTTTTCACTGGGTACCATGTAAACCTACTTTCCTGGAGGGGCTCACATGTTTCTTCTCACCTTTCCCCAGCCTCCTCAAATACAGAAATCTTACAAATGACAGCTGGTTTCAAGTCAGTTAGTGAGGGGGAAATCAGATGGTGTTAAAACTGCTTAGAAGTAAGATGAATTTGAGGCCTACCCACAACCTTTTGGTCTACACAGCCAGATTACCTTTCACAGGTAAGCAGCAGAGAAGTCACTATTGATCGTTCAAGGGCCAGGCTGCACAAGACAATGTATCACTAAATGCTAGGCTCACGCCAGTCAGCACACTGAAGTTGGGACCCGTTTATTTATGTCTGGAAACTTCTCACTTAAACTCTGTAGTCACTGAGAAAGATGGCAAGAGCTATTTAATGTCATTTACTCATGATCTCCCTTTTCTTTTTTATTTTGCTGAAATTTGTGTACAACACCCAGCAGGATGGCTACAATGGAAAAGAAAATACTGAGTACTAGTGAAAATGTTGAACAATTAGAACTCTCATGCACAGCTAATGGCAATATACACTGGACAACCCTGTTTAAAAATGGATTTGTAAAATCTACCAAAGCAGAATATATGCCATACCCTATCCCCCAGTGATTCCACTTCTGCTTGCGCACATCCTGTATGAGTTCCCTTACAAAGTATTTCATATTAAGGGAACTTCTGCATTAGGAGTCAGGAGAGTCTTTAGTCTTGAGGTTGGGGAGTAAGGTGGGAGCAGGAGGGAGACTTTGAAGGTGCTGGTAATGTTTGTCTTCATCTGGATGCTGTTTCCACGGGGCAACCGATTTATAAAAGTTCAAAACAGTTCAGCAAGACACTATGACACACGCCTGTAATCCCAGTTACTGAGACAGGAGGATCGCAAGTTCGAGGCCAGCCTGGGCAAGTTAGTGAAACCATGTCTCAAAATTAAAGAATACTAAGTAAAAGAACAGGAACACATCTCACTGAGAGAGCACTGTATTCAGTCTCTAGCATTTAAAAGAAATTTACGTAAATTTACCAAGTTGTGTGCCTTTATGTAAATATGCAGCAGCTCAATAAAAGTCAAACATGACTCCATTCTACTAAGTATGTGCCAAAAGAACCGAAAGCACAAACTGCAGGAACTACTTGTACATGCATGTTTACGGCAACACTGTGCACAGTAGTCAGATGTGGAAGCAATGCAAATGGTCACAGATAGATGACTACATGGATTAACAACATGAGACATATATAGCTGTATCTGTATATCTACATATATCTATATGGAATATGACTCAGCCTAAAAAAGGACAGAATTTGGACGCATGCTACAACATAGATGAACTGTGAAGTCATTATGCTAAGTGAATAAAGGAAGTCTCACAAAAAAGGCAAATACTGTATGATCCCGCTTATGTGAGGAACTTAGAGCAAGCATACTCATACAGGCAGAAAACAGAACAATGGGTTTCCAGGGGTGGGAAGGGGAAAGGGCAATTCAATATTTAATAGACACAGAATTTTACTTTTGCAAGATGAAAAGAGTTTGGTTGGTGGTTGATGGATGTAGTTGCACAACAAAAAGAATGTACTTAATACTGAAGAACTATATACTCAAAAACTGAGATGGTAGATTTCATTTTTTATGTAAATAAATTGAAAATTTAATTTTTAATTTAAAAAAAGTTAAATTTGACTCTATTATATACCTTCCAAGTAAATGGATGTTACTAAAGCTAATAATTGACCTCTGTAGAACATTCTACAATTGTATCCCCTTCCTTTTTGGCCTACACTATCTTTTTAACACTCTCACACATAGAAAGCTTCAGAATGGCCTCTCCTGTTCACTTTATGGATGCATAAAAGCACTCTCACCTGAACCTTCTAGTGAACCTTCTACTGAACAACATGCCTTGACACATTTCCTCCTATTGAGACCCACAGCTTCCCTGCGTAAAATGTGGGTCCAGCTTGTTATTCTACTTGAGAGTTGGGGAAACAGAGGAGAAAAAAAAACACGGCTAAAAGTAGAAAAAAATAAAACTCAAAAATTTTGATACCACATTCAAGCTAGAAGACATTCTCATCGTACCTCCAGGTTTGATTAGTTGTCTTGAGAGCAAATTCAATTTTCAAGTTAGTTATGTACATCTTTTGTATTGCATAGATCTTACTTATTGTTATATATTGAAAATAATTTCACTTTTTGACTTGAAAACAGTTTATTTAATTTATACAAATAACTACTAAATACAAAAAGTAGATTAAAACAAAATAGTTATTTTTTTCTGGCAGAGTTTAAATGCACATAATGGATAATTCCGAAGAAAATGCATTTTCCCCACAGCGTTCAGGACTAAAATTCTACTGAAATCTTTGCTTCTAAATCAGTAATATATTCGGTGGTGTCAGATAGATAATGACTAAATACGTTTGCATATGAACTGAAAAAAAGTTACAGTCTACACACATACAAATGTGAAGCACTTAAATGTGAATTTAACTGATAATAAAATGAAAATGTCCATTTCAGAGTATAGTGTTAAAAACATTTTGGTAATAAAATCATAAGACCACATAAAAATAAGCTTTAACATATGCATGAAGCAGTTTTGTAAAAACTGCTAAGTGCACAAGTAATAAATAATTTGCAAAGTTGTGTATAAACAATTCCTAATGTTCAGCATCGTTGTAAACATCAGCACATGTGTAAAATGCAGCAAAGTCTGACATTACATTTTCTTTTGCCAAATTGAATTCCTATTACCCAAAGACAGACCAGTGGAGTATGCAGCCAACGTTTTGGCAAGTTGGGTCTTTAAAATTAAGAGTAACAGTGCAAGTAAGGAATGCAAAGAATTCCTAGTGCAATAAAGAAGAGAAGCACAGGCAATATTGCTGATTAAAAATTCACCACCTCCTGGAGATTCCCTGGGGAGTGTCTAGGAGACCTGTGAAGGATATGCAAAGCCAATGTCTTAATGCCCAGATCTCTTTTAGGATTTCTCTGTGTTCCTCCAGTTCCCTACCTTTGCAACAGTATCTGTCCACCATTAGTCTCTGCAGAGTGAACAGTTCATGAAATGCCCAGTTGACAGTCATTGAGCGAGGTCAGGGTGGTTTTGGTGTCTCCCCAGCATGTGGCTGGGTATGATGTCTGCCTCGTCAAAGCAGCCATTTAGGGAGGGAGACGATGGATTCTGTTCTGACAACCAGTCAGACCAGCGTTAGGTCCCAGCTGGACAATGACAACGTTAAATCTTCCTTCTTAATACCACGAAAATGTCAACAGTCAGTTTTCAATTTGTCTAGGGAATTATCAATTTTGGTCAAAGTCTTTTTGATGCGCAGTGCTGTGAGTCTTGCAGATGGATTTTGATACCAGCATTCTTTCATCAGCTTGGCCAGGGAAGTTAATGTCTGAGAAGACAAAGAACAAATATCACAATGACAAATTGGCTTTTAAACAGTGGCTCTGGAAACTGGGCAGATGTCAGGTGAACTGTTATGAAGTTAAAGATGTGACTGGCATCTTCTTTACACAACGAGTCAAGGCCTTAACCACTAATAAAGGAGGTACTCTTAAAGAGTTCCAAGAACTCTCTGTCCTCTCAATACTACCAACCCCTTGATGGTTTTATGGGTGCTACAAGCACTAGTACTAACCTAGAGATACTAGTGAATTCTGCAATTACAGTGATTTTTCAAAGTCTTAGATCCATTAATCCTTATGAGAAGTAATATAGTACAGAACCTAGAGCCGCTTGTGTTTGCAGTTTCTGGTATACAGAGATGGAGAAGAGACTGACAGCAAGACTCCAGGTCTCTTGGTTTACACACAAATTGCAGTCCTAGGGCTAATAGCAGTACTAGTAAGTCTCCTAATTCTTGGAGCTGGTCAATCACAGAATTCTTGTGAATAATGTCATTCATTAGCGCAACCTAGCAGAGAAGACCAGTTCAACAACCAGACTACTTTCCAAATCTATGCTATTAGGCCCTAAAACACTTTCATACAAAATAATGAGGAAGAGCAGTGGGTATACAGTGCAGATCATGCAAATACTGACCACCAGTTAACACTCAAGAGCAAGCAAATAGAAAACAGCTACAGACAGCTCTAAAAGTAGGAAATGGGCACTCTTACCGGGTCTGAGAACCATCTGTTGGGTATGTTTGGCCTCTGTTGATCCACACAGACTACTTTCCTCATATCTTCAAAACTTGGGTCATTGGGAACTACATCATAAAATGGCGGCTTGTAATCCTCCACTATACCTGTACATAGGAAGAGAATTATGCTGCATTAGCAAGGGCATCAACATTCCTCGGGGTTTTACTGATGGGCATCATAGATTATGATAGGATAAAGCCCTTCCTTCCTTCTTTCTACCTCAAGGAAATTCTGGAAGCTACAGTAAGTCCTAGAACAAGTGCAGAGCAAAGTAATGCATACCCTTTCAGAAGCTGGATGGAAAATGATTGGAAGAAAATATGTGAAAACATTTCATGTAATCATAATTATTAATAAAATGCTTCAACAGTGTATACAAACAGATCTGCAATGCCCAGTAAGGCGCAGGGAGATCCACCCAAAAACTGCTTTCATAATCAGAAAGCAACAAAATATAAAAGGAAATATATGAATCTAGCCATTTCTGAGCATAAATAGAAATAAAAGGTTGTTCAAACTAGACCTAGAAAAAAATAAAGAACAGTACCAAAGCACTCCTTTTGTTATTAAATTATTTTGTCAAAAAATAATTGCTATAAAATAAGCTCTCCCATGGAGAGAGATACAAATAATGTAGTAAGAGGCAGTCATGTCCTCCTTCATCCATTCCACATGACAGGAAGTACTTCTGTGTCTTGGCACTGTCTGTTTGATGGTTCTATTAGTTAGTCTCAGATTAAAAGCACAAAATAAAATGAAGGAAGGGTAGCCACTGGGAAAGCAGAAGAAGAGTGAAACAGGATGAACTGCTCATAAACCAACCCTCACCTCAAGGCAAATATGAAAGTGGCTACTTTAAGCGGCTGCCCAGCATGATTTCCAATGGCTTGGAAATTTTTCTAGTAAAATTTCACGAACAGAGAAAGTAATTCCACAAGTACAGAAATTTATAACTTCACCACTTGGAATTAGAAAATGGATTCTTCCCCTTATAGCGAGGAAATAACAAAAGACAATATATTATTTCTTTTCCCTCATCAAAGCCTCGGGTAATGCCGCCGGTGGGTACATTGGTTTAAAGCTCTTTTCTCTTCCTCCGTGCAACTTTCATCTATTTCTAAGTACAGTGCCCAAGATGCTGCTACTGAGACAGAAGGAGGGTATGTGAGGAGTTATAATTAAGTTTTTCTAGTTCTTACAAGCCACCTGAAAGCTTCAATCTCCTCTTCATTTATCACAGAAATTACTTAACAGTGAGAATGTATTCTCACAAATTTCATATAAATACAAACCACTTATGCAAAAGATTAGATATGATAAGGAGCATCTGTTCAAGAAATACTACAGATTTTTTTAACTTCACAAATTCAACTAAAGAGTTTATTTTAAAAATGGAAAGTCATCTAAATTGTATTTTTAAAATCCCAGTTGATACTCTTCTTAATTATAACTAACTTATCTATCTATTGCATAACTGCATTTGTAATGTGTATCAGTCAGTGAATTAAAACCTTTCCTGAAAAATGAAATAGCTTATATTGGGCATAAACCACTGCTTACAGAAGAAAATTGGGACCATCTCATTTCAGAGGCCTTACCTACTTTTCTTGTAAGGGTCCCTGAAAGCATTCAAACAAAAATATTTTAATTATTTTCAGTACTAAGAAATACCACCTAAATTACAACTGGAAATGAACCTAAAAAGAGAACTTCTAGCTTTTCTTGGGGTACGTGAATGGATAGCCAACAATAAAATATGTGCCTTTCACCATCTCTGAAGTTTTCTTTAGGTATACATTTTATAACCTGGCTTAATTCTTTAAAAATCCAGGATAACAGTTGTCTACTTGGAGTAATTTGCCTGGTAATTAAGGGAAGGAGGATATGAATGGGAACCGCAAAAAACACAAAAAACACAAAAAACACAAAAAAATTTAAAACAGGGTTGGAGATTTAAAACAGATGACACCCAATAATAACTGCACTATACAAATCTAAATTTTTCTTCTGTTGCTATTTCCCATGTTTTAACCTCATTAAATATCCCCATATTTGTAAAAGGAATCTAGTTTAAAAAATAAAGCCTGGGACTTAGTCATAACTCTCTTTCTTCAATCACTGGTCAGTGGTTGATTGTTTCCATCTGACTCTGGCTGTTCTTCTCCAAACTAAAATAAACCTGGGACTTAAATGCAGCAACCAATTGGAACTCCCTCTGGTCAAGGAAAGCAATCATTTCCATCAATGCAAGTACACAGTACCTATTATGTGTGGAATGCCATAGAAATGCTGGTGTGATACCTATATAAGACATACTCTTATTTTTCAAGGAAATCAAAATCTAGTAGATTAACACAAGTCCCTTTCTTTTTTCCTCTAATAATGGAAATCTTGTCAAAAAAGAACCTGAAAACCTTTTTCATCCCACTATTTATAGCTTGAGGTAGAAAAGTAGAAATTCTCGCTTATGTTATTTCTTAGTTGTTACACTGACTCAATGATTATTTGAGCCCTTAAATTCTGTGTATCAGAAGTTATGCTTGGCCGCAGGTATACAGACATGTTTGGTGACAAGGAGCAGGGTAATGACAAAGGCAGATGAGAAAATTATAAACTCGCAGTTGAGCGGGGCAGTGGATGGGGGAGGCAGGAGCGGTACTTACGCAGGGCTCAGAGAAGGACACAGCTGTGTGATTTATTAAGCACGAGCTCTTGTGTTTTGGCAGGAGGTACTGGGGTACTACATACTATCTGTAAACTGGGTACCATGGAAGCTTAAAGAGTTTTGCAGAACCCAGGGCTTGGGTAGGCAGAGCTAAGCAATTTGTGAGGCAGATGGAGGTCAAGGAAAGAAAAATCACCAGGAAAGAATACATTGCAGGCAGAAGCAAGGTATGGGGGAAAGAAAAGGATTACAGTAGCCTCTCACGTCGGAACGACACACGGGTGTTCTGTGGGTGATGAGGACAGTGGACAGAAAGGCTGGGAAGGGTAAGAGATGAGGCCAGGAGGAGCGGTGACTTCTGTTAAAGTAGAAAGTGACTGACTAACAACTGTTCCTCATTTCTGACTGAAAGTGACAATCTGCAGAGCCAGGCAAAAAAGTGCACTGCGAGTGCTACACAGGCAGCCCCCAGTGAGCCCCTGCCAAGTCGTGAGACAGCAGAGAGGACAGCAGAGATTCAGGAAAGCAACTAAAAATGCAAAGCACTTCAAGCGCCAGTGAGCGGGACAAACAAGCAATGATGCAAAAGTGCAGGGGAAGAAGACCGCGTGTGCGGTCAAGGAAGGAACAGCCAGCCAAGCCTCGCCTTCCCAGTAAGGCGGCTGCTGACTCAACAGGGCCACAGGAAAGCAATCGGAGAAATTATTCATCACCTACTCCCCCACAACTTTGGGCACGTGGGACTGATCTACACAATCGTTTTTTCTCTGGACATATGTCGAAGTGAAAGTTTTCTCTTCTCTGGGGCTAACCTATCTTTACCAACCCAATAGCCCTACCGCTCACACACGCTGCCTGGCTCTGAGTACACCTCATTCACAGGCTGTAGTGTGTCAATACCTTTAAAGTACACATCACAGAGGTCATGTGTAAATCAACAAGAACACCCTCCACATGCACTCTTAAGTGTATGAAATGCCACATGTCCAGAACCAAGACCTCCCTCAGTTCCTGCCCACCAATGCCCCTGATCAAACACTCACCTGGCCTCACCTTGACAGGTGCCTGGTATGTGTGTTTCCCAGCCTCCTCAGTTACCCCTCACTGTACCCCACAGCCTCTAGCGAGATCTTTAGAAGAGAATGAGGACCAGCCCATGCCACCCTCCTCCGCACAGACGCCACTGGGGTCACCCTGGGGATGGGTTATTCCCTCCTGCGGTCCACTCCACCTCTGTCTTCCACATGCCTGCGAACTGGCCGCACGGGAATGACTCGCAGTTCCATCCAAAGGTATTTTTAGGGCTTCCCTCAGCTCTTCCTTTTGCATGGTACACTCACTGTCATCAATGTCTAGCTGTACTTCTCCTTCCAACCTGCACCTCACATCCTCAAGCCAGCCCCACAAGCTCCTACGCAACCCATCCATGATGCAGCTGAAGCCCTTGAACCTCTGAGAAGGTCTGCTGCCAAGAGTTCAGAGCCCTGAAAGTCACTGTTCACCCTAGATTCACTCACCTCTGTGTAGACCTCAATCTGTTCGTAACAATTTGTATTTTCTAAAAAAATTTGAGCACCCTTAAATTGGATTTTTGTTTTACTTTTGTTCAACAGTCTCCCCAGAACCTAAGACAATATAGTACCTACTATGTTACAAACACTAATACAAGTGAAATGTTAATTGTATGTTCCCAATCCTTTATCTAAAACTTCTGATGGCCAGGTATGTTGGATCACCACAAGTTCAAAGCCAGCATGGGCTACATAGTGAGTTCAAGACCAGCTGGAGCTACACAGTGAGACCCTGTCTCACTAAACAAAGAAGTCCTCTGATATTAGATGCACTTGCAGAATTTAGAAATTTTTTTTATTTTTTAGTAGTCATGAGGTTCAGGCAGGAAGACCATCATGAGTTTGAGGCCAGTCTGCACTATAAAGTGACACTCTGTCTTACAAAGAGAGACAGAGAGAGAGAGAGAGAGAGAGAGAGACTGTATACATTTTATAAAGGTAAGGGGAGGCATGCACTATATTTTGATACCCCCAGCAGAGTCTAAGGAACACTCCACAACCAAATACATTTCCGCAGCAAAATATATGAATATATCTACTAAATGGAAGGGATACGGATTACATATGGACTCATACTCCTTAAGGTCAGGGCTGACCATCAAATGAATTCAGGTCAGGGGTCCTTCCAAATACATTATGGAAAACTTTTGCGTTATAAATCTTTGGTTGCAGTTAAGGGTCCATGAATCAGGCAATTCCCCAAGCAACCCAAAGATGAGGCAAAGATCTACCAACAAGATGTGAGGGCCACATAGCTAACACCTTTCCCTGCCTCCAAAAGAAAAAACGGGGGAACACACAGGAAGATGCTCTCGTCCCAGTTCACAGCTAATGAGTGGCAAAGCTAAACTACAATCCAGTTTCCTATTTGGATCCTAGATAATGGAATACGCCTCTCTGTGTGGATCTCATGCTGCAGTGTGGTCAGTTCACAGCACAGTCTTTCTTCACTATCCTCCAACTAGGGCAGACACATTCCACATCCAGGGAAAAGGCGAGGGGAAGAGAGTCCTGGCCTCCATCTCCACAGAGAGAGCTGTTGTCAACAGTTAGTTTCTACAGAAATATTATTGAGGTCCTTCAGAACTTAGAACATCAGGACTAAAGCCATCTCAGAAAACAGAAGAATGGTTTATATTTGATTCCTCAGAAAACTCTAAGTTAACACAATGTTTCCTCCAGGGGTGGCAAGTGAGACAGTTTCGTGGATAAAATTTTTTCCTCTTATTAACTGCATATTTATTTGTATCACTGTCTTCCATTTTTGCCACATGATACTGGTTTTCCAATTCCAGCAGTGGTATTAATTTCCTTTTAAAACAAAATTAAGTTTGAAAAGAGGCAATGTGAAGAAAAAGTGTACATATACAGGTGCATGTGGCATTTGGATACGGAAAAAACATGAGGGCAATATGCTTATGTTTGAGACTTGGGAAACATTAAGTTTACAAAAAGGCATTGTTCCTGGTGAGATGGGGTTCAAAGAGCTTCATCCAATATATATGTTACTTCACCTCCCACACTTCACTGGAGAATGTCAGGATATATTTCACACCACGATAAAAGATGACTAATGGATAAATAGCTGAGAGTGGTCATAGGAGAGTAGATGACAGCCCGAGTCCTGACTCCCTTGGCACTGCAGTCAAAGACTCAGAACCCAGGGATCCCTAGAGGCCCAAGGCAAGCAGTCCTTTCTGAAAGCAGCAGTGGAATTGGAAGGGCAGCCCCGCCTGGGTACAGGAAGGCTATGAGAGCCGTGCCACACCCCTCAGCTCCCTGCAATTCATGGGCACATGGATCAAACACATTACTCAAAGTCAGAGCCAAGTGACTTCTCAGGAACCTGTGTTAAAATTATATGACTGAGACTGTCATGGAAGTAAGTAACACACCAAAACTCAATGGCTTATAGGTTACTATGTAGTAAAGCCCTGTGAGAAATATTTACAGTATCACAGTTAAGTTGTCAGAAAGCAAGGCAAAAGCAAGACCTACATGGATATTCCACAAGTCAGATGGTGCATACTGCCAAAACCTAGACAGAGAGAAGCACCACAAGGGTTCTGAATGTTTGGTAGCTATGAAGACCTCTTGAGAAAAAGATGGTGTCAGTTATGGACTGGTAGGGCTATTATACCTCTAAGGCACCGATATTTGTGCTGGAACACTGTTCTTAGAAGTGAATCAGGAAAAGACACTATTGGGCAGTAAAGAACATCAGGTTATTTCGGCATGAGGCCAGTTGACTACTGTCTTTTGTTCTGAGTTTCTAAATCAGAGGTTTGAAATTCCAGGAAATTATGGAGGGCAAAAATCCTTCCTTCCACCTAACCTCCATATTGCTGCCTCCAAAATATCTATCTAAAGATAAAAAGAGACAAATGAATAAAAACCTTGAAATTACTTCAATGAATCTGAAACATTTTCCCTACAATTCATCTGTTTGTCTAAGCCTTAATGTAGACTAAAGTAGTGAATCAGAATCACAAAACATGTTTGATATGAAGTTGTGGAAGAAGTCAGAGTTGTCATGGTTTCCATACACAAGCGCATCGTGCTTAGGAACAGCAGCACATGTGGTTTCCTGGCAAGCTCGAGGATTAATTGGAAGAGGTTTTTCCAAAATATAGTATGTGTGCCCAGCCTAAGCTTATTCTAACAAGTATTTCCTAGCCCTCACCCCAGAAGAGGTGCAGCTTGGCCAGCAAGGACTTTCCTGTGAGATACAAATAGTTTTTGACACATCTGAACACTGGATTTCATCATGAAATAATCAAAAACAATGAAACAAGAGGGTTTCCACAGAGCCCTCCTATGGGCAGGGCAAAATGATAGCACTGAGGCAGGAAGGTAGTCAAGATCCACAACCTCCTGGAAATGCTCGTCTCCAGTGAAAGTAACAAAAACAGTAAGTACTCAGGCTTTCACTGTACACCAGCCACACACTAGGTATTTTACCTACATGATCTCATTAAACCACCAAAACCCTTTCAAGTAGATATTACTGTTTTATTCTGTGATGACACTAATCTAAACGATGGGATCAGATGGAAGAACCTCAGTGTTTGGAATGTCACTGACTCCCTTCCATCCTACCCGGGAGAAGCACGGCACGGCACGGCATGGCTCTGGAGGGTGCCCTCCTGCCGTCCAGGGCTTCTGCAGGCTTCTATGCACAGGGAGGTGACCCTGGGTGATCACAGCAATGGAAGACAGCGCACCACAAGGAGCTATGCAACCGCCACATGCAGAGAAGTGGAAGACAGTGTGCTGTCTTCCACAGGTATGCCTGTGCCATCTGGTACGCTGCCTTCTCAAAATTCCACATTCAGCACGGAACCTTAGTGTTCCATTTTCCAACCCTACAACTACTACATTAGAAATTCTGGGGTTGAGGCCCAGCCCTGTGTGTCTTAGCAAATGTTACAGTTAACTCTGCTGCAGGACCCAGCTTCAGTACTAGCAACCCAAGCAGACCCCTACCTAAGTTCACACAGAAATCCACACAGGAAAGGTGAGAAAGCCATTTTCTTTCTACCAGTTCCAGAATCAGTGTCAAACTAACATCAGAGGTAAAGTCCAAAAGACACTACTAAGAAATTTTCAAATGTGAAAACAGATTTAACTCTCATTTCCTGTATAGAAACGTGTTTATTATACTGAATGAGGTTTATTATTAGCAGAAAATAAGTGTAAAGTTCCAATAAAATAAAAATACTACAAATTTTATGCTCACAGTTCACTTGAGGATGATATTGCTCCAAGAGAACTATCTGGTCATCAATTTTTATTATGGACTGAGGAACTCAAAAGATGCATAATTATAATAATCTTCTTAATATAAGACATTCATATATTTAAATGAGGTACATTTTATATACAATAATTTCAAAAATATATACTCTTTTAATGATGGTTCCTAAAGCTCATGAGAAAGTGAAATAGGTATATTTCGCTCCACACCGAGGAGAAGAGTCTGTGAATTAGAACAGCTCTGATGGAAAGCGATTTGGTGATCTGTGTCAGGTCATTAAAGTGTCCACAGTCTTTGACCTATTAAATCTGCTTTTTTTCAGGTTAGGATTTAATTCCCCAAATGAAAAATTATATGCACAAAATGTCTACCACAGGCCCCAAATGAAGAAGGCAGGATATTTAACAATATGGAAATGATTAAGTTAATCAAATCTCATGTGACCATTTAAAATAAGAACAGAGACTACTCAAGAATATTAAAAACCACACTCAAGTGCAAAGGATGATACAGAATTGTATCTGGATGATTACAAATGAGTTCTTAAAATGGGTGCACAGAGAAGAGAAAGGAAACACGATGGCTGGAATTTGAGAGCGAAATTACTCTTATTTTTTCCTTTCTGCTCACTTCTCTGTTTTGTGGGAGTAATAACTAAAATGTTAATATTAATAAAGTCGTTTCAAGCAACACGGAACACAAATCTGAGTTTAGAGAAACTGATCTGCGGTGCTGTGTGTGTGTGTGTGCACGCGCGCACGCGTGCGCGCGGTTACAGATGTTCAGAGGAGAAAAAGGATTAGACAAAGAGAAAGGGAAATCATACCAGTCATTGCCAAAGGACAACAAGCAAATGAGAAATAAGACACCCTTCTCTCTCCCTAAGAGTCAAACCACATCACAGAACAGAAGTTCTACCCACAAAATTTTAGGAAATAGCTCGCAGTCTAAATGATGATGCAAAAGAGAGATCAATAAATCTAAAAACAACCAAAACACTCTCTTCCTCTGCCACCCATGATTTCTCTTTCTAAAAATAATGCTAAACACAGGATCTAACAAGCAGGCTAACATGTGTTGAGCTAAATTTTAAATGGATGACTATAACTTCAAACTGACTACTGTTAATCACAGCTGATCTTTAAAAGCCATTTGAGTCTATGCTGTGACATGAAGAGTGGTTTGCAACATGAGTTCTTACAAAGCTCGAATCCCAAGATTCTGCCAAGCATGCCTGCTTGGCTGCGTGCCGTCACACCCACAGCTGGAAATGCTACCGTGCTGGCTGTGGGCTGCCAGTTTCCTCTTGACTGGGGGAAGTTCCCCGTCACACAGTTTATTCTGACACCAATCCTGCTCTAAAGTCTCTGTTAAGGTAAACTAATCTGAGTTAGACTCCTCCCCCCGCTCGTCCCAAGGTGCTCCAGAATAACTGGGGAGTGGGTGAGGAAACGAAGTTCATGTGCAATTTCAGGCAAAGTTCAGAACTTCATAAGTCAGCAAAACAATCTGTTGCAAATAATTCCCAAGGCACTTCAATGGCACAAACCGCAAGGCAGTGGCTCCCAAGGATTGAGAAATAATTACCAAGAAAATGTTCATGACTCTATTTAACAACAAAAAAAGTATCTTCAAAGAATTGTCAAGTTACAATCCCTGTATGCTTAATCTGAAACACATGTTTTAATACCTTCAGAGGGTTTGTTCAAAGCAGATAGATTCTGCTCTTACAAAAGCAAGCTACCATGAAGGCATGCTGATTTTAATTATTCTACACAAAACTATATTAAATTATACAATCCCACTTCTCTTAACTTTCTGATTACACTAGTCATGAAAATTATGATTATCCCACAAATCTCAACCCTTAGAATGGAGTATCAGTGGAAGGTAAGATGGAAAATAGTTGTTAATGACCTCTTGCATTATTTCTTAAATCTAGGATCTCAGTGGATCACAGAGGGTAAAATGTAAAATACAATTTGGAAATAAGTATAAATCTAAATATATGGTATTCTCTTTCGTTTTCCTAAGACCTTTTCAGACACATGCTCTGTAAAGTAAGATTTCCAGTTGTGAAGATAAGAAGTTCACCACACTGATTCAGGGGATTCTGCCATGAAACCCACTCTGTGGGTTGCTGGGGCATGCTCAATTGTAAAGAGTAATACTAAGTGCTTTCTGAATATAATGTATTTAAAAGTTCAACTGTGTATCTAAGGCCAATTTAGGTACATAAAAGACAAGATTAAGAACTTAGTGTAGGAGAGACAGGCCAAAAATCAGTGATAAATGCTTCCTTAATTGTTCAGGCAACATCATTTCATAAAATTACTTATAAACAGGTCAACATGTATCACCTCTCCAAAGCTTCTTAAATATAAACTTGACTCACAAGGCACCTCTGCTTCTCACAAAGGAATGACTTTTGAGTATGATAACTGAGTCCAAAAACCCAATCATAAGAAGTAAAATTATCTGAAGAGTAATTCTGCACAATTCACCCTCAGGCTTACTTGAACATTCTTCTCTAGGCAAACCTACCCTGTGAGAACAACAAAGAGGAAAGGAAGGTGATAAGTAAGCAAAGTAGGAAGACAAAAGGAGAAAGGAAATATGGACCAATCCAAACTAAAACCAAGGAATAATTCTTCTCTCCCAGGAAGTTTTTAACCATCATTTTCTCTCTTGTATTGCAAATATAACGCCATTACACTACACCTACTCACCGTGAGTCAAATATAAATGCGTACAGTTTAATGAGTGTGATTCAAGGAACACCGTGGGCTTCTATATTCCCCTTTGCCCTTTTCATAAGAACAGTATTAAGAGAATGTGGACAAAGAGAGTATCGCATCAGATACCTACCATTGCTCACCATCCGCCTGGCTACTTCCCACAAAACAAGTCCAAAGGCCCAAATATCGACCCTCTTGTAAGAATCAAAACAATCCACCTGGATAGTTTCATCTAGAACTTCAGGGGCCATGTAGCGCTTGGTGCCCACACGGGGGTTGTTCCCCACATCAAGCTGATTAGTACTCTGGGAATGCATGACTGCCAGGCCTAAAAGGAAGAAGACAACAGTGCAGTTAGCTCACTTCCTTTCTCATAGAGGGCCACCCAAGGATTTTAAACCAACCCCAGTCAAAAGCTCCCTCTGGTGGCCTGCGTGCTGACTGCCGTGTTACACTAAGTCCCCAGAATACTCGTGGTGGTGACTTGGAGAGGAGAAAAAGCAGGCCAGAAATACTATGAGGCCATCAGATTAACACACAAACCTCCAAGAGACAAAAGTTTTGGGCAAATGGCAGATCAATGCACCAAAGCAGCATGAGTTCAGTGTTTCAAGTCTACAGGAAAACAGGCCCACATGTTAAATGTGAGCCACAAAGGAGCTTAACACAAAACAAATTAAGTTCTTGAATTCCGCCACTGTTCCCCCTAGTCTCCAACACAAATTTCCAACAGCGTGAGACAGAGACTTTGAGGTAATTTATCACCACATAACTATCAGACTGTGGTAGGCACTGCCGCATCCTTAACTGAGAGGCGCTCCTCCGGGCAGCAAGGCTGGGCAAACCCGCAGGGCTTTCTCTAGAATCACAGAAAAGACAGCACTGACCTGGACCTCGGCTCAAAGCACATCTCTCACATTAGTGGCTCTGAAACACTTAACCCATGGCATATTTCAGAATTCCACAGTCAATTAGAGGCCTGGTATCCCTCACTAGCCAGTGGGGATACACAGATTCATGCATGGTTTATCTGACGATGGAATTACTTATTGGTGCATACGCAGAACAACTGTGAATGATTCTTGTAACATTCAATATAATAAAAAGTGCCAAAGTTAAATAAGCTGCCCCTGTAAACCTTTGCAATCCAAAGATCCTCTGGAAATGCCTCCAGCTATCTGCGGAAAATGCTTCTCCTCCCACTCCATGGCTCTGAATCTATGGGATGATGACTCCATAGAATGCCAGAAAGACTGCACCTGTTATCTCACCCTTACTAATCAGCAAACCGACTAGCAACTGACTTCAGCTAAAGACTGGCTCCTCTTTTCCCAATCTTTGTAATCAACTCCTAGATTCTAAGACCACTGTAAAAATTTCCCAAATCATATATACCCATTTACTAGTTCCAGAACCAGAGTCACGTGACAAAATTTTATATTTTGAGCCTAGGTGTTGAGGATTGAAAGTGGTTTTAACACTCTCAATCCTTTCATATGCATGAATTTTTCGTCTGTTTGGTTGGCTGGTTTTTTGAGACAGGGTCTCAGTATGTAGTTCAGGTTGTCTTGAACTCACTATGTAGCCCAGGCTGGCCTCAAACTCATGGCAATCCTCCTGCCTCAGCCTCCTGAGTGCTGGGATTACAAATGTGCACCACCGTGCCCAGCTTGATTTTTTATATAACAAAAAGTTCCAGAAAAATAGAAAGCCAATCTTTAGGCTGTATTAACAACACTATTTCTAATGAGTGATCCTTAACTTCTAGGCATGATATAAAAATTATATACAGATTATGGACTTATATAAGATGTTTTCTATAGTACATTATTAGTCACTTGAAAAAATGACTCTTTAGCACAGATTTTTCCACCAACAATGTATCTAAGTGGAAGGCTACAGAATTCATTAGCTGAACCCCACTCCCACCATGTCCCATAGCCACAGCGAAGAGCTGCCCTACTCTTTTGTTCTCCCCAGACCATGAGATCCTAACAACAGCTGCTGCTTCAACCCTATTACTTGCCAGGTTTACAACGCTTTCTGAGTACTATCACAATCCCGAGAGGTAGGTCTAATTGTTTTTCAGTTAGATGAGAAATACATGAACACGTAATTAGGGAAGTTTCCAACACCGCAGAAGTTCAGCGCACAGCATCAAATGCTGACACCCTCTTGGGTAAGGCCCCAACCCTTGTTCTCAGCGAAAACAGTGTCAGCACTTTGGCTAGAAAAACTGACTTGTGCAAAAATACACTATAAATAATAGGGAAAGTCAGAATTTAAACCCAAATCACCATGGCTCTAAAGAGCATGCCATAGGCCATGAAAGTTCACAATACAGTTAAACTGCCTGTTAGAAGCTTTGGAGTAACGCTCTCACACATGGGAGACACTAAAATAATTTCTCACAGTGAACACTAAGATGTTCCAGGTATTCAAAGGAAGCAAATTTTTCCAACATGTCAAACTGCATGTTTAAAAACAGAAATAAATTTTACTGTTATATAATGAAAGTTAATTTTATCTAAACCTTTAGTAGCCTAACAATAACTACAATAATATTGTAAACCTTTTATTTTATTTTTGTAGTCCTGGAGGTTGAACCCAGGGCTTTCACCCTGAGCTACATCACCAGCCCTATTTTATTTTTTAATAAGACAGGGTCTGGATAACTCACTAAGTTGTCCAAGTTAAGCTCTACATTGAGATCCTCCAGCCTTGAATGCTGGAATTGTAGGCATGTGCCACCATGCCCAATTGATAAAACATTTTTAATCACATTGAGGACTCTCAAGAGTCCACTGAAATGAGTGACTTGCCAGGCAGGCGCTTTTGCCGCTGAGCTAAATCCCCAGCCCCTCTAAATCCCCAGCCCCCTTAGTTCTTATTAGCACAATTAGTCAACCAATATTTTGGAGCCTGGGGTAAGTACGGTTTTATACATGGCATTATATATGAAAATAATCTTATTCATAATGTAAAACTACAATGAGCATTATCCTAAGAATGAGATATTTCAGCAAGGCAAAGGGTTATCCAGTTTGAGAGCTATTTTCTTCTTTCTCAAATTGATTAGTTTGCCTTGGCTAGAGAAGAATGATTGTAGAAACTTTTTTTTTTTTTAAAGACAAAATCATGGGCTAGGAATTTAGCTCAGTGGTAAAGCGCCTGCCTGGCAAGCGCAAGGTCGTGAGTTCAAAAAAACTCACACACACACAAAAAAAAAGACAAAATCATTGCACAGAATAAGTCCTTGTGCCCTACTTCATGTGAGCTTTATGAGATCAAAATATAACAGAATTGGCTGTCTCTGATGGTAGGGTAGGGACCAACTGAATTTACCTGAGGCAACTTCTCAGAATGGGTAAGTCCCAATACAGATTTGGAATTTATACCATTTATCAAATTCTAACAATGTGCCTAACATTTATATATTTTTATCACATGTAAATTTTACCTGAAAAGAAGAAACGAATAAACAAGTTAGGTACTTTAGTTAATGGTACACTACTGTGGGTGTTGAAGTCACTTGAGGAGAAGGTTCTTTTGTTGGCAACTTACTCTGGGATGTATCAAACATTAAGATGAGCCGATGGGTGGATAGATACATGATAAAGCAGTAAAACGTTACCGAGAATACACAGGTCATAGGTGTTAACTACAATGTTCTTTCAACTTTTTCTATGTTTGAAATTTTTCATAACATGTTAGGAGAAAAAAAGAGGTACAACCCAGCTGGATACTGTAATAGCACAATAGTTAAAACTAGTAATTTTAAATTTTAAAAATTTACCTAAATCTGCTATGCAACACTGTCCATTCTTTTTCACTAAGATATTTTTGCTCTTTAAATCTCGATGGGCAATGGCTGGTTTCCCTTGGGTCCCAAATATCTCTATGTGCAAATGTGCAAGACCACTTGCTATGGACAGCACTATTCGAAGGCAACTAACTGTATCCAGAGTAGTGAGCTGAAGATAGTCGTACAACGATCCCATTTCATGATAATGTGTAATTAACCACAACTGGGTGCTGGAGTGTCTTGATGTCATGTCTGAAGCAATGAAACCTAAAAAGAGCAAGAATGAAATTAATACATATTAAATCCACATTGTAACTTTCTGGACCCTTAATAGTCACACTATTGAAATCATCTGTAATTAAAAATAAGGGTATTAACCAACTGACATGAGAGGAGTTTTATAGAAACAGCAGAGAAAATAATAGAATTCATTCCTTAAGACAACACTTTTAATTAATATAAAATGTTTGTATTACTTTCCATTGTAAGTAATCTTTTAATTTTTTTACATTGTGTTAAGATTCAGATAGGATTAGTACCTTTAGACTCATCCCTAAGGATATTGCCAAATTCTTCATCATGTTGATATTCCTAGCACAGATCATTCAACACACCCCCACCCTGCTGATGCTGCCAAAAAGCCTGGAACCTGGACACCTGTATTCTAGTCCTGACTCTGTCCACAATTTAGAAAGGAGAGTCCATGTAGGCTCTCTAGACACAACATAAAGGGATGAATTCTATAAACTAACTGATTCATCAAATAAAAACAGCAACCAATATAAATATATTTAGCATTTATAATGCTCTTTGTCCGCCACATAGAAAAACTGTAGTGATAATGCTCTTTGGCTTAAAAAGATATATAAAAATGAAAACAATATGAGGTGGAACTATTGTAATATTTATCTACAAAAGGCAGGATGAGCCCAGTGTAGAGGATTACAACTATCTGTTCTAGTTATTACAATGGGCTTCCATCAAGAAGTGACAACTGAACGGGTCTGGAAGAGGAGTGAAAACTTTTTACATGTGAGGAAACTTTTGAACACAATAAGGGAATAAAGCACCATTCAAGAGAAATTAAATTGCTCTTGTATATCATATCTGTGTGGCTTCTGTTGATTTCTTCCCGCAAGGGAGAGGGCCCTCTGATTAAATAAATAATGAGTATTTCTATTGCCTTACCTTCCCCTTCACCCTCTAGGTCTTAAAGATTTTTGTCTCATTAATTATATTCTGAACCTTCAGGAAAAATGACTTCTAAACAAGCAAGACTTTTTTCAACTGTGTATGTCTCAAGTGTGAATCATATATTTGCTTCTCCAATGCTGGAGCACTTGTATAGGACAATTGTACTTTGATCTCTATTGTCAGCGGAGGTTGAACAGATGCCTAGAGGTTAAAACTGTGGTGATAGTCCTGGAACGAGGTACTGGGGCAGCTGAGACATGAGGCTGCCACACAGCACAGCTGATGAGAGGACTGGGGCTCAGACCACCTACTACTAGGTGACATACTGGCCCCACACTCCCGAACTGGATGATCTTGCCCAAGTCACATAAAATCTCCATCTCACCTTCCTCCTTTATGAGATACAGGTAATATTAATATATCTCAAAGGGTAACTGTGAGAATTAAAGACTGATATAGCATGTAAAATACTTAATATGATGCCTAAAACACAGGAAAAGTGTTCCAGGATACCTGACCACTAGTGTGTTTTAAAATAGCCCAGAATTCAATAACCAACACATGAACTTGGTAATTTAGTATTTTTGGGGGGTAGTTTTCTTCACTTTATCCTGGACTCAAGAAACTCAGTGAATAAGCAGTCAGACAGTGTCTTTAAAAGCATGAGCCAGTTCTGGAGTTGGAGAATGGAAAAGAAATACAGGGTGATTTAGAACAACACGAACAAGGACAAAGACACCTAAACGTCTGTGGCAGTTCCAAGGTTGGGAAGTACTGGTGGTAGCTGAATGTGGACATATTTGTGGGTGGAGCTTACAGGACTCCTTGGAGCCCCAAGAAGGGAGTGTTGAGTGTAAGGCACAGAAGTCATTTGTTACGCTCAGTTTGGGAGCTGTCAGAGGCACTGTGAGCAGAACTACCTTGTTCTCCAAAGCAAGGCATTTCTGTGTGAAGTGGGGGACTAGAAGTGGGAAGCTGGCAGCGCAGCACAGGGAGAAGGGACAGGTAATGACTAGGGCAGGAGAGGTAAAGGAGGTGGAGAAGTCATAAGCCAAAAATCAAACAATTCTGAAATGAAACATCAATACTACATTGCTGAAGCAAAACTTTGGAAGCATCAAACCATCATTTAGTGACAACTTTACTCAGACTGAAATATTAAATGGATAGGGGCAAAATAGAAATAAATTTTGACAAGGATCTTCCTATATGCCAGATATCGTCCAGTAATCATAAAGTGGCCATCACAATGCTACACAGTACAAACTGTACACCTGCTATTAAAGAAGCACTCCAGCAGCATTAACCATATGTGTATTAGTATAAGCACACTTACAGAAATTTTTTGAAACTACAGAAGTCAATGGGCCCAAAGAATATGTTCACCCTTTATACTGCCACAGCAAGATTTTGGTGGGTACTTTAAATATTTCACAAATGTTGCTAAGCTTTAGTTTCCAAATTAAAATGTATGCTGAATCCTTCTGTAAATCTGGTCTTTTAAAAATGATGCCTACTTTGAGGGAATGTGCATTTAATTATGATGTCCCTGGGAGCTGTGAATCTCTAGGAAAGAGTCCAAAGATCTTTCTTAGTTTGATTCAAGTAATAAATATTCAAAAAGGGTGGGGTAAGTAGAACAACCCATGAAGCCTTGAAGTGAACAATGCGGGGCAAATTTTTGTTGTTTAAGTAACGATCTGCAGATGTAGGAATAAGAATGAGCAATAACGGATTTCCTTTTCCTCATCCAGAGAATCTTACAACTTAACTTGTTTGCAGATTTAAATAAGAAATTGACGTTAAAAGAAAATTAAGCTGCATATAAATTCTGAGGATCCCTGTATCGCTTTCAGGAGAGACTTTCAAATTCACACGCAGCAAACCAGAGAGGGCAAAGGGTAGCAGTTATTTCTACTTAGATAATAAATCAGTGAGGGGCTCATCCTGTACTCACCTAAAATATTTTCATGCCTCAGCATCACAGTGTTGTACAGTTCTGTTTCCCTGAACCACGACTTCTCATCCCGGGAAGAAAAGATCTTCACAGCAACATTTTCCCCTTGCCAACTGCCCCTCCATACCTCACCATACCTGCCTTTCCCTGCAGAAAACAAAACAAAAGTGACTCCGGAAGGCAGACAGACAAGGGTAGCTAGCTTGAACAACTCCTAAGAATAATCCAACGAGCCTAGTGCCCGTAGCTCTCAATCCCTCCCGTTATCTGCTGGATATATTTGGGGGATATAAATACCACAACCTTTTGCCTGGAAAGACATTATAAGAGGAAAAAAATCACATAGAACCCCCCACACTCACCTACCACATAGTGATAAAAAAATTGTCTTCTGTCTCTGCATTACACAGTTAGCTGCTAACCACCAAGTTTACATATAAATTCCTCTACTGCAAGGTATCAAACGTATATGGCTTCAAAAACACATAAAACTAGTACAACCTAGGATATGGTACAGATTATTAAATTTCAATGTTGTGCTGAAAGCCAAAGGAAGTGTATCTTGCTGGGTCAAATGGATTCCTTGGTTCCTTCCCTTCGTCAGAAGCAAGAGAAGCATTTTCCAGGCATACAGATCTGAATTTACATTGCCTTTTTTTCTTTTAACAAAGGAGACTATTAAGTTTGAGAAGTGTGTTCTGGGGATTAAAAACAAAAACAAAAACAACCAAACATGCAGTGCTGTGTAGGAGATCATAAAGCATGCTACCACCACCCCTAAAGGATTTCTTGGCAGAGGATGCATTTCTAAAGAGGATTTGCGAAGTCTTAAACACATAATCCCAGGACAGTTCTGATTTCTGACACTGGTCAAGGGTATCTGTGCTTTAGGCAGCCCCTTTGATGGCACAAAAGGGGCTACACCAAAAAGGCCACTTGGAAAACACAATCCAAAAACCGTGGTGATGTTAGCTGCAATCTGACTTGTCTGGTGTTTGGCCCTCCTCTTTCAGCAACCACACACTTGTCAGCTTGTCAACAACGTGCTCCCTCTTCCATTCTTCCCTTTAATTATAGACAGGAGTGATCAGGGAGGGAGGAAGCAGGAGGAAATTACCCTGAGACTATGGGGATCAACACGGGGTATAATCAGCCTGGAGAGGAAGGCAGCAGGAGACACAACTGCAGGGCAGTGGGGCTTTCTGCCCAGGCGAGTGGCTGCTGGGATCACAGGGCTATAATAAGCAGCTGCAGCAGCACCTGCATATGCAGGAATAGACTGTAGTTCTTTGCTGGAAAACGGAGCCACTGAGAATCCTCATGTGGAGAAACAGAACGTCTGTCCAGGCAATACGCAAGACCAGATCCTCTGACAAGAACCTCTGTCCCAATAAATACCAATGACTATTCCAAAGGGCTGTTAAATGGGGCTGATAAGTGCTTCTTCTGAGCTGCTGTCAGGCCACGGAGATACTATTTAATGCAGAACTCATTCTACTGGCTCATAACAATTGCTCGGCATCTGCAACTTGAGATGAGGGCCACAGCTAGGACACTACAATGGGTATGCTAAGCTCGCCCTGCTTTGGTTCCACCATGTATCTTTATTTTCTCTTTGCTTTCAATTTTTAATTCAGAAAGTGGGAAAATATTCTAATCAACTGTTGCTATAAATCCTTTGTTCTCTCTTTTTTTTTTATTTAAGCAAGAGATGTACAGCAGGGTACATAAAAGGAAGAAAGAAAACCATTTCTTGGCTTTCAACTGGTTTAAAGTTGTCAAGTGCTTTTTTGCAAATTCACCCATAGAGAGAAGCCCACAAAACAAAAGCAGAGCTGCACAAGGAGATCCCCAAGGCATATGAAAGTTGGGGGTTCCTTAGCATCATCTGGAAATGACAGACCTACTCCAGCTTCCCATGTTTGTGAATCCAAAATGATAATATGTGATCCATGCAATTTATCACATATATTTTTGTTCAAAATTGTACCACATCAACACTAACTACAGGCTTCTAAAATGGCACTGTTTGCATTAAAGTCCTCAGCGCAAACCCAGCAAAATGTAATAACTGATTTACACTATTTCACAAAATGCTAAGAATATCTACAAAACCAGAAACTGTATGTATTTGCAAAAGTACAATGCTACGTTTCACTTTGGATCCTGGCTCTACTCCCTGAGGGCTGAGTTTGGGATTTGGTGCTGCCCCATGGATGATGCGCAGCCTTGGGACCGGCAGGTAGAGAGTGGGAAGGCGGGCACATGCCCCCTTCACCGCCCTCCTAGCAGTGCACAGACATTCCTGTCCACATCCCAGCAGAACACTGGTCAGTACGGGAAGACAGCTGCGGCTGTTCACAATGAGCACATCTGGAGCTCTCCCATCGTTTTCTCTATTCTTAGTCTGCTGTGGAAGAGATACCAGCAGTGGTGCAGCAGCTGACCTGGAGAAAAGGCAGTAAAGCCCCCAGGCCATGTCCTGGGGTGGTGTCCATCCCTTTTCCTTCTGCTGGCCTGGAAATATCCCACTTTCCACGAAAACTCCAAGAAAATCTGGACAAGACTGCAGGTGGTGGAGCTAGCTTATGAGCACAGTCACCTCCTCAAAGGAAAGCTGGGAGGGCTGGAACTGCAAAGCCCAGCCCAAAGCAGTGCTCAGTCTGGGGGGCGCAGCATGGAGATGGCGCCAAGCCATCCTAGACATGGCAGCAGCCAGCCAGCAGAAGGAGAAATTAATGAAAACCACTGGGCTGCTCGCAAATACCTACCCACTCCATGAAACTAATAAAAATGAGGCCTTTAAGCCAGGTGTGGTAGCATACACCTGTAAATTCCAGCACTTGGGAGGCTGAGGCAGGAGGACTGCCATAAGTCTGAGGTCAGCCTGGGCTCCGTAGTGAGTTCAAGGCCAAGTTGAACCACATAGTAAAACCCTGTCTCAAAAAACCAAAGGGGTTAAAAAAAGCACCAAAAAACCCAGCCAAACTAAAACAAAACAAATAGATGGAAAGGTAAGCTTAAAGCTGAAAAGGGGGCATAATACACCATGATTATGTCAACCTAAAAATATATTCCCATATGGGGAAAATGAGAAGCCATAAAAATGTATATAAGCTCTTGTTTTTAACTGACAATAAAATTGTATGTATTTATCATTATTTATTTTACAGAGAAGGGAAGAATGAAAATGACTGGAGAACGGTAACAACTTTACTGTCCAGTAGCCTACTTACCTCGGGTCACTCAACACCCCTGGTCAGGAGCAGCCTTATCAATTTACTTTTTCAACATTCCTATCATGCCAAAGGGTCTATTTGCAATAGAAAGCTTTTTACCAGGCATTCTCTACACTAATTAAAGATGACTCCCAGGGGCTGGGGATTTAGCTCAACGGCAAAAGCGCCTGCCTGGCAAGCACAAGGTCGTGAGTTCGGTTCCCAGTACCGGAAAAAAAACCAATAAATAAATAAATAAATAAATAAAGATGACTCCCTTGACAAGAGATTCAAAAAATTCAGAGGCTCAAACATGGAGATGTAGAGAACTGAGATCACATGGTTATTGTGCCTCTCCTGCAGGTGAATAAGCAATATATGCACACAGTGCTTACAGCAACATCTCCTGAGCTTGCTAAGGAAACCAGAGACAACAACAAGCAGATCTTACAAGTTCCACTCCACTATACAACCACAATTAGCAGTTCATGGTACCCAGAAAGGAAAGGAGGAAAGAATTACCAACACACTCCAGCAGGGTAATCTGGCGAGCCACTGTTCTTTGTACCAGAAAAGGAAGACCAGAGCCACTTCCCGATGTACAGGAATGATCCAACAAATCCTGCGGTTTCAGACAAGGAGAAAAAGAAACTACTGAACAGTCGTTTGTGGTTTAGAGTCCCGTTCGCATGCATGATGTGTCACGCAGATGGAGGGGTGGAAGGCAGCGGCCCTGGACACAGAGGCTGTTAGCACATCTGGAGAGCTCCACCAAAAAAAAGATGGGTTTTACTTCTTAGGAAACTGAGAGGTCAGTTCTTTCCCTAACATATAGCATGTTCTCTTGAGGGAGCAATAGTCCTTCTTACACCCAGAGTTTTAGAATAAAATGTATAAAGAAGCTGAGCAAAGATGAAGATGCAAAGGAGAGAGTTCAAGACGCAACGCTGAGCACCAGGGGAGCAGCAGGAAAAGAGACTTACAACTCCAAGTCCTGGGTAAAATTTACCACATCCTGCTCTATCCACTAAGTACCTATCAAATGACCCACTTTAGCTGTCACACCAGCTAAGGAAGTCTAATTAGGAACAAACAGATTGGAAATACAAAACATAGCTCTGATGTGTGTAGTGGAAAGTCTGTACAGATCAGTGTGGATCACTACATCCGTTCACTCTGCAAGGGATGGGCTCCCTGGGTACAGGTTACCTGTTAGGCTGCTGAGGAGCAAAGGGCTCCCTAAATTATACCTTCTTGTCCTTTTTCAATGTGAAGCACTCACACATGAGAAAAGCAAAGAATTAAAAATTTGTTAGAAGCATAAAACCAAAGGCTGGGCTTGGTGGCACACGCCTGTAATCCCAGCACTCGGGAGGCTGAGGCAGGAGGATTGTTGCGAGTTTGAGACCAGCCTGGGCTACAAAGTGAGCTCAAGGGCAGCCTGAACTGCCTAGCGAGACCCTGTCTCAAAAAGAAAAAAAAAAGAAAAAAAAAAAAAAAGAAGCAGCATAAAACCAGAGCCCCATGAACGAACATTTTGGCAAAACACGCCTAGTTAGTTCACTCAAAAAAATTTTTCTTCTTACTTTCAGTGCAAGCCAAGAAACAGAAGTCTTTGGTATGGGGCAAGGGTTATCTGTAACACAAATGCTGTGCCTTTGGTGAGGTGCACGGCTGCAGTAACAGTGAGGCTGAGGTAAAGGTGAGCATGGTTGCAGCAACAGTCCCAAAGCTCTCCTTTTCTCCCACATTCAAGCAGCCTATTAAAGCAATACACTGATTTCCATGAATTTCACCTTCTTTTATTTCCTCTGAGCACCACCGCTATATATTGGTGACTGGAAAAATTACCAAAAGCTGAAATGCAGTG
Source organism: Chinchilla lanigera (assembly GCF_000276665.1). NCBI lineage: Eukaryota > Metazoa > Chordata > Mammalia > Rodentia > Chinchillidae > Chinchilla > Chinchilla lanigera. The sequence continues at coordinate 15,681,686 of NW_004955449.1, read as the reverse complement.
GAAGAAATTCTGAACCTTAAAAACTATTAAAGGAGCCAGGGACAGTGGCACACTCTTATAACCACAGTCACTCAGGGGGCTGACACAGCAGGATGGCAAATTTGAGGCTAACCTGCGCAACTCAGGGAGACGCTGTCTCAAAATAAAATATAAAAGGAGTTGGAGCCAATGGTAGAGTATCCCTAAGCCTAGGTTTAATCCCCAGTACCACCAAAAGAAAATAGAAACAAAGAAAAAGAAAATGCAGGAGGCTGAAGCAGGTAGATCACCATGAGTTCAAGGCCAGCTTGAATTATAGAGCAAGAAAAAAAGAAAAAGAAAATGTAGACTTCATTATTTATCTAAGCATTTATCTCTCTGGCCATTTCCCTCCATTCATTCCATTTTTAGAAGAATAATTCTGCAAATTAAACTCTTAAAATTAAATGTGTTCCTTTTTCATAATGTGTAATTATAGTTCTAAACCCATTTCACAGACTGGAGTGGAGGGGTCAACAAAAGACTAATAAACATCTACCTCAAATCTAAATCTCAAGTTCTTTTATAGAGTAAATAAGAGATTTTGTTAAGGGTATGTGCTGTGCTGGACCATATAAATGAGCATATTACCTAAATAAGCACATGTAGAGACCAACAATGACATTTTGTTTTAAAAATTGTGCTTACTATGTTATTATATCATGACATCCTGTCATCTGACCTGGTTGAGGTTAGAAGACTGTTTTGGCATACACTTCCTCCCTTCCTCTTTCAAAATCCTAAGAGCTACTTAAATAGTAATTTATACTAGATATTCCAATTACTACCCAGGGTAATTAGTTATATTAGCAGCTCTGAAGAACAAAGTTCTGACTAATCTATTTTAGAATTTTGCTTTGCTGAAGCTTGGTCAGGATTCATCTTCACATCTTCTTGTTATTAACTCAATAAACTCATTTAATTTTCCTTAAAGCTTAGAATAGACTTCTGAGTAAATTTCTAATGAAAAATTCTGCTTCTCTACTTTTCAAAATAGAATTTCTTCTATCTTCTCTCAGTTCCACAGTAGCACATTGTAAACAGATAAAAGGAAGCTACTCAAGATTAATTCCTCTTTTTTTGTGCAAAAAGTACAGGTGACTGGTAGCCCTGTAATAGTTGGGCATGAGGGTTCCATGTCACCCGGTCAAGTTAGCCATCACCAATGTCCTGCTAGCTCACGAAGGGTACCATGACGGCCACTGGCCAGGGCACATCTCCCCTGGTAGAGATGAAGCTGCCAGACAAATCTAAGTGCAGAACCCTCAAGCACCTTCTGCATGCTGACCATGCAGCAAGACTTAACCCAAGACATTCTGATGATACATAGGCATGGTATTAAATAACACTGACTCACCCTAGGAAGATATTACCTTGACTGTTTTGCAACTCAGTGGACTGTGACAGATGATTACATACTACACGCCTTTCCCAACACTCCGACACCCTCAACTCTTTGCCTTTTTCAGATTTGGCCTAGCATCAATGTAGGTTTTTTTTTTTTTAATGATTTATGATGACCATCTATTTATAAAAATAAATGATCTCCTTTTCTTATTTACTATTTACCTTCCCTTAAAATTAACACTTTTTTTTTTTTTTTTTAAATAAAATAGTAGGGATTGAACCTAGGGACTTACAAATAATAGCCTGAGTTCTACCACTGAACTACATCCCCAGAGCTTCTTAAGACAGAATCTTACTCAGTTGCTTAGTCTAGTCTTGAACTTAGGATCCTCCTACCTCAGCCTCCCAAAGTGCTGGTATCACAGGCTGTACCACTATGCCCAGGTCTTTTGGGAAATTTTAAATATTTGTTGTACAAAGTGTTGATTTTTGAGCCAGCTGTGGTTGCATATATGTTATCCCAGCTACTCAGGAGGCTGAGTCAAGGAAGATCACAAGTTTGGGGCCAGCTTGGGCAATTGAGATCCTGGCTCAAAATATTTAAAATATAAAAACTTAAAGGGCTGGGAATGTAGCCTGAGTCCATCATATAAAGTATGCAGAAGAGTGATTTTTAAATGCATAAATACAGTGGTTTCTATGTTGAATAAGTAAACTTGGGCTAATCTGACACACTGTAAGTGTAAAATACACACAAATTTTTGAAAATTTAGCTCAAAAATGTCATTAATACTTTCATTGATTATATGCTGAAATGATAAAAAAAAGTGTATGTTAGGCTGAATAGTTAAAATTAAAGTCACCTTTTTTATGTTTTTATTTCTGTGTTGTTTTACTTTCTTTAAGGACCACTACAAAATTGAAGACTACATGTGTGGTACACGAACTGTGTCCTATTGGATGGCACTGGCTTACCCAGGCGACCACACTCCACAAGGGGGCAGCACCAGAGTACGGGAAATTTAACAGCTACTTTTTTGGATGTCAAATTTTAAAGTCTTAAATTATAGGGTGTTGAAATAATCTAGAAGGGAAATTGATTTTTAAAATTAAGCAAAAGAAAAGCACTTTTATACTAAAAATAGAGCAACTGAATACCACCAATTCTAAGCCTTTCAAAATTGCAGGCAATCATTCTTTGTCCCTTTTCCCTTAGTCCCAAAAGAAAACTACCAAGAATCTACTTAAATAAAGCCCCTCTCCCCTTCAATGTTGTCTGAAATGATATCCTCATGTAATGTAGATTATACAAGTGCTATTGTACGCTTGCTCAGGGGTAAGCGCCCAATGGCATGTGGTTGCACTGTCCTGCCCTTCTAACTTTTCATGCCCAAATAAAGTATCTGCAGCCATCTCTGGTACGCTTAGATTGTCACAAACTCACTGCTAAAGTGCTGTCTCCAACATTGGTGGTGATGAGCCCTTCGATGGTGCCATACTCCACATCCCTGGGATTGAGGCGCTCTTGGTTCCGCCTTTTAAATTTTCGGAGAGCGACTCCCAGTAAGCAAGCTAGAAGGCAAACTGCGAACACTACAGAGAGAATAATGAGGCCGACCTCCAAGTGGAAGTTCTGTGTTCCGGGGAAGGGTTTTCCTGCAGATGGGAGAGAAAAGTGGAAATGGTCATCAGGACCACTGCTTACTTATTACTTGGCATGACCAATATCCTAAGAAGTAGCTCACCTCATGGTCTCACCAGTTATAAAATGTTAAAACTAAAATACTTCCTACCACCTGGCCATGATCCAACCATTAAATCATCATTCAATTAGACATAACTGGAGTTTGAAAAAATTCCACTGAGAATCAACTGCATTAATGCATGTATGTGAAAGTGCTTTTACAATATAAAGTACCATACAAATCTTGATATTACTTTTATTAACTTGGAATTGATATATAAAGATGTTTTATAATCAAGCGCTCACAGATAGACACCATCCTATAACATCCCTATGAGAAACTGCTAGCAGAGTTAAAACTGCATTACTCCATCTGTGCTCTCTCTTCAATATATCCTGGATGTCTACGGCAGAATCCTCGTTGATTTCACATCACAATTTCTGTCTAGGATCCTATCCATTCATCTGTGCATTTATTCACTTATTCAAACATCCATTCATGGAGTCACTCCCTCACCCTGGCATTATTACTTGATCCATTCAAACACAAGTACGTGCACTCAAATACTTCACCTGTTCCTTGAGCAAATATTTACAAAGATTTTCCACTTGCTTAATGACTTAAATCAAAATCTCTTAGTTGGACAGTGAAGGTCCATAATTAAAGTGATTCTCAAGAAAATAACCACCTCTGAGTTTCACGCCTTTTCACAGTATTATGCTACAAAGTCCTATTCTTCCCTACGTGTGCTGTGCTATTTCCATGCTCCTGGTCCCTTCAGCAATCCACTCTCAAGCCAGATTTCCTTATATACATTCCTTTACCTTTCTAATTCCAAATGATAAGTTGGCCAATATGAGAGTCCATGGTACATATCATTTGCGTGATGAAATATAAAAACAAGTGAAAACATTGAATTATAAATATCATAGCCTCTTGGATTAGAAGAAACTCTTTAAATTAAAAAGATATTCTGTTAAAACTTAAGGGCTAGCAGAATATTCTGTGGATGAGGAACTTTGAATGGTTTATATTGTAATTTTTGTCAGGATGCAGGCATTTCTTCATGGCCATTTACTCAACTGGTAAAAAGCTGACTCAAAATATATGGGAAGTGCCCATTTAATTTCAACCCTATTTGCTCATGAAATTTAACATTTTCTACCTGTCTTAAGATCATCAGTCCAACTTCAAAACTGCTACAACATGATCTTCTATCAGCTTTTTCATTCTCTGCCTCCCCACTGCAATCTGGTATTTCTGGCAGTGAATGTTCCTTGTGGCCTTGTCTTACTCTACTTTTGTTTGTGATTCTTTCATAAGCACAATTTTAAAAAATGATACCTATTAAAAATGTACTATTATTAAGTAAATAAATTTGACTTGGAGGAGTCTGTTAATATTAACAGAGATCTGAGACAGCAATTTAGGGCCATTTATGAGGAAACAATTTCAGAGAAACAGTGGTTTCTAGCAGATTTGGAATCTATAGTGAACATATTAGGGAGAAGGTGTCACATAAACTCCACAGCTCAAGTAAAATTCCCCCTGGCTTTAGCAATAGCTGGGTGGGAATCAGACCTGGGAGAAAAGGTTCGTGAGCTTTTCTTCTTCTTCTCCTTCCCTCCTCACAGAGAAGGAAAGGCATTCCACTCTTATGTTCCATTTTCTACTCTAAGTCCTAGCGATGAGTGTTTACTAAGAAAAATTACTTCAGAAATTGTGGAAGACATAATTGGCCCAGTAACAGAATGGCCCAGTAACAGAAAGTGGCATAGGAAGCTGTAACCCTGTTTATGGCAACCTAAGAGAAGTGATCAGCCAGGTGGTCTTCAAGGTGGATGTCACCTTATTTCCCAAAAATGTTCATCCCTCCTTTTTGACTGGCCTCCCCTTCTTAACCTAGAGTAACCTTCTGTGTGGTCTATTGCTGTGGTTAAAATAACAAGAGGAGGGCTGCGGGGTCACACAGGAATTTACCCCACACAGACATGGGACAACACTAACAAACCCCTTAGTCTAGAACAAAAAAGGCCATGGGAACCTTTCGTGGGTAGCTGGGCCGTAATGTTCCTGTTACACCAGTCCCCTTGGCAGCACTCCACAGCTTGGCCAGGTGACGGTGGGGTCTTGCAGGTCATCTTTCCCTGCTCGTAAACCTGGAAGCAGCCTTTCTGGTAGACATGGAAGCCATCGTTGATGCTCAATGAGGAGAAGCACTGCTGGCCTTCACAGTGGTCCTCACTCCCACAGGAAAGGCCTTCACACACACACATGTACAGTTTGGGGCTGACCTTAGGCTTCTCATCTGTAAAAGAGAGAGAAGAAAGGAGAAGAACAAATCACTTGCATGAGTTTAACACCCCTATTGGATGAATGAGAAGTTTCTCCAGGACCATTCCCAACACACTCTCAGAGGAGAAAGTCATCATCATGAGCCATTCTGTGGCACTGTCATTTGACCAACTACCAAATAATAACCATTTCTCAATCCAGGAATACATTTATATAAGCTATGTACCCTCCTTTAGATCCCACTAAGCCAGAGACTAGTTATCATCTGCCAAGAGACTTCTGACAGTGAGTTTCTCCTACTCTCTTATCTCAATTCTTATACCAAATATTACGTTTTACTGGAACATAATATTCATCACCAATATTTTATATATTAAAAAATGGCTCCTAAATATATGATACCTGTTAACACCAGTTCCTGTTTGCTCTACATAATAAAACAAGCAATGCTGATTTTCCTGTTACAGAATGACTGCTTCAAAAATAACCACTGTATTAATAAGAATTTTCAAAGATGCAATCTATAGCTACAAACTGATGTCATCAACATTTCCAGCTAGATGCCTAAGTTAACTTTTCGGTAATAGTAACACAGAAGCTTTAACACTGATTAAAAGGGGAATTAATAACTACTCAAGAATTTTCAACTGCCAGAAAAAGAACTTGATAGCAAATATCCAGAATGAGGGCACAAAGAGACAAAGGGAAGTGAACAATGTCTGGACAATAAGGTACCGGGTAGGATCAAAGGGACTGCTCATATCTGGTGAGTCCAAAAGGAATGGAAAGCCAGGCAGCGATGTATCACAAGGAAAGCACACCTAATCACATTTCCTAATAGTGTCTAAAAACACTTATTTGCAGTTTCATTTTTTAACAACACTCTTTTCCCCTCCTTTGCTGGACTGATAAGTTCAGACTTGCTGGTTCCAACAGTTTCCACCAGTGGGGAAGGAAAGTGAAATTGAAATGTAAACAGTCATGTCCTACAGACCAGTGATTAGCTGGCCAAGGCCACTGTCCCCAAAGCACTGTTCATATAAGGAAATCCAGCTGAGAGCTGCCTCAAGGTCCCTGGTGCAAAGAGGCTGCCCTCTAATCCTTGAACCCTCAACAGTGGGTCTGTGAGATAACTGCTTCTTTCTTAAAATAACAGGTCGGGTAGCTGTGCTTTCAAGACAAGACCTTAAGGTGAGGTCTTTGAAAATGTCAAGTTCATTTACACAGATTTGTGTGGGTGTGTGTAGAGATGTGGGTTATCTAAAAAAGAGAAAAGTGTTTCTTAATCTTTCTTCTTCCCTCTTCAAAGAAGTGGAAAAATAGTTCACTGCCCACTGTCATGTGGGTGCCTCGTCCCACAGAGTAAGCGCATGCAGACACACAGACACAGCCTTCTATTTATAATTGACTTGCTAGTTCTTTTGAAAACCGCAAGGGGCTCATCCAAAAGCAAAGACATGCCTGAAAGCAGAAAATCCAAAATAGCCGCTGACAGTGCTATGTATGTCACCAGTCTCACCCCTGAGAATCAAGAGCCCTCAGACATTTTTAATGAGCAAAAATTTTAATGAACAAAGAGACAGTCTTTATTGTCCCTGCCCAGAGAAATCCAAGAGAAATTCCAGCACTAACCTATTTCTATGAAGATAAGAAACATATATATCTGCTGACATAATCCAGCAAAAAGTTTACACTTGCCAAAAGAAAGCTGAAAGATAGTATTTCTAGGGAGTCTAGACATGCTTGCCACTCTCGAATGGCACAAAGCTGGGCCGAGGGCTGCCAACTATGCTGCCCAACAGGTGATGGCTCTTTGGAAGGAAATGGAAGCGGGGGGGGGGGGGGGTGTTAATGGTGTCTTATTGATCTGTTTGTGATCTACCGCAGAGACTTAAATGACTATATTTTTAAGACCATCAAATAACACAATTGATACAAATTTCAAACACAAATATGTATTTTAAAACTGTTTTTAAAAAGATCACACATATCCAAGCATAAACCCCTAACAAACTGAAGGTATGCACCTTCTGACACTGGGTTAAAGATGAAGGATCAGTGTGGGTATGAAAAGATAAAACAAAAATAAGTGAGCAGCAATCTGTGGGTTGATAATGGCGAGAAGAATGTGATGTGCTCAACCTGCTGCATATAAGGTCCACCATCAACAAGAACCAACAACTAACTCCAGACTCTCGAGGGTTCAGTCATCATGGATGCTGGGTGTGAAGTTCCACAGTACAGCACACGTTTAGCATGCAAAAGGGCCTATAGTGTTCAATCTCCAGCACTACACAAAACCAATGAATAAGTCTAAGATACCAAAGAATACTCTGTGGTTCTAATTTTAAAATATCAATTTTTACAATAATAATTTCTCCAGTGTGCTCTCACGATGAGCCATTCTTAAAGTTCCAGACCAAATGAAGCTAAGTCCACAGGCACAGAAGGGGACACTGCTTTCCCAGGGTCTCTTATTTGCATGATTTGCATATGGTCTAACAGATGTCTGCACTATGACCTAAAGAATCTTGCCAGAGTGAACAGCCTCAAGTAGATAATGACTTTAGTAAAATTCAACTCATTATGCACAGGGATGAAGTATACACAGGGATGAAGCAACACTGACCATAATCAGATCTTAATCCCTCAGGGCCGCAAATTCTCCAAAGGTATTCATTCATTCATTAAACACTCTCCTTGAATTTTCTATATACTTCCTGTAGTTATATACAGAATACCAGGGGTTGCCTACCTTTCAGTTGGTAGTTCTTTTCAATAAAATGTCAAAAACTAGGATTTCCATATCCTTCCTTCTATGCTCAAAACAAAGAAAAAGGACATAAAACCATGGCTGTTGATGACATGTACTAATTAACTCAGTCTCATATACAAGAGCCAAGAGCTGAGTCTGGCGGTTAGTACTGGAAAAGTAAAAAAACTTCACCAACTTGTTTCCTCTTTTGCTCTTCACCCAACATTTCATTCGTTTGAACTGTATGTTTCTATTTAACTAGCTAGCAGAGTCTGTCAAGTATTTCATATATATATACAAATATAAATGAAGGCTCTAAATTCATAAAAAATATAAGAATGACCAGTCACACACACACACAGACACACACACACACACACACACAGACACACACACACACACACACACACACACACACCATGGTAATTTCACCTGACAGACTGCGTTAGTTTAAAGAGATGACAAATGGATTATCTGAGCGAGGATTACTAACTCAACAAAAAAGGTTACATAACATATTGTTAACTTCAGCAAAGTTGCTCAGATTACCAGATATAAGAATACAAGATTGATCAAACCATTAAACAGAATAAGAAAATAATAAAGAAAAAAAACATTAGAAACAATACAGAGCATCACTAAACAAGATGGTAGGAATTCAACAATGGTTGTTATATTGCAACCATTATTAATTTATCATCTTGTTTTGAAATTCTGTATTGTTTTTAGTGTTTTTGTAGTGTTTTGTTGTCGTTGTTGTTATTTTATTACTGTTTTTTCTCTTTAAAAAAAAAAAGAAAAAGCTATCTATCAAAACAAAACAAAAAAAAAGGTTAAAGCCAGGTAGTACCATTCTCAACTATTAATATACACTCTCTTTAAAAAAAAAAAAGAAAAAGCTATCTATCAAAACAAAACAAAAAAAAAGGTTAAAGCCAGGTAGTACCATTCTCAACTATTAATATACACAATTCTTAGGAACATCACAGGTCTCAAAGTCATGCCCATGACTCACTTTTTTAGCCTTGTCAAATTTAGGAATCATCGTAACGTGTGGGCCTGTGATATTTTATTTGGGGTGGGTGTGGGGAAAGAGGTGCCTTTAGGGCCACACAGAAAAGATGTGGATCTCTAATCTCTGAAATTACAATATAATTACTCTGAAATCACCCAGGGACGGACAACCATGTCCTGCGACCAGTTCTCTATGGTGCATACAGGAAGCACTGTATCTGATGTGAATGCTTTACACTTGCCTGTGCAAATAACCAGGAAGTACCCTGGCAGAAAGCAGCCAGACTACTCCTCCTAATTGACATTCATTTAAATAATTCAGTAATTTAAATGTCAAGCCAGAGGTATTCCCTCTCTGTGGTGCTCACCCACATTGTTTGTTCTAGAAGGTACCTCCTGGCATTACTCAGTGTTATGGCTGGCTCCAGTCACCCTTTGTATCAGCAGGACCAGGGGCCATGTGAAACTGCTTGCAGCCTGGGCTGGCTGGGAACAGCAGCGAGCTCTGACCACAAGTGGAGTCTGTCTCCTGGCAGAGATGAGGCCATAGGGTGGTGGAGGACTGGGGCTGGCTCTGCAAACCAGAGGCACAGGCTGGGAATCCCAGGAGTTCACCTCGGCCAAATCTTTAAAAAGATTTTTCTTATTCTGGGCAATCCTCAGCTCACCATCTGGACACACCTACTCGGAGACTAATCCCAGACTGGCAGAAGAAGAAGAGGCAGAGCAAAGAGCATCACAGACTTTTTAAGACTGTTTATAGTTTGGGATAATCTTGTACTTCAGAGTAAAAGTATTCATATTTATGCTTAAGTGGGACTTTAGCAATCTAAGCACAATGCTACATACTTATGTACCCCCACCTGCCCAGTCCGGCACTCTATAATGCTTTTGGGCATCTAAACTATCACTCTAAATGGTACATAAACCCACTTCCCCACTAAGATCTCTGATACAAGACAAATAAGAAAATACTATCTGTAAACCAGCCGGTAGCCATGATCCATCTGATGGATCAGCAAAAGGAATACACTGAATTCTTTATAGACTCACCTCAAAGTAGCACAAATAATAATGCAGTAATTAGATTGTTATTATAAAAGTCCAAAGGCTCAGAACTTGTATAGGCTAAAAGAAACTTGAAATATCCTTGGCCTTATTCCAACAGTCTAAACAAATCATTCATTTGAAATGGCGGCTTATATTAGGTTTATAGATTATGGGAGCCCTTCCATCGTCTCCTAATCTGAGAGCAGAGTTTGGCATCTCTCCCGAATCTATAAGCATTTGAAATCTCTGGCATTAAACAAAGGCTTAAGGGAGAATTCTGCAATGCCAGGCTTCATTGCCAGCAAGCCTGTGCCTAAGAGAGAAACACAAAGGTCCATCCGGAATGCCTAGAGAAGGGCAGCTGATTTTCTGGCAAGATGATGGTCTATATGCTCAGGGATAAAATACACCAACTGCCTAAATGCTGGCTCTCTCCTTAGAAAACATTCATTTAGGGAATCCACATCACTTTTTTTTAAAACTAGAGAGACTGATAGGAAAGTTGTAAAGCCAACAAGAAAGTGTGTTCCAGGAGTTATGAGAAAGACTCAAGGCATTCAAACGAGATAGTATATAAACCAGAATAACAATGAGAATGTCTAAGACTTCGAACTCACAACATCTCCACTCTGTGTGTGCTGCTCCCCGATCTAGCAGCTGCTGGAGCCTGATTCTCCCTGACTCCATCACTTTCAGCAGTTTGGCCCCTGCCTGCTCCTCAGCCTCCTCTTCAGTTGGCAGAAGTCTTGGAAGGTCCCTTCCTGCTTCAGAATCCCAAGTTCTTCAGATGTGGAATCCTCCCCATGGAACGCTTCTTCCGCCCTGCCAACACTCCACTCACCGAGCGAGCTCTAACACCTAGGGCTGCTGAATACACAGCCCTTTCTTCTAGACCGAAGTACCATGCTGGTGGGAACCCCACAGACCTCACTCACTGCTGCAAACCCAGCACTGGCCTCAGATCCTGGCAGGAGTACAAGCCTGATGGATATTTGGCACAGCATGAATTTTCTCTTCACAGAAATTATTTAGAGGTGGGAAGAGACCTGGTGCTAGTTTTCAGAGCAGACTGTGCCCGTAAAGTCTTCAAATGTCAGCACAGATCTTAAGGCGAGGCTTCGTCACTGGGCCGGCATGGCTGTGCAAACCGTTTCTTCCTGGAGCGGTCCGCCGCACTGTCACATCTGCTCCCTACTCGGCTCCCATGTGTGGAAAGGGAGTACTTTTAGTGGTACTGTAGCCTGTTTGTGAGAACTAAAATACAAGAACTCCTAAAATAAAGAATGCTTTAACACATTAATAGAACAGCTGGGCTTCTGTGGGTGGCCCTCCTGTGGAGGCTGCTCTGGGGACTTTCAGCTACTATAATGTTGGGTGGTCAGGATCATCAACACACACTAAGTCCCGCTAGCACAAGTCAGGTTAGAGGGGTTGGGAATTGGCTGCCTAGCAGAGAAATGGCTGCCCCCAGGCTTTGCTGCCATTGCCATTCCCTACCCCCTTCAGTGAAATGATGGCGAGTTCAGCAGGGAGTGAATTACATCATTTTCCCCTTCTTGCTGTGCTGAAGGTGATAAGGATTCCTAAGTCATCCTACATTTGAACTGCTGAAGCTGAGAAGAAAAAAAAAAGTGCCATCTGTTTATGTCTGGGCTGACTCCTTGTCTCTGAAATAATCCTTGTAAATTAAGCCTATTGCAGCAGCCACACCTTCTATTTCAAAGCCAAAAACTCGGCTTGTATGCCAGTGACTAACAAATGAAACAACATAGTATGGCAATGATCTAAGACAATATTAACCTGTCTTTTCCATGCTTTTGGTGATTCTCTGACTGTAGCAAAGCCTTGGTTTTAACATATGTACGGGATCTGTAAATTCCTTAATATGGAAGAAAATAATGATTTGTCCCATTTTTTTCTTCAAATTTCTTGAAACAGAAGGCCTAGTGGGAATCATCTACTGAGGAATATTTTCATAGGCCAGAAAATACTGTCGCCTGCACATACGGGCCAATGCTTAGGTCTGAACAAGCTCCAGTTACAGGGAGAGTCACAGAGCTTGACAGAGGAGGAAAACAGTTTGCCCAGTGAATTATGAATGGTCCAGAGAAGGCAGTCCTTGTTTAGGGTCAGAAGGGAAAATGAAATGTGGTTCCAACAACTGACCATAGAGAGCTAGAAGTTCTGTTCCCAGTGCAGGAAGCAATTTTGGTTTGCTGATTCACTTTTAGTTGTTTCTTCACCTACTTAGGCCAATCAGGAGTATACAACATGCCTCCAATGGGTTCCCACCCAAGCTCTCAACTGAAACTTTGGGGACAATAAATATCAGATAAGGAGTTTTAGATGACATGCAGCAGTGGGAGAAGGTATCCCCATTGATTCTACACGTTCACTTTCCTCTTGTCCCCTACTCTACCTGCTTTTCTGGGATTAAGGGATCCTCTTTCTCCAAGGTCACCATCTGTGGCTCTAGTTACCATCAGCCTCTAGCACACCCTTAATCCAGAAGCTTTCAAACCACACAGAAAAACCCATCAAATGCCAGGGAGTGCTCCAGTCTGTTCAGTAACAGTCTCGGAATATGGCCTCTTGGCCTTGTGGCACCTAAAGTGGAAAGTGAAAATGTCCTGAATTAGTCAATTCCCCTTCCCCAGATTTCTATCCTATGTATACCAGAGAAAAGCACAGTGGGAACAAAGTAACTTCTAGACACCTTCCTTTCTATCTTATAGCCAAAAGAATTAGAAATTAAAAGGGGTAAAATATTAGGATTGAGTGGAAGCCTTTGATATCGCTACCAGCCCAATTTCTCAATTCATTTCCCAAGGCCCTATTCTAGTCTGGTATACCATGAAAGGTTAATGAAGAAGGAAATCTCATGAATACATGTCTTCAGTCTCATGAATACATGCCTTGTGTACCTGTATGCCAGGCTTTATAACCTGATCTCTGCTTCACATATCTTCTTTCTCTATCAGTCTAATTAATATGGCCCAAAAGAATCCAGTAACCCAAATTCAACACATTTAAGAAAACTGGCTCACTAGTGATAGAATAAAGACCCTACAGTCACCGTAAGATTGCGTTTGGATCATTTTGAGCTTACTCTTTTTTTTTTTTTTTATTTTAAAAATTTAAAAACTGACAAAACAACAATGAAGACAAAATTAAAACAACACAAAAACAGGGGCTGGGGATTTAGCTCAGTGGCAAAAGCGCCTGCCTGGCAAGCGCAAGGTCGTGAGTTCGGTTCCCGGTACCAGAGAAAAACAAAAACAAAACAAAAAAAAACAACAAAAATGATACATGACCTCAAGACAAAATGATAGAAATTCACAATGGTTGCTATATTACATGCCATTATCTTCAATGAAGTTGCTTAGTCCATTAGACATAAGAAAGTAAGATTGATCAAACAAAGACAGTAACAAGTAAAAAAATAATAATAATAATGATTTTTTAAAAACACTGGAAATGATGCAGAGCTTCACCATACAAAATGGTAGGAGTTCAACAATGGTTCTTATACTGCACATTGTTTTCAGGTCAGTCATTCTAATACCAAATTCAGGCGTGTAAAATTGGTCAAGAAAAAAGAAAATTTTAAGCACTGACTGTTCCTCTCAATAAACTACAGACATCAGCAATACACCTATTCCATGAGCTTCCCTCTTTTTCACCTGAGCTCACAGAAAAAGTTCCCGGGTTGGACACTCTAGGTATAAACAGCAAGCATTTCTTCTGAGTGCTGTGAACCAGAACTGGCTTTTCAAACACACCATTCCTCCATCTGAACCTCTTCAGAATGACAAACTATTCCCAGGTTCCACAGTAACCTTGGGCCTTGGCAAAGGAAAGGTGGCTAAATCTGAGATGTGTTATGAGGCCACTGGTTGGGGAGCAAGAATATCTAAACACAAACCCAAGCAAGAGCAACAGACAAAGGGTTTCTGCAGATTCCCTCTGGCTCCTGTAGCTGCAGATCACTGACGGCCTAAAGATAACCCAAGTATCTACAAAGGGTCACTTTAAAATAGTAGCTTTAATACCACCAGTCATTTCAGAAGTATTTCCTTCCAGAGCCTGATCCATCCACACAGGCACAACAGGCCCAGCCGACAATGGCAAACCTGCTGAAGAGATGAGACCCAGAAGGAAATGGAAGGAATCCCGAAGGGGAGCAGACAGTTCCTAGCATGCTGTGCTTCTACTCTATAATTCTACGTGTGCCCACAATTGGATGACTGACAAATAATAAGCTAGCGGGAGACACCTTGTAGAAGCCATCTATTGACAATCACTAGGGATTAAAGACCAGCATAAAATGAAACAAAATAGTTTAACTCAACGCCTGCCCTTTCTAAAGCTGGGGCAGCATAAACTATGCTTGGCTACCAGCCAGGAGTGTTTTTGTTTTTTTTTTTTTTAGGAAAACCTTTCCTTCCACGAGAAAACTCATACCTGTACGGGTACCGCATCACTAGTGAGCTGAGCAAGGAGAATTATAAGGAGTCCTCAGACACATACTGTACATTCAAAACTCCTGTGGTCCCACTAATCAAGCACCAAATGACCTGCTCAGAAGCCTTCGGATCCTCCCCCAGTCACCACCCTTTAAGCAGAGCCAAAGTTCCTACATTTTCCTAGGAGCCATTAATATCTTCTCAGCACCTCATCTGTCCCCCAAGACAGTCCACATCGTTCTAAATGGCAGTCGGCCAGGGGCTGGTGCACAAGGGACAGGTGCTCAGTAGGCTATTTTCAGTTGCTATCAGCTCAATCTGGAGCTCCACATACTCTGGAGACAGGCAAGTTCTGGTTGTGTTTCAAACTCTGGGCAGTCAAGAGACATACACCTTTCACAGCTGCCAGGCAACCAGCTGCCCAGTGCTCCTCCCAGGACAGGAGCGACAGAAACAGTGTAACCTGGCCAGCCACCAGGCCAGTGAGCTGGCTGTACCTCTCATTTCACTGCCTGGGTTATTCTGAGCAGGGCTTATTGACACTCCATGGCAACCTAGGAACAAAGGGCCAGCTAGGAGGATTTAAATGTCTTGCAAAAGTTGCTAGAAAAATCAGCAACTTGGGCTTCTGTTTTCATAACAAAATCAGCAGTAGGATTATGATTAGATTATTGGCGTTGTACTGCTGTCGTTGCCAGTTTGTGAGCTACCTACCATAGCATTCGACTTTTTGAACTAAAGCTTCAGTCTGCCACTGTCCAGTGGCTAAGGTTGGGACGCCTATGAAAATGCAGCGTGTAGTCTGCCTGTCCCTGGCTTGCAGGAGGACTAGTATTCCTCTCCTCCTTCCTTCTAAGCATTAGATAACTCATGATCAACTTCCTTCACACCACTCTTTCAAAACATGCAAACTGTCTCTACTTAATCTTTCAAGACCTCTCCACTGCCTTCAGAATACAAGGCTGCAATAATAGTAAGGTCTTAACTCTCAACACTAAGAAATCCTTCTCACAACCTAGTGTCTCCTTCAGTGTCATTTATCTGGGCTCTACCCTTCCCTTGCTTAAAATACCAAAGTTTCTCTTTTGCCGTTTACCCACACAAGCTCTGCCTCTCTAGGTTGCCACCCGCTGCCCCAGACTACATGAGTTCAGTGTCTTCCCTGTTACACCCTTGGTTTCATCCAACCAGACAGCCAGACTGAAACTCCCTGACAGCCAGAACCACTTCTTACCTATGTCTACAGTGCTGGTGCCAGCCAGTTTCATCACCTGGTACTGGTGGTGACATCTTATAACAGATTCTTTTTACTGAAACTCAAAATAAATTCTTTAAAAGAGTGTACATCTTCACTTATTATTGCTATAGCTCAGATCAATCCCTCTGTCTCTTATGAGACTAGCATTTTTACATTACAATAACTATTATTATAGCCAACAGTATTCATTTGTCGAATATTTATGAAGCACCAATTCTACTGGGCAACGATTCAGACACTAGAGATAAAATAACACGATCAAATCCCAGCCTCGGGGCTTACTCTGCGCCCAACATGCTGCACGTCTCGCCGTGACTGTCACAAGATGAGCGCCGACTGTCTCCCCGTGCCCCATGTGGGAGCAAGCAGAGGTGAAATGACTGACACACAGGGTCACAGGAAACTAAAGATGGCTAATGATGATGTTTTTTGGTTTTTGTTTTGGTTTTTCTCCGGTACCAGGAATCAAACTCACGACCTTGCGCTTGCCAGGCAGGCGCTGTGCCGCTGAGCTAAATCCCCAGCCCCTACCGGTGATGTCTGACTCTGTCTCCCTGAGAAAACCTGATTCCCTTCGCCAAGAGCCTACCTTCAAAAGATACTTTCTGACTTTGACCAGGAACACCAGCTGAAGTCAAAAATCATCCTAACCCTTTGCAAAATCAGTATTAATTGATATATTAACTACAACATGAAATTAAAATAAACAGAAGC
>NW_004955449.1:15587794-15664984 GCF_000276665.1 Chinchilla lanigera | reverse complement strand
CAAAACAAACACAGTAAAAAATTAAGAGGTCACTTCCAGTCTACTCTCCCCACAGAAATCATCTGTATATAAAAACTATAGACAGGGGGTTTTTTGTTTTGTTTTGTTTTTTAAAAAAGGTGTATTACACTATTTCCTCCCTGAGAAAAACTTCTCATTCTTTCTCTTATTCTTCCTCTTTTTCCAATATACCCCAAATACACACATCCTCAGAAAGTCCATGCTCTGCTGTAGCCCATAACAAAGAACGAGGCAGCGTTAACCCTGGCTCTAGAAAACACCCTGTGCACAGGGCTTAGATTTGCTGGTTAGAGTCGGGCAGCAGCTGTCCCAGTGTCATGACTGAGGCTGAGAAGGTGCAAATATAAACCACCCTCTTCCAAGGATGGTCAGGAGGGGGAACAGCTCAAAGGTTCCAGGGCAGCTTTGTTGGACAATATTCCCGAAGGCCTAAGGTCAGTAGTCAGAGCTTTACCCGGAGGCAGCAGGAACTTCAGGAGTGAATTCTTGGGAGCAGACTGGTGAGGTATGTTTTTAAAACTATGGGTTCGGTATCCATTAGTGGGTACTGAAATCAGTTCAGTCATTCAAGACAAGGCTTCTTTGTGAATTCTGAAGTGAGACACAACTGGATAGAATTAAGAATGGGGAAGCAATGGGTATACATTAATTGAAGTTACGAGAACTGTTTCATGAAACTCTCACCTCAAATGTATGTGGGTCTTACGTGCACACTGGGTCCTACTCCAAAATGTTTCTCAATATGAGTCATAGTCAGAAGTTGGAAAGCCACCCCACCCTGTGTCTTACACTCTCCCAGAGTGACAGGAGCTGTGAGTAATTATAACTGCTACAAATAATCATTATCTATGGAGGCTTGCTTGCCTGAGGTCATGCCACACTGCGAGGGAAGTTTGGAAGGCAGTTAGCAGCGTTCTGAGAGCTGAAACATGCAAACCCATGTTGATAGCAGAATGATTCATGATAGCTAAACCCAGGAAGCTGCCTATATGTCCATCAACAGATAAATGGATAAAGAAAATGTGGTATTTATGCACAATGGAGTACTATTGTGCCATAAATAAATATAAACAAGCCATGTGTAGGAAAATAGATGCACCTTGAAACCATAACGCCAGGTCAAATAAATAAGACACACAAACTTAAATATTGCAATTTCTGTTATATGAGAAAACCAAAGTATAAAGAGAAAAATAAAAGACAGATATAGAAGTAGGAGACAGAGCCTCTGCAAATAGAAAGGGGACCAAAAGAGGGAGGGAAGGATGGAGGGAGGGAGGAAGGGAAGGGAGAGGAAGCGAATGAACAAAGAATGAAGCTGTGTTATGTACATGCACCAACTCTCCTGATGAATGTGATCATTACGCACTGCAACTTCTGACAAAAAATAGAAATTAAACTAAATTAAAAAGTGTTTGTTTTCCTTTGTCCCTCCCGCCCCCACACACACACACAAAAGTTACAGACAAGACAATCCTACAAAGCTCCTGTCTTACCCATTTTTTACAGAGGAGATGGCATCCCTCCTCTCACTGTTATTTTTATAAAATAAAAAGTTTGGAAGCTACTGTTCTGTATACCTACTGTTAACGGCAAAGAAATAATTTCTGGAGCTTGCATACTGGACTTGTTTTACCATCTATTCAGTACTTGATTTTGTTTGATTTGAATTGTTAATGAGTACTATCCACTCCCCTCTTATCTGTGCACCATAAATGGATGGATGGATGGAGGGATGGGATGGGATATGGCTCTAGTTTAACCACAGCTTAAACAAACAGGTAGGAGAGGCTAAAAGGAAACTTTGCTGCAGCTCACCTTGTGCCACCTGACAAGTAATCACCATGTTACACAAGAAAACTTGATTACACAGAAACAGATCTTAAAAGTGTGCAACCTCATCAGACATTCCCATTTTAGGTGCTCATGGTGGCAAATGGCTCAGTACTTCTTATCTCTCTCCCAAAACAAGGTCTCTCATTTGATGATACATACAGCAAGATTTTATTCTGAACAAAAGGGATAAATTACAGTAATGAGAAATGAGGGCCATAAATTTAATAGTGAGATATTTCTTTTACATTCATTCACCCTTTCAAGAACTTCCTGTATACTCAATAATGAGAAATTCAAAGAAGGGCTTATTCTATTCTCCCCCTCAGTGGCAAAGAGGGGCACCTTTGTGGACCCTAACAAAAAGTCCATTGAAGTTATCCCCTCCTTCCTTCATTGGGTAATTGGGCTGGAAAGTCTGAGTGGTGTTGGCTTTGGAAATACTAAAATCCGGTCAACTCAGAAAATAATTTGGGACCTACCAATCTTCTCTAGAACAGGCCAAAATCTCTTGCAACAGAAGTCCACGTAAGACCAGCCTTGCTCACTATAACAAAACTGAATGGTGGGTTGTCTTAGCTTTGAAATATTGTCAAAGAAGCAATACTCTAAGTACTTGTGTCATGGTTTTCACCTGCAGATGCAACAGGCACAAAAGGAAAGCAAAATGCAGAGGTTCTGCCTTCTCCCTGGTGGCATAATAGTAGCTTTACAGCATGATTAGTCTTATTAATGGGAAGGAAAGGGTAGGAAAGGGAAGAATATACAGGTAATTAGGGCTCAAGTGCTCTTCTCTGCGAGAGCAAATAAAACTCTTCCTGCAGCTAGAGCTGTACAGCTAATGAACACGAGAAATAAATGATTACTGGTAGGCGAGACAAGAGAAGTAAAAAACACAAACCCGGGTGAAGGAGCCTCCCCATCTGCTATTATAAACTCTCTTCTCACCCTCTCAAACAAACTGGACTGGGCTGGATCCTCACATGCACTAGACATAAGGTAAATGTGGATGCTGCTAATTTGACTCCCCAAAATAAATTAATAAATTTTAAAATGCAAAATTTTGAACAAGATTAATGATGACCAGAGTTCTTGGATACCATTCCTGGAAGTATATTGTGGCTTTTGTTGGCTATGTAACCTTAAGCAAGAACTTTAACCAATCCAAAAACTTACTAAACAAACAAACAAAAAAGCCCAATTTTGTTAGGGTAATTGTAAGGAAATAACGTAAAGTGGTTAGCCCACACCTGCCATTAAGCATTCAATAAATACTACTGATACATCAAAGCAATAGCTACAGTAAGTAGTACTTTCCTATTTTCTGTATTTGGCAACAAAAACAATAAAATAAGGAAGGAAGGGGGAATCAAAGTTGTTCATTTTTGTGGGATTTTTTGGCACAAAAAAATTATATATATTTATGAGTATACCATTTGATGTTCTGACACATATAAACATTATTTCATGTTCATATCAGGATAGGCCTATGTATCTTCTCAAACATTTATCATTTTATTGTGCTGAGAACATTCCAAATTCTTTTCTCTAGTTTTCTCTAAAATACACAATATATTTATTACCATATCAATCATCACCCTGCTGTGGAACAGAACAACAGAACTTATTTCTCCTAACTTACTATCAAGTGACTAACCTTTCTTCATCCTGCTTGTCAGGGTTTTTTGGTTTTACTTTTTTTTTTAAAGACAAAGTTGTTCATTTGGGGTTTTACTATGGGGATTTGTTGTTTGTTTATTTTTGAAATAGCTTCTCCCTCATTGCTGTGGCTTGCCTTGAACTCCAGGACTCAAGTAATACTCGACTCCCAGATGCCCAGGGGGCTGGGATTACAAGTGCTTGCCAAGATGTCTGGCCCTCATTTGCTTTTTAATGGACTAGGGTTACATAACAAAATATCTCAGAAAAAAAGCTGCAACTTTTGCTGATTTTCTAAGAACATCACCTAGCATCACTGATGCACAACAAACAAGGTGACTCAGCAGCTCTGTAAACACTGAACATGGGTCTATGCTCTTTTCAGTGTGGGACTTCAGAGAGCACTGCACCAGACAAGCTGCGGCACTATTACAAACGTGCCCATCCTCTGCCCTACTGTGTACCACTTTAGGCATTTTATATTTCACATCTGCTTTACAACTAATATTGAGTAATATCAGAATGTATTACAAACAAGGTTTCTCTGTGGCATGAAATACATAAAAACAAGAGTACTTTTCACAGAATATGCTACTGGCAGTTAACAGGCCAGCTGAGGCATGGAGGGAAAACTACACTCCGGCAGCTGCTACTAAGGTTCAAGCAGTCCTCGTTAGAGCACTCACTGGAGGTGCTGTTTAAAACCAAGACAGAACAAAAGAGTATTTCCACGTAGAATGATATACTCTTGCCCGCACCCTTGCCCATACCCTTGCCCATACTCTTGTCTATATTTGGAAACATCCTAGTGGAAGTTGAACATTAACAGCACAGTCTCAGTGGCACACCATTTCCATACCGGCCCAAACAAGTTAGTTTTGTTATACATTTTCACTGTGGCATGAAGAGGTCATTTGCTGGACTCTTGGACACTTCAGATCTAGAAAAGGGAAAAAGCAACCAAGAGCAAGGTTGCTAACATTCCAAAAATGCCACCCCTCTTTTCCTTATTCTTTCTCTACCCTTTCTTCTCTGTGTATATTTTATGTCCACCTTTATTTCTCTTCCAATCTTTTTTTTCAATTTTGCCTTATTACAGGTCAACTGTGATATCAACAGCAGCCCAAAGGCACTGCTTAACACCAAACAGAATTTCAATTTGTTCATTTTGGGTTTTATTGTGGGTGGTGTTGCTGTCGTTTGAGAGAAGAACTGACAAAGTACCTAGGGAAAGGTGTGGACTTTGAAGAGAATATAGTCCTCAAGATTCTTTAGCTTTTTAAACAAAGATCATATTGGTAAGTAATTTAAAGGACAGGGGGCTAGAAACCTGCTTGATATAACTGTCTCCAGAAATTGTCAAGCAGGGGTGTGGCAGTCGACCCCAGCTGTAAACCATCAAAAACTCAATGAATCTTCCAACTTTAATATAAATTCATTTCCTCTTATTAATTCCTTTAGCAATCACCTGGCAGGATCCCCTTCTAATTGACACAACTGCCATATTGCAATGTCTTTAACAGCACTGTTTAGAGCACAGCCTTAGCTCTAGGTATCTAAATTGGGCTGTAATAGCACTACCCAAATAGAAAAAAAATGTGAGCCACCTTATTTAGTTATAAATTCTGTCATAGTAGTACTAAAAAGAAACAGACAAAATATACCTTTTTTTTCTCCTTGCAGTGCTGGGGACTAAAACCAGGCTCTTGCACATAAAAATTTACATTTTTAAAATTTCTCATCAAAATCCAGTTTGTATTACACACTGATCTCATACCACTAATACAACTTGTATTAGCTGCATTTTAAGTGTTACATGTGACTAGAGGTTACTACATAGACAGTGGAAATGTATATGGGGAAAAAAGGGAGAGAAGAATACACTAAATTCTAGAATCTAAAATATAACCAAATAGATATTTAGTATAATAAGCACTGGATTTCTCCATAGTGTTGGCTATACTAATGTGTTGAATTATATATTCCCCTGAGAATTTGTCAATTATATACAGTAGACCTATACATCCACAGAGCTTGTAACAGTGTCCCATCTGACTGTAACAAGGCTCAGATTCACCCTATAAGCACCATTCTCCATGAAGGCATTATTAAAACAACACGGACACAACTCATTACGGAAAAAGGTAGTTTATGTTTTATGTATCTACAAAGTCATACACCAATTTCCTAAACACAATCAATGCAAATGCAAGAAACTATGAATAACTTTTCTTTTCCCTCTTAATTATCTATTTTGTGGTTTTCAACAGAAGCAGTATCACCACTAAGCAGTATTTTAGAACTGGAGGTGGGCAGCAGAGAAGCAGTGAAAACAAGAAAGAAAAGAGCAGAGACATCAAACACCTAGAAATGCTGGGTGGTGTCACACAGCTAAAATTTAGCCTACTACGGTATACATGTTCGTGTTGCCCCAAATTCATGTCAATTACTACAAGGTGATGGTATTAGGAAGGAAGACCTGGCTGGGGGAGGGAGGTAGATGATAGGTACAGAGCCTCATGACTCAGACCAGTATCCTAATAAAGAAGCCCCAAAAAGCTGGCTGTCCCTTCCATCATGACAGCACACAGAGGAGTTGCCTGTGAAAAGTGGGACCTCACCAGGTACTTACTGTACCGGCACCCTGAACTGGGACTTCCAGCCTCCAAGTCCGTGAGAAATAAATGTTTGTTATTTACAAGCCACTCAGTTTATGGTATTTTTGTTATAGCAGCCCAAACAGACTCAGACATAGCCTATGCCCCTACAAGTTTTGACTTTCCCACTGCACATTCACTTACCTGAATAATCTTGGTATAATTAACTGAATGAAGTACCTCACTCTCATATATGAAAATAAATGTATGTCTACCCTGTTTTAATGTATACTAAACTTGCCCAAAAGCCATTATTGTATATACTGAGGTTCTGTTAGTCAGCTTTCTGTGACAAGTAACAAATACCTGAGATAATCAAGAAGAAAGGGGTTAAACCTGGCGTAGCAGTGCACACCCATAATCCCAGCACTCTGAGCAGGTGGGGCCATGACAAATTCAAACCCAGCCCAAGGAACTTAGTAACTTCGCAGAACCTCTCAAAATTTAAAAGAGGAGGTAGGACTACAGTTCATTCTAAAGGCTATGGGTTCAATCCCCAGTCCTCACTCCCCACGAAACCAGGTTTATCGTGGCTTAAAAGTGTGAAGCTTTTGGTTATCTGATTGGCCCTGTGGTTTTGGACCAGTGGCACTACTGCAAATCACAGTAGGATCTAGGGGCAGAGGAGGCCCATCCACCTCATGGACAACAGGGGTGTAAGAGAAAGAAGAAGGGGCAGGGTCCCATAAACTCCTTTGAGGGCAAGCCCCCCCTAAGAAGAAGGCCTCCTATAGGTGCCTCTTTTTAAGTTTTTACCACCTCCTAACAGTGCCAACCTGGGGAATAAGACTTTAACACATGGGGGCTAATTTCAGATCCAAATTATACCAGAGGGATGACAGTTCTCTGCTTTGCTCATCAACGCACAAAACCGAGTTCCAGAAGAGAAGACCACTTTTGACAACAAAAGCACCAACACAACATACCAGTAACAATGTGCATTTGAAGACATTAAAGAGTATTGCAAATTTAGGTGCAAGCAGATAGTAGAAGAGCCCTCCTTTTCTTCATGCTTCAGGACATTCTGCGGATGCCTAAAACCATAGACAGCACCCATCCTAAATATACTACATCCTGTTTATGCCTTATGATAAGTTTACTTTATAAACTATGCACAGTGATTAATAACAATAACTGAAAGCCAAACAGATTATAATAACAGCCTACAATAAAAATAATTTTAAACTTCTGAACTGTTTACTTTTAGAATTTCCATTAAGTATTTTTGAACCATGGTTTACTATGAGTCACCAAACCTAGAAGGTAAAACTGCACATGAGAAAGGACTATAGTACCTTAATACCCCTTGTAGTATACTCACGCCCAACTGTGACAGAACATAAATTTATCTACATATCCCTTTACTGTTATATTGTTAGTTACAGGATTATCTCTACCTCTCTTTTACATTTATTTCAGATAGGGCATCATATTGAATTTTCTTAAATTATGTGTTATATAAAAACTAAGATATAATGTGCATCAGAATTGCACTTCAAAATAATCGAAGAATATTACCAAATATTTACTATGAAAAGGGTGCGTTAAGTATAGTGGAATTAAGAATTGACTATTTATAATAACCCAACCCATTACAGTATACTTATCCTAACCCAAACACCTGTGAGGCACTTACCTTCGAAGCTCGGGGAAGGAAAAACAATCATCATCAGCAAGGGCAGAAGCATCACTCCATCTATCATTGTACAACTGCAGAAGGAAAAGAAGAGATAGAAGTTTTAAAAAATTAAGTGCAGAATGGCACTTAATGGCAAATTAAATTAAACCCATTATCTTCAAACTGCCATTTAAGGCCTTTCTTCCAAATTGCCCTAATATATATTGACTTTTTTTTTTAGTGTATTACAAACATATGTCTTTATGGATTTAAACAAGTCATCTAAGGAGTCAGATGTACCTCTGATTGGTGGCCTCTCCAAGGCTACTTTCTCTGAGCCTACCCTCTTTAGAACCCAGTAAGAAAATGAAGGGACTACAGGTATTAAAGGTTGA
This sequence comes from Chinchilla lanigera, assembly GCF_000276665.1. NCBI lineage: Eukaryota > Metazoa > Chordata > Mammalia > Rodentia > Chinchillidae > Chinchilla > Chinchilla lanigera. The sequence continues at coordinate 15,656,801 of NW_004955449.1, read as the reverse complement.
AAATAAAGTATGCCCCAAATTTTTAGCTTTGAATTTTACCTTATGCTATTGAACACAATTAGTGACACTATATTAAAAATCCTGAGAGGATGAATACTCCATTCTAATATGATGTTAAAGATTAATAGGCCGAACAATTTAAATCACATTACTATGTTTGAGCCTTCTCTTTTAAAAACAGGAGAAATAGAGAAACCTACATCTACAAAGGAAAAAACAAGGAAACCAGTAAACTTCACCTGCAGTAAAGCAGTGCAGTTCTACATTAATCTTGAATTTAACAAAGGATAGACAATTAAGACAGGAATATTTCTAAAATAAGAACTCACGTAAATCTATAATACACAGAACTATCATTGAGAAAACAAGCCAATTCACAGAAATTTCAGGTTGGTTTTGGCCTCAAACTACAACAGTGTAAGCTCAATTTTTTGAGTTAAAAACTTTTCCATTTGAATAATTCCCACAACTAGAAATCTGCTGGAAATTGGTTGGGTACAACTTTCTAGTAAAATAAAGAAAACTGCTATAGTTCTTTGGCAACTAGGTTAGCATGTTACTCTTACATCTTCAAAGCGAAGGGCAGATCCTATTAACTTGTCTACAGTGGGCTCCTTCTGGCCCACCTTCTCAAAATGGTACCTTTTTTGGTCAGTGGTCTGATTATTTATTTGCCACACTCCCATCACATCTTACCACTTTCTCATTTTAACCTATTTCCTTTTTCTTCCATAATTACATTTGAGTCTATCTCTAAATAGCAAGGAGGGAGTAAAGCAGATTTTTATGTACCTTCCTTTTATATTTTTAAAAGCATATGGAAACTTGAGTGGGCTTCTCTCACTGATGCTGTTTTCGTTGTTACTATTTTCATGTTCACACAGATACTTCCTGTAGCAGACTTTTTCTGTGAGGGGACACTGGAACTATGCTCTTACACTCCCTAGCCTCCAGTACCGTAAAAACACGGTATTGTACTCTTACAGCAGCAGAAAACAGACTAACACTTGGTGAAACCTCTCCCCACCGGAAACGACTTCAGCTACCCCAAAGCAGTCCGCTCATCTCCAAAATGGTACACACATCTCAAGGCCGTGCGAGGGAACTCCTTGGTATGGCATGACGTTACTAACATCTTTTGACTATAAAACTGTTTTCATCTAATAAAGCAGTAAGTCACTGAATTCTCGCTTTAGAGGCTAGCTTTCCTTTGATGGTCTAGCACAACAGCCAGCTTTCAGAAAGAGTGGGAATTACACAATGTAACAGGATAGGCATGGTTTGCTGATAGAGTATAGCTAGGCACCACAGTTTCAAGCGGCCACTGAAATGGGATTATAGCTCATACTGGCTAGTTATTGGGAGATGAGCCCTCCCTAAATGCCAAGAGCTCTAAAATCATTAAAGAAAATGGAGATTGATTATATTAATAATATAAGAACTCAAAAAGAAGTAAGAAAAATAGTTGCCCTGACATCCCCTATCCCTAGCACCTCTTCCCTGAACCACTTTACTAAAGAAAAGCAATATTCCTCTCAATCTAATATGAAGCAATCTCCCCAAATTCAAAATTTTTAACTATTTGAAAAATAAATCTGCATCCACCATTATATATAATAAATATTATCCTGAATGTGTTCAGGTTTTTATTAATGATAATATGACACTATCATCATTAGCAATATCTTAAATATTGCATGTTTTATTTTTTAAACCTCTATTTCACATATTGCTATAATTCAGATGTTCTCCACGAGTTAAAGGCTTGGTGCTCCAGGGGCACCACTGGGGGTGGCAGGTAGAAGCTTTAAGAGGTAGAGCCTAGCAGGGTAAGTCCTTAGGCCCGTTGGGGTTATGCAGCTCTCCTCTTCCTCTCTTCCTACCTAGTCATGAGGGGAAGAGATGGCTCCACAGTGCACTCCCTGCCACTGCCACCCCAGCACCTTCTTCAGAGCCTGAAAGCAATGGGTCCAGGTGGATCCATCAAAGCCTGAAACCTCTAAAACCACAAGGTTCTCTCTTTGTTAAGTTATTGATCTCAGGTATGTTGTTACAGTGATGGGAAACTGACTGACACACATGCATTTTATAATATATATGTTGAAGGCATACATAGATGCAGGGGCATTGGCATGATATCAAAAGCCACTGAGAATCACTGAAATAAACTATTGTTTATCTCAGTCATAATCATTGAATTTCTAGTCTTTCATTCATTAATTCATTCATGCACTCAAAAACTACTGAAAGCCTGCCCTGTGCTACATATTAGAAATTTAAAATGATAAAAAGACATACAAATATGGTCCTTACTATGGTAAAACTAAGATTTGTTTCGGTAATCACATAACCATCTAAAAGACTGTATAATTTAAAAACTGAAATATAAAGGCAGTGATAGTTTAAAAACACTGCTAAAAAACAATCTGAGATTTTCTAGAGGGTAGGAGTGCTTCCCTTACGAGGTAACTTCTGAACGAGATCAGGAACGAGAAAGATGAGTAGATAATACTAGAAAAAGCATAAGAACATGGTGACGGTGTAGAGCGCAGACAGGCATACACAGTTTCTCAGCTTCTACAGAGGCCTTGTGGCCAGGAACAAGTATCCAGAAGCATACCACAGAGCTGAAAAGATGACAGAATGGCCGGGGCTCAGAGAGCCTGGAAGCACTGTAAGAAGTTGGAGAGGTTAGGGTAGCTTCAATCCCTAGGTGGAAGAGAGAGAAAGGAGGGGAGGAAAAAGGGAAAAAGAAGGGAAAGGAGACCCAAGAAACCTGAAAAGGGAGGCTAGGGAGTGTAAGAGCATAGTTCCAGTGTCCCCTCACAGAAAAAGCCTGCTACAGGAAGTATCTGTGTGAACATGAAAATAGTAACAACAAAAACAGCATCAGTGAGAAAAGGGAGGCTCTACCTCTTAAAGCTTCTAATGTAACTGGGGTAAGATATTCTAGGCCCTCTGCTCACCTCTCTGTCCTTACTGTAACGAAGCCCCCTTTGCTCCACCATCATCCACTCCTTGCTTGCCTTAGTGCCCACCATCCTGCTCTTTCAAGTTCTCCACCTGGCCCACTTTCTACCATCTCTAGATCTACCTTTGTACACGATGCTCCCTGTGGTTGGGCCTTTCCTTCAGACTAACTGCTACTCAACATTCCAGTCTCAATTTAAATGGCACTTTCTTCTAGAAGGCTGCCAAAACTCTCAAATACCTTCTTCTCACTCTCATATTACCACTTTGTTAATCTTCGTTCACAGAAATTATTGTAATTAATAATGACATACCTGCATCTATGTATGCCTTCTATATGTCTATCTTACTACTTGTTAAACTCTGTAGTAACAATATCTACAATCTATCTTATTCATCATAGCCAGAGCCAAGTGACAGCACATTTAGTACTTGTTGAATAAGTACTAAATCTTATCTCCCTAAACACATTTTAAATGTTAAAAACTCAGCAACTTTCCCCACCACACATACCTGAAAAGGAATGGCAAGGTTAAAAAAATATAATATCTAAACGTCTAATTTGTAGAGTGCTGTTCAGGTAATAGCAAATGTCACCAGTTAACAAGCTTCAAAATCAAGAACTCTTTCATGAAAAAGGAAAAAAAGAAAAAAACTAAAATGCAATCACCATTACCATGTTTCCCATTTTACAAAGCCAACAAAAGGCCATGCCACAAAATACAGATCATGATTATACAAGCAAAATTAATCATACTGATTTAGGTTCCTAAACAAGTAGACAGAAAAAAGAATTATAAATCAGTCCCCCAAGCTAATCCACTGTTTAAAAATAGTCTAAATATGCCAAAAAATCACTGAAAAGTCAACATCAGTTACAAAGTAGCTGCTACTTTGTTCTGGGTCTAGAGTGCCTGTCTCCCATTAATCCAGCTACTTAAAAATCACACCTCAAAGTATGCTATATGCATGTACAGTGCAAATATGCCAAAATGAAATCCACTATTCTATGTAATTACTATGTACTAAGAAAATTATACCCCAAACAGAAAAAGGAAAAAGAATGCAGAAAAGAGAATATTCTGGAAATTCCTGATCCTATTTTAATTAGAAGAAACATCAGTATGATAAAATATAAACTGTAAACCCCAAGAATCTATTTCTAATTTTAAAACATACCAAAAACAAAATATTGTTTTTAAAAGTAAACTTTTCAACTCTACTGCTCTTGGCAAGAAGGAGACTGGATGTGGAAAATAGGAGTAGCAATAATTCATTATGTTGTGGGCACCTCACGCCAATGGTCCAAACTTTCTGTTCTCAGGATCTCTTTCTACTCTTCAGAATTACCGAAGAGCTACATATCCATGAACATGGGCTATGTGCGTACATATGCACTATATTCAAAATCAAAACTGAAAATTTTTAAAATAATAAAACTGCATGTTGTAAATTTGAAAATTGTGCTTTTAAAAAAAGTACATGTGGAAGAAACAATGGCACTGTTTCGCATTTTGTAAATTTCTTATGTTTGGCTTACACTATACCCAGATTCCTATATATAATTCTACTTTCAATCATTTACATGTTGTGTTGTTTAAAGTACACAGAGAAAATCCAGCTTTGCACATGTCAGTCAAAGGAAGAGGACCTTGTAGAACACCCAAGAAAGTCTCAGAGACCCCAGCTATTTCTGGGACAATTTTCAGAACCGCCTTATTCCTTAAATGTTCAGTTCTTCCACTATACCAAATCACCAAATGGTACCAGATGTTTTAGACTAAGCATTTGCCCAATAGCTGAAGAAATGTTACTGTTCTACAATTTCAGAAATCTGATTAACCTTTCTAACATGAATGCATTAAATATTTTTAAATGTAGGAATAATATTTTGTATATACAACTAAATATTTTTAAATAGAATATAAACTTGTAGTAAGAATAAGCTCAAAACTGGTCATCTCATTTATCATCAAAATCCCTAACTGAAAAGTCATAGACTGCTGGGAACTGCAAAATATGATCTGAAGGGTATTATTTTTGCCTCTAATGTATATACCTCTCCCTTCTATTCTTGGATAAGACCTTCACTCCCTGGTAATTAATGTTATTTCTTCAGATATAAGAAAAATAGCTATTCAGAAGAGGGCTGGAGATCTCCTATCTAAAGCTCCCTTATTAAATCAGTGTCATCTCTCATAATGTCTCAGATCTACACTCTTGGGAGACAGAACATTCCCATGATACTCTGCTAAAAACAGTCACCAGGGCAGAGCCAAACCACTTACCAAATCCCATGGTACTGTTCAAACCCCATTTATAGATCAGACAGAGAGAAGCTAGCGTTTAGCTCAGTTTCTAACATGTATGAGTGTGAGACCATGTTTGGCACTTATTTTGCTCATCACAATGTTATAGCTAGAGAAAGCCACAGATACTGCAGTATATTACCCAAAAATCCTTTTGATAATGGTCACAGAATAATCAAAGAATATAACCTAATACACATCTCCACTCAACTTTTGGAACCCACATTAAGCAATATGATTGATAAACTATGACATAGCAATAAAGTATATTTCTAAAACTTATACTTTATAGCAGCACACAATTCATTATCCATAATATAGAAAATAAAGAGAACATTTTCATAAAATTCTATAAAATGTTCATCTGTCTAGGCTGATAGCCTAAACTCCTTTAGTTTGTCCATTCATTATATGTATAATTTATAGAATACCAATTTATTAAACAAAGACTTTCCTGATACACTTCTCAGCTTGATTTATAACAATCTCTGGGCTAAAAAATATCCTTGGAAGAGTCACTCACTCCCTCACCCCAGGTCTGAATGACTTTTACACCACCCACTGAAGCCCCTCTATAACCTATGCCTGCTCACACTCACAGATGTTCTCCACTATTTCCTGATGCGTTTTCTTTCCTTTGTATGTCTTCTGCAGTCTGTTCTACACCTTCCTCAATAATACAGAGATTTTTTTCTTTTTAATATAAAGTACAGAGGAAAAGTAGAAAAATAACTAAGAGGCATTCTGATTTCTCTTAGTCATCTGTTAACATTACATTATTATCACCTTAACAGCAGCATTTACTAGTGAGCCTGGCACTGTGTTAGGGAGCAATATGATCTCATTGAAAACCTCTTCCTAATACAATGAATATCCATATTAACCCTGTTTTACAGATAACATCTTGGGTGGGTAGAAGTAACTAAACCAAGGGCACAGGTCAAACCCAAGACCATCTGACCTAAGTTCAGTAGTCTTAGATGACCACCACTCTACGCAACTTTCACTTCACTGACCAGCCATAGGCAGTTTGGCAATCCAGTTCTGTTATGTTTAACATTTCATCCCCCACTTAATTCATCCTGAGCTTCAAGAACCCTGATTTTACTCATAGGGAACAATCTCACTCATGGTTATTTGACTCACCCTTCAATTGTGCCCTCTGTCCATTTCCCTAACCTCAAAATTAATTTCATATACTCTGATCTCCAACTATCTCCCCCACCGACTTCCAGAAGAAAAGATCCTAATATCAAAGACAAAAACAAGCTCCTTGAGAGTACAAGTGGCTTCTCACTCTCACCCACCCCACTCCCCAATTCTTCAATTTCCTTTTCATAATCATACCTCAGTGTAAAAACAGAAATCAGTATAAGGTATACTTGAGGGGTTATACCTAGTGAGACAAATTCGAGACACAAAAGTTTAAAGGCATACTTACAACCACCTCCACGCAGGACAAAAACCAGCCATATCCAATTAGATAATGTGAAAACAGTTCTGTCTTTTAAGCTCAATAGGTGAACAGCCAACCCAAGGGCAGCTTGCTCCAAAGTACCTGGGCCTTTGGGAGGGGTGAGTTGTCAGTAATAGCTGCACAGAAAGGCTAAACTGAAGCCATCATACCATATAAGTTAAGTCAGGGTCTCTTCTTCAGTTCACAAATGACCTGTGAAATATTTTTAACACCACACTCTGTCTGAACTGGTGATGTGCGAGTTGCCAGGGCATGGTTTTATATAGACTTCAGTGCTGCTGGAGGGCTTCTGGTGGGGTGTTACTTTCAGAATATTAGCATGTAATTTGATCTCTTGCGATAGATGAATACAAATAGATCCTTGGACAAGTCCTACAGAAATGAAAACCAGCCTCTGGATCGGTTCATCCTGCGGTTAGAGGAAATAATTACAGATCATTTCAGGAAAGTAAGGGTTTTGACTGAAAGATTTACACTACAAACATTCCAGCTGTAACAGATGGACCCAAGAAATAGGAAAATGAGAAAGAAAACAATATAATCTATAAAAAGGTGGGGGAGGAATAAGGTTTGATTGAATGAAAGTTTTAGCTTAGGGATACCATATAAAAACAAAGCACCCTCAATAAATTTACTTCAGTTGCACACAGAACAAAAATCTACCCAATACACAAATAAAAACTGAGCTAAGATTCTGAGAATTTAGTATTCTGATCACCCATTACATACCTTATTGGTGCTTCAAAACTAGGTTTTATTTTAACATGCTTGACTTCATGGAGACTAACCCTAATGTCAGACTCCATGCCTCGGATCAAATAGGAACGGTTCGCCAGCTTCGTTTCAACTGAACCCCACTGTCTCCCAGATGTTTTGTTACATTCTCCTCTGCACCTTAGGGCCCTCCGTCCCTCTCTGTTCAGTTTGCAGACTGTACTGGAATTTTTTTTTTTTTTAAATGTAGGAAGGCTCTATTATTGTCTTCTAAAAACTCTTAGATTTGTAACTCGGTCCACTTAAAGTCTTACATCCCAGGCAGCCTCAGTCGTGCACACCATAATTACAGGCACTTGGGATGCTGAAGCAGGAGGATGGCAAGTTTGAGACAAGCTGGGCAACTAATCCATACCCTATGTCAAAATATAATTTAAAAACAGGGCTGGGGTGGTTGCTCAGTGGTAGAGCACCTCTGGACCCCATCCCCAATGCTGGAAAAAATAAAATACAAATAAATCTCACCTTCTCCCCTGGTCCTCAGCTAGAGCCCATATATACTGTCTGTCTTATTCCTAACTGTGCATAATGTTAAATTCATCCTTTAAACTAATGGATGATCTTTCTATCCCTCTTGTTACTCAATAAATAGGCCCTACCAGCTGACCCAACTGTCCCAGTTCTAAGACTAATATGATCAACCTGTGACAATCTGTAGTGGAGGCAATGGGTTGCCCAGGGGGATGAGAACTGCCCATTCATTCTCCATCTCACTCCACTCCACACACCAAGCATGAAGCCCACTCCTGTTTCACATGGGTCCTGCCCACCCCCGTGCATTCTATGACCCTACCATATCCTCTTCAAGACACTTAACACTGAGTGAAGCTTGCTTTTTTATTACTTTACTTTCACTATTTTTCCCCTTCTCCCTCTTTCGCACACCAAAATGTAAGCAGCATGAGGGAAAGAACTACATGGTGCCATCCCCACGCCTGGCATCTACTAGGCACACTTGATATCAATTAAGCATATTAATTTGAACTTCCTAGTCTGTGCTGTAAGTTGGTTTGAGAAAGGAGAGGAAAGTGAAGTTCAAGTATTATACAGCCTGGCAAGGAAGCGACTTGCGGGTGTGAGAATTCTATGACCTCAATTTAATATAGTAGCAACTGGGTATTTGAGATAAATTAAAAGATATCATTTGTAACTTGGATTCCAGTTTTCAAGGGTGTCATCCAAGTGAAGCAGCCAAACAAAAAGATGGCTGGCAGACTCTGTGTATAGCAGACAACTCCCTGGTGGACAATATCCCATTTGGAAAGGACTGCTTGGATTTTTCATTCCAGACACCAGCTGATATGACCAGAGCCCTCCCTAGTGACCTCTAAGACAGTTTTTGTAGCTCTAATACATCTCCTGCAAGTCAGAAATTGACATATTATCTCCCCTGAAGTCTTCTAACAGTTATTGACGCTATTTGGAAAGCCATACTTCCCTGTCTATTAATAACCTTCAGAAAGAACCCTGAGGAAGTATCAAGAGAAAAATAGATCTGGCTGATAGAAGCAAAGACTCAATCAGAGGTTACAGTTAGCAATTAGTACTTTCAAAGGGAGGGGGAAGGGAGAGATGAAAATTTTAATATCTGTGTTAGATGGTATCTTTTCAGGATGTTAAAAAAAAATATTTTGCCAATGAACTCAAGGACTATAAATCAAGCACTCTGGTCTTTATAAAAAAGGAACTCTTTTGAAGACTCAAGTTATTAAAATAGCCCAGCACTAGCAACTATCTGCATATCAATTATTTCAAAGAATTTGCCTACAAGGCTGATATTAACTCTTTTATAGTTACTTACACCTTTGCAACGTTATTCCAAGTGACACATTAAATAGCAATCAGATCAACCCACTCTAAATAATGGAATCACTAATTAATCTTTAAAGACTTTCCTCGGTGGTCTTTCTCCTCTTCCTTCCCCCAACTAGAAAATGATTAATGGAATTTTCTCAAAATTTAGCTTGAAATACGCTTTTGCCAGTCAAGCAACTAGAACAGAATCAGATAATTGTGGTATGACTCAACAAATGCACAGCTGTTCATTTAAATATATCCATCAAAAGTATAAATATGATCATGAGAAAGAAAAGAAGCCACGTACCAGGGTCAGCACACAAACTGAATGGGTTAGCATCCTAGTAACCACAACAGAAAACAAGGAGACAGAGCGACAAGGCAGGGAGAGGTTCTAGATGGATGTGAGGGAAAGAAACCAGAGCCTACCCAACCAAAAACACTCACTCACCCACACAGGGCAACAAAGTTAAACGCTAGTGAAATGCACTGCATTAAACAGGGAGAAAGATATGAAATTTTAAAAACATGATGGCCCCAAGTACAGAGGCAGAAGAAAGCCTGCATGTAAGAAAATGAGAAATCCTATTTATTAAAAGCAAAGACCTAAGGCAGAGAAAAACAGGAGGAAAAAGGTCCATGCCTCACTTCTTGGACCCAGTTGTGATTACAAAATCACCATGGAAATATGGAAATTCTACCAAGGGACCCAAACTACAGACAGTCCCCAATTTAAGAGTTTTCAATTTTTCAATGGTGAAAATACATTCTATCCACGTTGAACAGATCAGAACTTGGAATTTCAAGTTCTGATCTCTGCCCAGGCCAGCGACAAGTGGTAGGATCCTCTCCTGGTGCAGGGCAAAGGTAGCTGCAGCATCTAGGCAGCCACGAAAACTCCAGGGCAAACAACTGACACTTCACTGTGGTCCACGTTGCTAAGCTGTGACTTATGCTAAGACAGCTGAATTAAACTCATTTTCAAATGACAGTAATTTCAATTCCCGATGGGTTTATCAGGATGTAACCTCCTTGTAAGTCAAGCAGCATTGAGTCCATAACAGAACAATACTCCTCTCTGGAAGGTTCTACACATTCTAGACTGTCTCTTATCAGGAGCCAAGAAAATGGAAGAAAACTATAAGAACATAGAAATGGGGTGCCGCTGCCCAACATTCCAGAACCCTTCTTTCTTTCCTCCTCAGGATTAGACCATAAGGCCCAGCAAGAACTTGACAAGCAGAGGCCCTCAGAAGACTTTAGTGCCTATCTTCTTTTTATGCTGCTCAAAATGATGACAAATAAAAGAAGATCCATTCCTGTAATTTCAACTTTCTTTAAATCAACAATATCTATTTCTTCCCAGAAAACAATTCCTCTAGCAATAGGGGACCTAAGCACATATGTAACCTGACTACTCAGTCATACTGCTCTAGGAACCACCCTCATTTTCCCCATTTTTAGGCAATCTCTCTTGTATTATAACAAACATTAGCAATTTCATCAATCACTACTTCCCTCAGCTCTGAGTTCTCCTCTATCTGTCTTTATCCATTTGCAAAGAATATTCTAGAAGGACCATTTCACACTAGCTACCTCTGTAGCCTCCCTTCACTCCTTAATCTACAATGTTCTGACCAAGTCAATTCATTGCAACATCCCTTGCTAAAGTTCTAACTCTTTTCAGTCTTTACCTTAGCCTCAGACTCACAGGGATGCTTCCTCAGCTTCATGCCTTAGAGACTTTAATCTGTATGAGGCCTAGGAATCCCCCACCCTCAGCAATTCAAGTGATGCTGACAGTGATGAAGTATCCCATTTGTTCATTTCATAGGATAAGAGGTATCAAAATTTCCCTTCTCCCCCTGGGTTCTTTCCTAGCTAGGGTTCAGAGGTTCCACTTGCAGAGATCTTACTACTGTGATCCCTTTTGGGTACCCTGGAAGGATTCCTCTTCTGCCATTCATCCCTTAAACACTGGTTTCCCTAAATAAGGGCCTACATAAGATGCTGTCCATTTTCTCAGATTCAAGGTCCACTCCAAGCCACCAAGGTAAACCACCAGGATAAGAAAGGAATCATTCATTCTTTAGTTGCTTCCTACTCCCACATATTCCCTATTACCTCCTTCCCCATGTCCTTTGCTTTAGTTTGTAAAATTAACCTTTAAATTTTTATTACAAATATTTCAAGTTACATAGAAACAGAAAAGCATAATAAACCCCATTTTTTGCTTTCTAATTTCAAAAGTAAGTCTCTCCCATCCCGTTCCAAAAATATGAACTGTATGTCCTCTATTCTACCCATGTTCTTTCTGAGGTATTTTAATGAGAATACCAGATATCAATTCTCACACAAATTGTCTGATAAGAACTGCTTTCAAACGTAGTTATAAATCCAACATCATAACCTAATGAAAAGGAAAATATTCCTCCTCCAAATATTACCTAAAATCTAGTAAGTGTTTATGTCTGGCAAAATTCAACTATAATAACTCTATCACATAAACACACCCCCACCCTGACAAAAGGGAAGAAAATTGGAATAGCATACAAAAAAATGTTTTCTATTATTTTTCATCAGATGTAATGTCTAGTGCTAGTTTGCGGCAGCACTGAGACTACTACATGTGCAATGTGAAGAAAACAAATACGTAACTATGGTCTGTTTTAATTCTACAATTCTTTATTGTTTTTGAGAACCAGGATTCCCTGTGTGGAACAAAGGTGATATAACTGTAACTCAGAAAGGATTAAGTAAAACCTTTTAAACTGAATTCAAATTGGAAATATATCTGTGTGAAGTATTGTTTATATATATATAATTTCTGGCTCTATCCACTAACAAGGCTTTATTATAGTAACACATCCAGTAGTAAGGAACATCCCTGCTAACTAGATTGTGGTGTTAAAATTAATTTCCCACTAAAGGAAAGACAAGTTAAGCTGAACCCTGAGGATACAGTCACCAAAGTCAGCCAATAAGAAGCTAGAAGTCAAGCGGCTAGATCCCTCAACAGACAACCTGTAAGGGAAAGAAAGAGTGAGAGCAGGGGAGAACTACACTTACAAAACATAAAAAACTATAGTGCTAGATATAAACACTTGAATGATCAAGCCACAAAGAAAGGTAAGAAAACAATCATAGCGTATATACTATACACTATTTCTTGACATATGAAAGTCATCAATACTATTTACCTTATAATAACTATATACTATATAATAGTTATATAATAACTATATACTATATAATAAGCTATATACACTTTGTGTATAATACATTTTGTTTTACAATAAAAAAGGTAAAAAAGTCAAAGACAAAAGCTGAATATGTTGTTCACACACATAGGAAGTAATAAGTATTGTGCATAATATATATTTGCAAAAATTTGTCTAGATTTATGTGTTCCAAACAAGTTGTACAATACACTTTTGAAATATCACTTCTTTCTTTCTTTATTTTTTTTTTTTTTTTTGTGGTACCAGGAATTGAACGCAGGACCTTGCACTTGCCAGGCAGGCTCTGTGTCACTCAGCTATATCCCTGGCCCCTCTTCTTCATTTTCAAAACTTTCTTTAAGTTCTAAGTTTATTTTTAGCAGACATTCAAAATAAGTATCAATTTTCAAATCAGAATCAGGGATCAAATATTTTTAAAAATTAACACAACACTGTATAAGCTGGTTCTTCCTCTAAGCTACTTAGGTAAGTTTCATGAATCAAAGGAGAAAACAACCCTTCAGAATGATAAAGGAAACTAAATGGATGGGTATTAACTTTAAAAAAAAGAAATCAATAAAACTGGAATGACTAGGCCAGAACCAATACCCAATGGACAGCCAAGGGCAGAGGACGCTAAGGGCCAGATAGCAAGGATGAGCAACGACTCCGTGGGAAGGTATGAGAATGACTCTCTAATGCCAGCAGGCTGCTAATTTTGCACTAAAATTCCTCCTTCTTTTCTCTTGAGTGCCAGGTGACCAGTGAGAGTTCTCAGTCCAGCCTCCCCTGTAGCTAGATGAGCCCAGAGGACAACTCTCATCAATGCAAGCTACAGGGATGACTGCAGCCTCTAATGACTCGCACAGACTTTCCCCTTTGCTTTTCCCTCTAAGCAGACAGATACAACCATGCAGATAATCACAGTGGCAATTACCAGAGCAATAGCACAGAAGGAACCTGAGTGTCAGGATGACCAGTGGATATGCGCTGTTCTGCTGACCATTTTGCTCACATTGGGATTGTTAAGTAAGGAAAAAATTCGTTTCTATGTTCTTTGAACCATAGCATATTTTGGTCCACTGGTTACACTCAGCCTTACTCTAATTAACACAGGACCTAGAGAAAAATTAAATTAATCATACCTAGCATTCCAGATGGATCAAAGATTTAAGTCTAAAAAAAAAAAACCAACATCACACTAGGAGGAGGCAGGAGATAGGTTTTTAAATTGATAACTGGAGAAGGTCTTTGAACTGATACAAAAGCCACAAAAAGCTTGATTATATATTTATTTCTATAAATCTATCTGTTCATCTTTTATTGACTATCTCTTCCACTAGAATGGAAGTTTCACAGAACAAATATCAAGTTTCTTCACTATTGTATAGGTAGGAGCCTAGAACAAGTTCCTAATACATAAAAGGCATTCAATAAAAATCTACTGAGTGAATAAATTTACAAATCTATACAAAATATTTAATAATTGGTACAACAATTTTTATTTATTTGTTTTATTTTTATATAAATGGTCAACTAGGAAAAATATAAATAGCACATATGACAAAAAGAAAAAAGGGGGCTATGAGCTGATAATAAAAATCATACTTTGAAGTCAGTCCAGTGGCACATGCCTATAATCCTAGCACTCTGGGAAGGTGATGCAGGAGGACTGCAAGTTTGAACAAAGCCTGAGCAACTTAGTGACTTAATGAGACCCAGTCTCAAAAGGAAAAAAAATAAAAACAGGATGGAAGTATAGTTCATGGCAAAGGCCTTAGGTTTAATTCCCAGTACTATCCCACCCAAAAAGTCATTATTTTGACTAGAAATCAAAATTTAATAATAAAAGTCAGTAGCACAATGGGAAAACAGACAAAAAGGACACAAATATAAAGGGAATTACAAATCCAAATGGATTTTACACTTATGAAAAGATGCTCACTGTCAATCAATATATGAAAAATGCAAATTAAAGCTACATGTTAAACTGACATTTTTCACCTTTTAATATGGGAAAGGAAAAAAAATCTATCAGTTTAGCAATCATACTGTCACTGGCAAAAGCAGGAGGAAGCCATACTCTCATTTAATGCTGGTGAAGTTTTAAGACAGAGCAGGATAGCAATAAATTTCTATCAAAATTAAAATGTGCAAACCCTTTGACCCAGAAATTCTACTGAAAATGGATCCTACAGATATGCTCACTCATGTGTGAAATGATATATACAAAAGATTATTCCTTATAGCCTTGTCCATGATAATAAAAAATGGAAACGATCTCTACACACATTGATATAAATTAAGCAGCTCTTTACAGTAGGACACCAGGTATCCACTGAAAATGACTGCAGCACTAACATGGAGGGAATTCCAAACAACCTTACTCCAATGAAAAAAGATACAAAAGTGTATATTGTTACCATTTGTATAAAAAAGGTAATAAATTATAGGTTACATATTTGTATATTATGTACACTCTGAAATCGCAGGAAGAAAACAGTGGTTACCTAAAAGGTAACTGGGTACTTGGGGAACAGAGACAGGTGGGAGACTTTTTTTCACTCCATACTCTTGCGTCTTCGAAATCGTGGGGCTAGGGGAGTAGTTCATTTTTAGAGAGCCTACCTAGGATGTGCAAAGCTCTGGGTCTGATTTCTAGAACTACAAAAAATAAAATAAAGTTGCACAAATAATGCAGAAAATGATTGTATTACTTTTCTAAAAGTCAATATTTTATATAATAACAAAAAATACAAGTATTCATTTCCAACACCAGATATCAGAAGACTTCTCTGTTAATTCTGACTGTTAGCCATATTAAGAAACAATTGAGCTAAATAATTGTGACCCTGTTTCATACTTAAAAATCACAGAGCTAGCAATTAACTAGATAGCCACCATCTCTTCCTTCTCTTCCCCTGAAATAAATATAGAAAATAAAGTCAGTCTTTTAATGCCATCCCTGTTATTCATTACTAATTCTACCTCATACCACCTTACATGGACTTAAAAGTATCTCAAGATTCTCAAAGGATGTGGCCAACTGTAGTTATATATTAACAGAGCCTCCAGAGAAAGAAAAATCTGACATAACTAATACCTCAGCAATAGCCCAAAGCACTGTATGACCTGCCTTGGAAAATATAAACTCACATCCTTAAGGACTAAAAATCCCGCCTCAACAGTGACAGTTTTGGTTTGTTCCCTGATGTGAAAGGTCCTCCTCCCCCATGTTCCACTAAATCGTAGGCTAACAAAATACAAAGGCAGGCCCTTGAGGGCTGCTTTCTGTTACATCTCAACCACCTAAGGAATAGTAAGCAGGCATTATTTACACTAAAATGAAGTGCCGCTTGAAAGGGAAAATGCCCGTAATACATCAACTGGAAGGGAGAAACAAACTGTAAGACAAAAATATGTAACTGTGCTTCAAAACAAATTTTAAAGATAATTAATATGCATATTTTGTTTATGCATAAAATGTCTCTACATTCAATGCTTGCATGTGATAAAGTTGAGGAGAAAATAAATATTGAGGCCCTGTACACTGAAAAAAATGGCAGAATTGTTTTATACGTAAGGAGACGTTGGTAATCTTGGAACAACTTAGCCAAAGTTAGAGAACAGCTGTGCAGATCCATCCCCCTGCCAAAAGCCTCTCATCCGGGTGATGCAAAAACTAAGGAAAGTTGGTCTTAATTTCCTTATATTAAATTCAGATAAACCAACAAAATAATCATTTGTAGAGGAATTTACCCGTATATTTGATCTTTGCCAAAGAGCATTAAAAGAGGTGATTTACTTGCTGGCTCTGGGAGTCCCCAGGGAGGGCTGACTCAGCTACCTGGATGCCGGCTTCCGGTCACATCTGTCCTTTAAGCAGCACACCCTCCTCCGTCTGAGCCTCACTCACTCACTCACAGAGACTCGGCCAGGGGGAGACAAGCTTCTGGGATCTTCGGAAATGATGGGTTCTCCAGCAGTCTCCCTAGGGCTGTGCAACGTTCACAGGTGCTCAGGGCTTCGGAGGGAAAAAAAAAAGAAAATTCAGGTAAGAAGAAAATTCTGCAGTTCTGAATGTACCAGCTAAGGTGCACAGTTGACCAGCTTTGCAGTTGGTACCAGAAATCTGAAACTGATTCACAAGTGAAGTAAGGATGGAACAGTTTGAAAGCATTGACAGGCAGTATGTTGAGATTATAGGTCTACATTTGTCTCTAAATACTTTTACAAATGACACAAACCCTGTAAAAGCAGTTAGTAAATTTCAAAATCAAGTTCTTATAAAGCCCACATACCACATACTAAGTCTAGACAATTACAAAACCAAACAAAAAAAAAGGACTTTGTATATTAGTTATTATATGCATTTATTTAAAAAAATGAGCAGTACAAAGAATAGAATGAAAAGTCTAATGCCCTTTCCAGACCCCAGGTCCCTCATGGAAATACCTAATATGTAAGCGTGAACAATTCCTTAAGTAACCACTGAGAAACACCTAGTTTTGGTCCATTTTCAAGCAAAATTCTCAGTAGTAAATAATCTAGTTCAAAGAGTTATAAAACAATGCACAGATCGGAAGGGAAAGAGCTCTGTAGATAACTAACAAAAAACAAAAATCCACCCTAGCTCCCTTTTCCTTTAGAAAAACTTGAAAAACATCAACATTTGCCAAAAGAAGAGGAAATTTTTATTAGAACCAAACTTTCCCATTCAAATCATTAAGTAACAGAAAGTGCTGAAGATCAGACTCCTTTTGGAAAATAGAACATTGTTTCCAACCTCAAGTAACATCTTGCTGAGAAAACTTTCATATAATAAAAAAAAAAAAAAGCTAAGCAGCAAACAAACCCAAACGCGGCACTCCTAAATAATTATGTGGAAAAGAAAATGTTCCTATCCATCTTGGAATTCAAGGAAAAGGTTCTGCAGATATTATCAAATCTTTCCTCACTACAGCTTAAATTGAGGTTCCCACTCTATCTGAAAAGAAAATCTAAACATGAAAAAGGGACACTAAAAATAAGACAGAATATAAAAGATCTCCACATACAGAGGTTAACCAGTAAGTTCCCGTTTTCAGTAATCACTGAGCAAAGTTAAACAGTAAAAAGAAAATCCATTCCTAAAGTGGACACCCTTAGCACCCAAGCATCTGAGCAGCACCAGACGCTTGGGTTTCAGAACTACTGGTATTTTCCAAGATCCCGGAGGCAGGGAAATTTGGTGGGCTCACACTAAGGTTGTTCTCCCCTCTGCCATCCACTACTGGCATTCTAGGAGGAAGCCAGCGAGAACTCTCCTTGTGCATGCTAGGCAAGTGCTCACCACTGAACCACACCCTCAGCCCGTTTACTATTACAGCACAGCAGCCTCATCATCGCTGCTGCACTGAATGCGCTCCCATCCTTCAAGTCAATGTGCAAGTCCTCCTACCTCTGCTCAGCCTTCTCTGAAAATTTTTGTATTTTCTAGATTTTTCTCATTCTAATTCTTTGCTATTTACATTCTTAGGTGACTTGATCTGGCACTCAGTTCTCTGCCTTCATGGCAGTAATCACTGAGCAAAGTTACACAGTAAAAAGAAAATCCATTCCTGACAAACCTCTGCGGGTTTGTCTCAAAACCATTTAAAACTAGGTGAATATCACACACTATTCTTTGGTTCCATCACTCCTTCACAATACCCAGCATGCAGTTAGTGCCTGAGAGCATCGAGATAAAAACCAAATTTAAAATTTAAATATAATTTAACATGCGTTAGAATGCATTGAGTTCTCAACCTAAAAACTGAAAACAAAACTATGATATATGACACAAAAGCAAAGGTTGATAAAGTAGGACCTAAAGTGATGAACAAATTCTGGATATTTAATTCATACATGTTCTACGCAGGATTCCTCTCTCCACAAACACCCTTCATGTGAACAAGCAACCCTGGCAGACCTGACAGGTAGTGGAAAGCAGTTGTGTTCAACACCCTCAGAGTGATTTTTAAAGAAATCACTGATCAAAATCAGTGCTATAAGTATCTATACAACAAATTTCAGCAGATTGAAACTAGACTTTCACTGACCTAACATTTTTCCAAAAATTTAGCCAACATACTTGTTTAGCTATGGAGTTTTAACTATTGGCAGCTAATCAAGTTGCATAAAAGTCTGACCCGTAACAGTCAAAAGCACATTCCTGCGATGGGGAGTGGAGGACAACTGTAAGGAAGGAGGAAAGAGAAATCCAATTCAACTTTCTAAGCCCAATTTGAGTCATCAACAGAGCAGTGCATTTTCCTTTGGAAAATGGAAATGGAAGTGTCCATTTTAAAAGAACATGCACAGCTTCTTAAAAGTCACTGTAATATGATGAGATCTGAGTAACAGGCTAGAATAAAAAGTACTTAAACAAGTTCTTGGCAGTCAACACAGCAGCTAAGCAACAGGAAAAAAAAATCAGGACAAGTTTTCTCAACTTTTTAGTTATAACCATATCCTTGGCTTGTAGAAATCTTAGCTTTCAAAGAATACAAATCCTTACCCTTGCAAGACCCAACTCATACCTTTCCAACCAGCCCCATGATCCAAATAAACATGGTGTACCTTGCTGTGGAATTGTCGTTAACCAAAATTACTTTAAGAAGCAGGGCACAATGGATTCAGGAAACAGCCAGGCTGAATTTTCCAAATTACTAAGATGTGACCTTCACAAATCGTTTAATTCTGGAACAGTTTCCGTTTTCATGAAACAGGGTAAACACAGTCATCTATGAGTTCCTAATATTTGGTGAGCCCCTTAGTTCAGGCACTGTGTTAACCACATTTCTTTCATTGTGTGATGTAATACTAATAGCAACCAAAATGACAGGAAGTCCTATTTCCATTTTATACACAAGGAAACATTGTTTAGACACTTTTGAGTAACAATGTCTAAGGTTATATTTTTTAAATAAATGGCAAAACTAGAAATCAGCCCATATTTTTCTGACTCCAAAAGTATATGCTCTTACCACTAAGTTAAACTGCATCTTGACTAAGTATTGAACTGAATGCTCAAAGTAAGTATTAGTTCTCTTTCCTGTCTTTTACCCTTTAGGATAATTGAAGTAGTAGGCAGCATGGTAGGAAAAGCATGAAACATATCAATCCCACCTAAACAATAACACAAATCATTTGCACAACACTATGAATGGCTCTCTAAAGTACCACTGATACAATCAAATATATTAATGTCTAGTATTTTTCAAGAATAATCTACTCCCAATTGAAGGTGCTGGGATTCAGTTTACTTGGGAATATTGAGTATCTGGAAAAGACAGGTTTTTTTGGACATTCCAACAGCAGGCAAATATTGAATATTTGGGAAAAGACAGGTCTGATTTACTACCAATTCTGGAGAAAGGTAATGCCATCTATCAGCCAATTCCCCAAATTCCTGATCTCCCAGTAAAAAACAAGAGGTAAAAAAAGCACACAAGCTCTGAGCACAGATAAATCCTGGGGAAACCTCAAAGCAGAGACAGGCCGAATGAAGCTGGGAAACAGGAGCACAGTGTGCATGAGACAGCAAGCAGCCCCCTCGTGTTAGGAATTTCCAAATTCCCATCAAATACTAATCTTTCGGTTTGAAAATAAAAACCAGGTATCGCCAAGAATTTCTCTAAAATTCTCCAAAATACGTTATTTTTAAAATACTTCCAAATAAGCCATGTGCAACAGCACACTTCTGTGGTTCTAGCTACCTGGAAGATTAAAACGGGAGGGTAGCTTGAACCCAGGAGTCGGAGAGAAGCCTGAGCAACATGGACAGATCTGGCTTCAAATAAAAACTTCTGAGCACTCTATACTTATTATGGACATCTAAAATCTTTGTTACCCAAGAGACAGCAACCTTAGTGGTATTTACAAGGAACTGTGGCCTATAACAAATATTAAAATCTGGAAAATACCAACAAACCATTGAACAGTATTCCAATAGCAGGCAAAATCCAGACCATAGTCTTCTTTTATAAATAAAAAAGTTTTACTGGAAAGGCACGTCTGCCATTTTGCATACGGGCTACGGCTGTCTTCACTTGGAAAGGGCAGAGTTAATAGTGGTGACACAGTCAGTATGGCTTCCAAAGCCTGAAATACTTACTAGCTAGCCCTTTAAAGTTTGTTGACCCCTGCAATAACTCACATTCGAATCTATGAGCAAAGTTAACAATAGTACACAGAATCAAAGCTGAAACTGCCAACTCAGAAGCTTATTTTTCTGTTGAAACTTATTTCTTGGAATACAAGCACAGCATTTATATACAGTATGCTATGCATATAAACTTATTTTATTTGCAAGAATGACTCACAGTAGTAGCAGAGTGGGCCACAACACACATTTACAACACAGCAACAGTTATAGGCGATAGTGACCGATTCACTCCCACAAGCTCCATCCCTGCCCTGGCTCTAAGAAGTGTCAGCCTTATCCCTCCACTCCACGGGTCACGTTTTCTTGCTCTTGACATCAACAAGTTTCTTCTCTCCACTAAAGTCTCTGTTGGCAGTTTGAACTCTCACAGAACTTTTCCCCTTTTACCTGATAACTGATTCTTCTTAGAGTTTGAAAAAAAAAAAAAAAAAAACATATACAGCACATTTCCCAAGAAATCCAAGGACAGAATTATACCAAAAAATGTTTTTTTCTGGGCTGGGGATATAGATCAGCCACACAGTGCCTGCCTGGCAAGCATGAAGTCATGAGTTTGATTCCTGACACCAAGAAAAAAAAAAAAGAAATGTTACTTTCTCCAGAGTATATCCAGACACCAAACAGGGAGTCAAATTCACTAAACATTTAAAGAATAGAGGAAAAAAGTGTTGCAGAGGAAAAAAGTGTTGCAGAGGAAAAGCAGGATATGAAAAGAAAAGACAAAAACCTGCCTTGCAGCCTGGAGAGAAGCCCAGCCAGAGAGAAGATGCTATGAAGATGGTCATCACTAATACTTTGGCCTGAGGGAGAAGATTTAAGGCCCAAATATCAGACCACCTTTCACCTTTAAAATTTAACTTATAATTTGACTGAGATGAGAACTTATGTAGATGACTTAATTACTGAGTATAATTAAGGACCAGAGTATTCTTCTGAAGATAACTTGCTTATACTCTGTACCCTCAATCCACTCCACTGAAGTGGTTTGGCAGTCCATCAAAATCCTTTCAGTTGTTCAGACAAAGATTCATTCTTTGTGCCAGAAATATAAAGTAAGAGGATCAAGGACAAAACTTGAGGGAGCAAAGGCAGTGGGCCACAGGAGGTGAAGAGAGTTTCTGGCTTGCACCAGTGAGTTCGGGTTGAATCCCAGCCCTGCCAACCTCTACTCATAGAAGCCTGAGCCAACACTGCACAGCCTCTTCTCAGGCCACATGAGCACCGGGACTTTTCTGCACGCTACAGACGTCCTCTTGTAGTGGCCACATGTGAAGTGCATGTCATTGAGTGGGTGCTGATACACAGTAGCTATTATTATAAATTCACTATCTAAGGAATAAGAAAAGGAAACAATGCAGATGACTGAAGTTGAACTGTTAGGTTGAATCATAAAAGAAATGGCTGAGATTCAATGTTCTGACTCATAAAAATTAAAATTTTTAAGTAAGTATTACAAAAGGCTCTGCAGAGAAGCCTGAAAAGAAGGCAAATGAAGGATTAACATCCTCATCCTCACTCTTCCACTGACAGCAGCTTAGAAGAATTCTAAGGACACGTATAGGAAGGCTGTAGACCAAAGCAGAACTCCCTCCCATCACCTGCTGACTAAAGCTGAGGTCTGACTTCAGAGAAGAGCAGATGCAAAGACAGACAAACACACATACTCCTCACTCACAGGCAGGTAGTCCTTCACTCAGTTCTGTCTCTTCTTTTTCTATTTCTGCTCTTTCCTTATTTCTTTCCCTGGACAAAGTTCAATGGTGTCCTTTACTAAATACCCTGGGCAAAAAATAGATGCTGCATTTCTGGGCAAATGATGTTACCAAATTACACAGCAAGCATTTCTGTAGCCCTTCCAGAGCTGATGGTAGGTTGGTAAAGAAATCCAGGAATACATCTCAGTGGTACAGCACTTGCCTAGCGTATATGAGGGGAAGGGATAGAAGGGGATAGAAGAGGAAGGAAAGGAAACAGAGGGGACAGGAGGGGAGGAGGAGAGAAAGAGAGGTCTCTAATGTATCCATCATGTTTCCCTATCCTGCCTCTATAACCATAGGTTTATTTACTGTTTGTTTGTCCGTCTGAATTCTGGATATGGGAGTCTGTGGTTGACCCACTGAGTCAGGTCAGTTCCTGGGTGGGAGCTGAGTTTCGTGACATCCCCAAGTCTCTATTTCAGCTGTATCTATATTTCCAGAAGGTTCAGAGTGAGCAATCAGAGCACCTTGAGTAGAGGGGGATTAGGAGCAGACAGGTAAGAATGAAATAATCAGTCATTTTTTCCATTCTTCCAACCCCTAAACCCTCAGCAGAATCAGACTTGAGTGGTAATTAGATCAGCCTTCTTGATGTGTCCGGTTCAGCTTGCACATGTGCACATCCCATCCCAGCACCCCTCTGGCACCCCGTGACCATGAAGCACTTCGTGTTTTAACTGTTGTCTCACCGGAATGTGGTAATCCTTGATGATTAGCTTCACACATAGACCCCTGGAGCCTTTCATCAGCTCATGATCTCAAAGCACTTTTACAAGAGTTTGCAGGGATGCCACCCACTGGGCCAAGACCAGCTTTTCTGGTTTTCTAATGGGGTGTCTGGCATTTTGTTTCTCCTAAGCCTGTGTGTCTATTTATTTCATTACCCAGACACTTAGCAATGTTCCTACCAGGACCCTCTTAAAAGTCAGGACTTTTGTATCCAACATCCTGCTGTAGC
Source organism: Chinchilla lanigera (assembly GCF_000276665.1). Classification (NCBI taxonomy): domain Eukaryota; kingdom Metazoa; phylum Chordata; class Mammalia; order Rodentia; family Chinchillidae; genus Chinchilla; species Chinchilla lanigera. The sequence goes on along the minus strand of NW_004955449.1, from coordinate 15,633,350 downwards.
TTTAATACCTAGTTTAACATCATGCCAGACAGATTTAAGAATATATGGAATGAATTCAAATGCATTAACAACTGCAAATGCATAAACATAGTAACTAAAACTTCTCTATCGTGACATGAAGTTTTTATCCTAGCCTTCAAATGCAAAGAAGAAACAAAAAGAACCAAATATTCGCATACCCTCTTACAAATATTTATGTCAATTACGCACCTACATGAAAATTTCACCTGGTTAATCTCTCTAGTTAAGTTTCCACAAGAATAAACAGACTAAAACTCAAGGAACTGAGGAAGCAGCTCAGTGGTAGAGGGTTTGCCTAGCAAGTGTAAGGCCCTGGGTTCCATCCCTAGCCTTAAAAAGCAGAAAGTTAATTAGCACTCTTTCTCTCACTGGTTGAAACTATTATTTGCCCACAGGCATACAGGCATTCCCAAGGCTTCTTGGGCAACTGCTTGCCTCTGTGAAGAGAGAACAAGCAAAAAAAAAGAGCCAATAAAGTTAAAAACAAAATGAAATCTGAACAATGTTTTCTGTGGCCTTGTTTTCTTCATGTTGTTGTTTTGTGTGTATACTACTTATTCATAATTATGTCAAACAAGCTGTGTATTTTGTAAGTAGTTGCCAGTCCTGTAATGAATTATCTAAAAACTAACCTGCCTGGTTTTTAAGAAAAATAGCCGCTCATTTATCTTCGAGTTTTATTATAACTGGGGCAGTTATTGCTTCCATACTGTATACACAGGCAACAAACATTTATTAATCTATGAACACTGAGTTAATTTAAAATAAAATTAAAGTCAAGAATTTACGTATCTCTGACTCTACCACTAAGAGGCCTTGGGCATCAGTTTTTCAGACTCTGCTCTATCACATCCATGGGACTATGCAAAGGATCATCAAGGTGGGACAAAAAAACACTAACCAGCTGTGGTAACACCCCCTGCACCCTGCCGTGCGATGCTGGGAAGTCACACTCTCTGGTACTCATTTATCCTAACTCTGAAGAGAGGGCAGTGGTCCAAGTTGCTCAAGTTTCCCTCTAACTCGAAGATTCTCTGCTTAGATATTTCATTTAAATTGATAGCAGAATTCCTCAAGAATTATGCTAACAGGAAGAGATACGCTTTAATTAAAGACAGTTTTCCAATCTACTCCTGTACTGAGATAGCACCCAACCCACTCATCAAAGAAAAAAAGTAAAAATAACATTTTTCATTTAATTTAGGAGTAGACTTAACTCACAGAGGTTTGCTTTTTTTAATTTAATTTGCTTACCAATAATTTTCCTGCCAATTGAAGGATAATTGAGTAAAAAAAAAAAATGTAAAAAAGCAGAAAACAGTGGGCCTCTATCATGAGCAGGCTCTCAAGAGGCACAAGAATACACACCGGGTTCCAAACTGAAGTCATCATGTGTCCCTCAACCATGACGCAAACCCGCTGACCCTCCTTCACTGCAATGGAACCCCCTTTAACCCTGATGACGACAGCACACCAAGTTCACCTGCCCAACCCACCACTGCCTTCATCACAGCCCAGGCCTCTTCCCAGCGGTTCTCCAATGGAAACCTCAGCGCTCACTGTTACACACCACCAGCAACGCAACCAGTGCATCCTGTGAGCTGCCTCTCCTCAGCTGAAATCAGTGGGTGATGCTTGCTAAGATGTTCAGATGCTTTATGTTCACAGCGCAGCCCAAGACATCTTCAAGCTCAAGTCATTATCCCACGGTGCAGTACCTTTTAGCCTAAATGCATTTTATAGTCCCCAAGGACATCACAATCTTTTTTGCCTTCTGCCTTTGTATTTGTCTACCTAAAATGTCTTTCTCCATTCTGTGCTTCAGAATCTGCTCCAGTATCACCCTGTCAAGGCTCCATGTGTATAACCTGTCTGAGATCCAGGTCTTATCTGGTCTTCCCAAACTTAACTAGCTTAGCAATCTAAAAGTAAATAGAAATGCTTGTATTTTACTATCTCCCTGGATGGAACTCCTCTAAATAGTATCTTTCATCTCTGAAACATCAGGGATAGTCTTAGAAATAGCTCCTTAATGAATGTCAATGAAGGGTTAGCTATACCCTAATAATGTATTCAGAGAATAAGAAGGAATCTCCAAAATACACATGAACCCAAAAGAGAGAAATAATTATAATAATGCACAAAAAGGGAAGCAGGTCTAGCAGAACCCACTTGTATAGTTTTTGTATTTCCTTTAAATCAAAGAAAGCAAAGCAAACTCTTCCTCAAATCCTAAGTTAAGGAAACTAAGGGAGACCTACAAGATCTTGTTTTACACAAAAAGGTAATGTATGAAATAAACACATATACTTAACCATAGTTTCTTACTGACTTATATTTGAGAACAAAGTAGTATTCCCTATTTTAGCACTTTAGAACATAATCATTTTTTCTAAATCACAGACATATAGAATGAAAAAAAACTGAAGAGCCACACTCATGTACCATGCTAACAAGGTAATGCTACTGGAAACTTGAGATGTTGTCCGTAATATCTAAGAAAGGAGATGCCTCATCTTACAAAAAATATGTTAAGCTTTTTCCCAGAATATTATTCCTGATATGATCAATTGGAGCTATGCCCCACACAAGTAACGCAGCTGGGCTCTTTCCAGACGCAATACTTGCAGTCATGGTGTCTGAAGGGGCTGCAGTGGGGACAGGATGTATCTTTCTCCTATCATGCTTTGGCTTAGAAAGTCCATGTGTTCAATGCCTGGTTACCGGCCTGTGGAGCTACTGGAAGGTGTTGGAAGATTTAGGAGGTAGAGTCTCCTGGGAGGGAGTTAGGTCATGGGGGGACATGCCCTTGAAGAAAAAAACTGTCCCTTTCTTTCATCCTCTCTCTCCTTTCCAGCTGTCATAAGGCAGTCAGACATCCTCTGTCACCCACTTCCTCCCTGATACACTCTACTGTCACAAGCCAAACACAACCAAGCCAAAATCCACACACTGAAACCTCTGAAACAGTGAGCCAAAATAAACTTCTCCTGCTTTAAAACTGATTACCCCAGGTATTTTGTCACAACAATGGAAAACTGACACACCCCATACATAACAATGCTAGGAATGTTTCATAGAGTAATGAATTTACTCTATGAAATGAATTCTTCACAGAGATTTTGATAGCATTCTTATTTAAAATGTGTTCTATTTGTCCAAACAACAATTAAAAGTTAAAAAAATTATATATGTATTTTATATATATATATACACATATACATATATATATATATATATATTTTATGCTACACTTCACTTTAAAAAGAAATTCAAGGGCTAGAGTTTAGCTCACTTGTCTAACATGTGAGGCCCATGGTTCCATCCCTGGCACCACAAAACAGTTAAACAACGTTCAGAACTGAACCTATACCTGTAACTTCCCAGAAACTCAGGTTTGAGCACATTACTCTGAGCCTGTGGCACACATCACCTATCACAAGAGAACTACTGAGCACTTGCCAGTCACCACCAAGCTCACACTGATACAACTAATATGGATCAACGTCTAAGTAAGGGTGCATGAGATGTTGAGAGGAAACAAAAGGGAAGATTAAAAAACAGGAAGAATGATGGGAAGTGAAGAGTGAGGAGGACTGAAACCAGCGCTCCAGAAACTAGGGGAAACCCCTCTGGAATCTTCTTTTTGAGCTCCAGTGATACTTTGGAGTGGAGGTGATGTGGATGAGAGGTCCACAATGGGTCTGCTTCCAGAATTACACGCTATTTTCAAAAGTGCTTTACCTTATGATACCTATGAGAATCTCTGGATTCCTTAATTCAAGTAATTTCATATGTATAAACACCAAGCACAGACATTTTCCACACTTTAATCTCGTGTCATTAAACTATTAGTCCTCTAATGCAATTACTGCCTCATGATTTTAGTTACCATTAATTAGAACTCATAGTTTTGCTCCAAAATTCATTTCTGATAGATTAATTCTGTAAAATGAAACATGCCTGACATATATTATGTTAGCAATCTTTTTCATCACAATCCTCAAGTTTCCACACCTGTGATTAATTTGCATCAGCACAAGTCGAAACATCAGCTTTTTGATCATTGGTGATATTACAACTCTTAAAAAGCAACTTGACAATTAATAGGAAAAAATCTATATTTACCATCAATAACTCAAACTCCCAACCAGGCCAGAATTTCTAATGTGAAATTAATTCCTTACTTTGGGACTAGAGATCCAATCTAGGAACTTGGGAATGCCAGACAAGTGCTTAATGACTGAGCTACACACAGCCCTGAAATTAATTTCATAGAAATTTTAATACTATTCTTACTTAAAATGTGCTCTATTTGTCCAAGCAACTAAAGGTTAAAAAGGTGTGTGTGTGTGTGTGTGTGTGTGTGTGTGTGTGTGTGTAATGTATAATGTCACACTTCATTTTAAAAAGAAATTCAAAGGCTAGAGTTTAACTCACTTGTCTAACATGTGAGACCTATGGTTCTATCCCCAGCGTCACAAAAAGAAAACAAAAAAATAAATAAATAAAAGAAGTTCAAGAAGATTTACAGCCTACCAATTTGCCAGCTCTATTTTCTCCTAGGTAGAAAAAAACGCCTCAGCCAGCTACATGCTTTCACTGGAACTTCCTCCAGAGATCAATACGTTAACAAATTAGTATTCACGCCGCAGAAGTCAGCTTCCTGTATACTCACATCCCTGATGCCCCGCACATACATGAGCTCAGTGCTCTGGAGAGAAAGGTCAGGCAAGGATTACCCAAAAGACCAGGGCCAAAGGCCTGGAGGACCCTCTGCCCTCGAGCTTGGATGCAGTCAGAGCCAAGGGAGGGCTCTCCGAGAGACCTTGGAGGTGGGTTTCTCCCCAGGTGACACAAAGTTGACTATCACTGAGACAGACACGGCAAGAAATTGTTAATATCCTCAGGATTATTTCAATTAGAAGACAGGACATAAAAGCAAAATGAATATAAAAAGGAAATAAAAACGTTAGCAATTACCAATGTCTACCATTCACACTGTCAACAATTCTGAGAAAAATTCAACTGAGCTTTGGGTCACTAAACCCTAGTCCTTTTCACAAGCATTTATTTCCCTGATTTTGTTTTCTACTTTTAAATTCCAGAGGGAAGTGATCATAAGTTTTAGAATGGCTCCTTTTCTAAAACTGGCAGAAAGAAAAGGGTGGCTTCTGTTCACTTTAACTCTGAACGTATTAAGCATTGGAAGAAAGACTCAGAAAATAGCTTTTTTTTCTCCCCATTGTTTTTAGTTGTTTCATGTACAGCAGTTTAGTTGGTTCTGCCAGCACTGCTGTGCAGTCAGGTCTATTTTCTGGTAACACACACCAGCACAAACTCAACCAGCTCTCTTAGAACTTATCATCAGATGTAGGCCAGTTTAATAGAACTGTGAGGCATCCTCCCATCCTTGTTACTTTGGACACATGAAGAGTGGGTCACATACACATTTATTTAAAATACAATTTTAGATGGGCTTTCACAGCTCATATTCCAAAAAGGCACTTTATTTTCTACCTCTGAGTTAGAGTCAATTCCTAGTACCTCTGATAAAAACAAGTTCACTAGGTAAGGTAATTTTTTTTAATGAAAGAAGCAAATAGATGTGAATAAACCACAAAAGCAGGGAAATGCCAGAGTTGGGAAATGTTTCCATACATAAGGGTGTTCTCTCCCTAGAGGGAGATGAGTGGTTCCCACCTGTGGAGTTTATCATACATCAAATAGCAATAATGGCAAAGGAAGTTACTATCTCTCTCTCTCTCACACACATACACACACACACACACACCTTACTGCCATTTCTCAAAAACAGTATGGACTTGTAGCTACAGATATATTCATATACATATACGTTTAATTGTGTGAACATGTGTGTAAATATACATGCATGTGCATATATATGTAATCCACACTATGCTTTGAATGGCTGTGCCACCCTAAACACTCCATGTTGAAACCTAATCAGCAGTGTGATGCTACTAGGAAGTGTGAGTCTTTGACAAGCGACTGGATCATGAGCAGGTGTCTCAGAGGACCAGTGCTCTTGTGGGATAAGCAGTCATATAAGAGGCTGAAGAGCTGCAGTGCCCTTTTCCCATGTGAGGGCACAGCAAGAAGTCATAACCTATGAACCAAGACACTGTCCTCATACACAGAATCCTCCCAGGATCTGCTCTTAAGACATCTCAGCTTACAGAAGTGGGAAGGCTGACTTTCTGTTCTTTATAAGATACCCAGCCTCTGGTATTTTGTTATAGTAGCCCAAATGGACTGAAACAATCTCTATGTGCTGAAAATACAACCCATGCATGGTGGCGCATGCCTATAATTATAGCACTCTTCAGAGGATGAGGCAGGAGGATTGCAAGTGCTAACCTAGCCTCGGCAACTTAGCCAGATTCTGTCTCAAAATTTAAAAAAGGCTGCAGTTCAGTGTGAAGACCCTGTGTTTACTCCCTAGTGCCATTAAAAAAAAAAAACAAAAAAACAGCAATTGAAACCTTTAGTAAGGTCCTAATACTTGCTTAGGAAGCTGCCAGCAATCTATACCTCATTCCACTGAGCAAGCCCTCAACTGCTCTCCCTGGTCTCCCCTACCCTGTGGTCAAAACCCAGAACTAAGCTAAAATTCCAGCCTGAGCTAAAATTCCAGCCAGCCACCTTCTAGTTTTAAAGCTTTAGTATTAACTTAAGGTGCCTCATTTCCTTCATCTGTAAAATTTAGATTAAAAACTTCTTATCTGCTTTACAGAGTTAGTATAAGATTATCACTATCTGGCAGGCATGGTGGAGGACACCTGCAATCCCAGCACCAGGGAGGCTGAGGCAGGAGGATCACTGTGAGTCTGAGGCCACCCTGGGCTACAAAGTGAGTTCAAGGCCAGCCTGAACTGCACAGTGAAACCCTGTTTCCAAAAAAAAATGACAAAAATAGAAATTATATATATATATATATATATTCATTTTTCCCCTGCAGGTGCATACCTGTAATCCCAGCACTGGGGAGGCTGAGACAGGAGGATCACCTCAAGTTCAAGGTCAGTCTGGGCTATGTAGTGAGTTCACAACCAGTCTGCACTACAACATGAGACCCTGTCTAAAAAAAAAAAAAAAAAAAAAGAATTAAGCTAATACATATAAAGCACTCAGAACAGAACCTGACCTAACCACCACTGCAGGGTAAATTACTACTATTATCAATGTTCTTATAACCCTAATTCTGACTTTTGTAATACTCACGCCTTTCCTTTTCTTACTAGTTTTTACCTTACACCAACTAAAAACTAGTTTCTCACTTTAAACAACTCAAGAGAATGCATGACAGTATGGTGCTGGATAAACTGGGATGTGCATCATAATTCCTGCACCCCGGGGCTGGGATTTAGCTCAGTGGCACAGCGCCTGCGTGGCAAGCGCGAGGTCATGAGTTCGATTCCTGGTACCGGAAAGAAAAACAAAACAAAAAAATTCTTCTACCCCAATAATGATTAATAAAGCACTCGGTAATACTCACAGTGGGCTGCAATATGGTTCTGCCCCATAGCAGGGCTGAAAACAATGGCCAAAACAAACATTCCTCAAGCAGTAGAGAATACTGACAGAACAGAAGGAAACCGTTAGATCAGTAACAGAGTACAGGTTCCCATGCACATCCCAGCATCAGTCAGTGAACAGAAAAACTGAAAGCAAGTCACCAACCAGCTACCCCTACCATTAGTGGACACTGCCACTCTTCATCAGAATGGATGCAAAAAGCATCTACCAAACATCCTGCAGCCATTTAAACTAGTATAAGATATAAAAGTGAAAACCAAAGTGTCACACCTGGAGTTGGCTCAAGCCCTTTAACCACATGAAATTGACACAGTGATGGTCTGACATTTAGAAAAAGACGAGCTGCATAGTGGAGCACGCATGATATGGTAAAGGCCATTCGATACCAATATTAATCACGGAGGGGTCATATTGCCTCACAGCAGTCTCCCTAGTTTGCTGTCTAAATAAAATACACCAGGAAAGGCCACATACTTTTCAAAAGATTTCTAACATTAATTTTTATCTAAAAGCACATAGTTTGCCCACAGGCATTATTTTGTCATCTTTAGTCAAAAGAAAGAAGAAATCATGCTTGGAATACTATGGCCATTTAGTGCAGCCCGGGCGTGGCCTAGGAGGGAGCAGTCTGGGCCAGGAACTTGGTCACAGCTCATAATCTACATGTAGTTTCCAAAAAGGAAACTCGGGTTCTATCTGCAAGAGCTACCTGTTCTCCCCTTCACATTAATCCAAGGTCCTCTCTCCGCCCCAAGCCCTCCACTTCGGGAGAGCAACCTGGACAAGCCTCACTCACTGAGCTGAGCTCATGGCCAGGTATTTTTCTCAAGACTCACTTATGACAGAAACCTGGGAAGTCATTTCATTTCCCTCACTCCTGGCTTTGCCCACCAGGAAGTGATGGCCACTCTCTGACCACAGAACAACTTTATCACTGTCACCAGCTCAAGTCCTCAGCCGGGCAGGGTGTCTGAGGCAGGGCGAGCACTCCAGGAAGCGTGCTGGAAGGGAAATGACCATCTCCTCTACCACGAAACCTTCCAAGATTTAAAGCTTCTGGGATTGAAAAGAGATATCTGGGGCAGGGATAAAGCTCAGTGGCAGAACTTGTGAGGCTTGGAGTTGAATCCCTGATACAAACAAACAAACAAATAAATGCAATATTCTCCCCCACCCCACACCACCAGAACTCCAGAGGGTTTGTCCCCTCCTACTTGATGTCCCTGAAACCGCATGCAGGAAATACCAGTCTGCAGATTGGTAGCATGTCATTGTAGCTATACCCTGAACAGGAGGAACAGTCTGCACCCTTAGTAAATTAGCTCCTTTATTTCTTTCACCTGCAAAATAAGACTACCAATAACAACTGCCTAATACATAAAATCTGTAGACAGGAGACAGCACAAAAATAAACACTCAAATATGTGTCCCCTCTCTCTTGTACAATATGAATATAAGTCAGGTAACTTGGATTTTAAGTTCACAGGTTAACAGAGACACAGGTAAATGGATCACCTTGCTTTTGAATTTAAAAGGACGCTTTTCTATTCCACTTAGTTCTTTCCTTCCCTTCCCTGAGACTTCAGGGCTTCCCTGACAATGAGATAGTTAGATCCCAAAGTAAGTTGTCCCCTGCACACAGTGGGACATGGAGCAAGGCTGAAGAGGGCTTTACTAGGGGATTCAGGAAGCACACAAAACACTCATGAAACCAAGCCTCTGCTATTCTCCAATAGTATCTTCCAGCCAACACGAGATGCTTAAAAATGTCTTGTCCAGGCATAGTGGCACATGCCTGTAATCCCAGCTACGAGGGAGGCTGAAACAGGAGACTCATAAGTTTGAGCCAACTTTGACTGGAGACAGGAACCTTGGAGATATTTTGTCTCAAAATTTAAGGTGGGGGGAGCTGGACATGAAGTTTAGAGGTAGACACTTTGTCTAGCATGAGAAAGACCCTGGGTTCAAGCTCCAATACTTAAAAAAAAGGAAAGAAAAAAAAAGAAGACAAACTACCATTTTGAGCACAGAAATTCTTTGAGAATAGAAATTGAAAGATTCGGGGAAAATACAGTGTACCTCTATGATAAGCAATTATTCTATCAAACTTTGGAGACGGTAACTCTTGGATACATTTTATATAAATTAACATTTCTATGGTCACAAACCCAGACAAATAGGCTTGGAAACCCAAGCCAACTTCATCCTTCCAGTAGCGATGAAGTTTTAATCAGATGTGGTTCAATTTCTGGAAGAGCAAGCACTAAGCGGGGCTCTTCGTGGAAAATGCATCCTAGGAGGAGGAGAGGGGAAGGTGGAGAAAGAGAACAAAGGACCGCCCCCCAGGGCACGCAGGAAGTTGGGCTCTTAACTCGGAACCCTCTGCCCCTCACCGCAGCTGTCGTCTCCTACAGTTGGCACAAAGCGCTGCCAGTCTGGGACCGGCTTCCAATGAGGACAGCATTGTTTTATTGGCTACTTAGGCAGTGCACACACTATTAATGGAGTTTTTATCTCTCCATTTTCCTGTCAGTACAGAACCAGCCAGTCTGACTCTGTTATTATCATTAAGAAAGCTTTCTCTCTCCCTCCCCACACAAGCTCTTTAATCCAAACAACATCTGGGAACTCCAGCCTCTATGGTGTAAAGGGAAACAAATGTAGAAAGAAGGCCCAGGGGGCGCTCATTCCAGGGAAGCAGAACTAAGTTATAGAGAGAAACGGAAGGAAATCCAGTTCAAGCCACGAACAACTCAAATTCCAACCAGCACACTCATCTTGACACACACGGTGCCTCTGAAACGCTGGGGCTTCAAAATGGCAAGGTACTCAACACTGAGTTGCTTTACAGACCCCACTACACCCTGGCCTTTTGGATACATACCTTTTCTCAAAAAAAAAAAAAAAAAAAAAAAAAGGGAAAGCAAATTTCCTGCACTGTTTTTGCTAGACAGGAAGTTCAGTGGTGAAATAATAGCAAGGGATAATATTTACATGCAAAATTATTTTAAAAGACTTTTTCTCAAAAAAGAAAAAAATAAAAAGATACGAGATATTTGTAGTGAGCGCCTCGCTAGTGTATACTAATACACTAGTATTCATAATAGGAAAGACCTGTCGCCATTTAACCCAAAGAATATGCCCTCCTGTAACAGACAGCTGTCTCCTCTGTAGCCGGTGTGCTTTTTGCTTAGATCATGCTCCGTGAGTCATGGAATCAATACAGGAAAGTGCACAGAGCCAGCCGCACCGAAGATTCACACTAAAGAACAGCTTCAAGGCACACAGCTCCTCTGCCCTGTGCTCACCCTGGCTGTGTCTAGAAAATGTACACACCCTTTCTCTACTCCATGCAAGCACAAGGCCCAGAGGGCGCTCACTCCAGGGAAGCAGAACTAAGTTACAGACTTCCAACATGCAGGAGCCTGCAATCCATCCTGCCCAGCATCCCTACTCCTGAGTTTCCCACAATGCACCAATAACAACCATTGATAGCTTAGAAGGGACATCTTCCTCAGAAACGCTTATCAGAGGACACAATCAGAAAGGAGCATCTGAGTATAAGCAAAGGGTAATAGTCTACTTTTAATTTTTTTTAAATTTTTTTCAGTCAACGAAAAGAAGGAAAATCACTGTCTGAGTCACAGGCTCCCGCTGCCTGGAAACTGCGCCTGGGAGACCCTTGCAGTCCCTTGCAGTCCGTTGTTAATGACAGTCTCAGTAACCTGATCCTCTCACAGTGGGAGACTTCAGGAAGCACTGGCCTCGCTCAGGTCTTGCTTTCTATTGTCCCACCCCTCAGGGCCAGCTGTTTCTGACAGCCAAATTGCTGCATGCTAAGCGATGAATGCTGTCAGGGAAGGAATTTTCATTTCTGTAATGCACAGGCCTCCATGGACAAATTATACAGCTTATGGTACTGGCTGCAGGATGCTGCTCCAGGCTTGAAGTGCTGCCAAAGCGCAGCCTGCTCTCCCTCTCTCCAGCCCCAAGCTGACAAGACAGTCACCCAAAATGAATCTGAATGACCAGAGAGAAATGGAACACGTGTTTTCAGAGACAATCAAAACATATGTCGAGAATAGCCATCCAGCTCCAATCTTTGTTGTAATGGCACACAGTGAAAACTAACTGAGTTAATGCCACACTCTGAAGCTACCTAGTATGGCATCCATTAAGACCTACTGTAATTGATACCCTGCTGTGAACGTCCCAGGGGCATCAGCAAAATTCCTAGCTCCTTGCTTCTGGGAAAAGCCAGACTTACCCAGAGAACTTACCACTTTTAGAAAACCAAGCAAAATTTAAGCAGTCCAAGAACAGCGCTTTTTCATGATAATGAAAGGCCCCAACATGTGCCTTATGGAATCATTTTGAAGAAAATATTTCCCAGCTTCCTACACACACACACACACACACACACACACACACACACTTTCCAGTAGCCTGAAATCCAGTGCTTGCTACTCTGAGTTGATTCTGGGGTAAGATGGCTAGTCTGGTCTACACTAGGCTAGTCAAGTAACAGTGACCTCTGAGACTTTAGAGAAACTACTAATGATTTTTCTCATTATATTTGTGAAGAATTTTATGCCATAGCAATTTTGTTTCCAGGGAAGGAAAGCCTGCCTGAGGATGGACCTGGCAAAGGAAGAAGAATTAGGGGGTTACTAACAGGGTCCCAGGGGCACTGCTTGAACTCTGGATCAACAAAGATTTGAAACCTACTCTTAATCCTGAACTCCCCAGGGGGGAATCCATGAGGAAGGCATACATTAGTTCATGTTCAGTCTTCTGTCACTTGCAAGTACAAACTAACCAGATAAAACCTTACTCTATTACAAGAGCACCCAAGGGTTAATACAAGTATGGTATACTTTAACTTATAAACAAACAAAAAAAACCAGTCTGTATTTTTTATTATTTCCTGTGAGGACTTTTCTTTCACTTTTTTTGCCAGCCCTTATACCTTAGAGTGAGCTAAAATATGGAAAGCACCCCCTGACTTTGGCCCTTTCGGCAAGGCAGATCTACATGTCTCACCTGAATTCAAGGAGAGAGGAGGAAGCTACATTCATGAGAAGCATTTTCTGTCAGTGCTGTAAATCTTAATTTGCGTGGCACATGTGGCATAGAGTCGTGGATGCTGATTTGTGACTTGATCATCCACTCCAGTCTATGAGCCAGCTCAGGGAAAGGCCAGGAAGCCAACGCAGCCAAAGCAGGGGAAGGGCCACCTGCTCTTTGCTAGGTTTCCAGCCCAGCCGAAGCACAAGCACCTGCAGGCTGTGAGGCGCCAAGGCCGTCACATGCCACGTCACGCAGCCGTCCACTTTATCATTAACTACTGTCTGGCCAACAAGGGCAGGGTCCAGTTCAAGAACACTGGAAACTTTAAGGCAGAAGGCAGATACAGAACCGGGGTGGGCTCAAAGCCACTCACTACAGGCTATAAATATCCTCCTGGCTGCAGTCCCAGCAGCAACCACAATTCCTGTTCCCCTGTTGGTAACAGAACAGCAGGCCTTTCCCCCCAAGAAATTCAGCACAACCAACCAGGCATCGCAAAAATTAGGAAATGTGAAGATAAGCTCACCTGGCACCCTGGGAGCCCTACTTCTCACCCTGCTCCTGCCCACCCTTGCCTTCCAGTCCCCGAAGACCAAAAAGAGGAAGAAGCATTAAAGTTGGAAATGATATCCAGAACATTTCAATTTGTGCTGAGAAAAAAAACTATGAAATACACAGGCTCCAAACTGCCGATAAGAAAGGAGGGAGCAAAGGAATGAGAAGACCAACTCATTCTCATCCCCTTTCCTTTGAGGCAGTCATGGAAATTTCAAGCTTTATATCCCTTCTTTTACCTGAAGTTATAAGGGGATGGGATGGGGAGAGTGCGGTGGGAGGAACCTGCCCTGACCCCTAACTTGGAAGGAGCAACAAGAAGCACAAGAAAGCCAGCAAGACCGCCTAGACAGGGAATCACGGAATTAAATGGCCATATTTATCAACCTGCTTCCTACCACAATAAAATATAGCCAAAACTCTCAGGATCCAATTAGGTGTACAGTGAAGGATCCACCCAATTGCCAAAACTAAAAGTCATTCTGTTTAGGGGGAGTCGTTTTTCCAGGGAACTATCCCCTGCCACAATCATTATTTAAATACAAAACAACAACTATCAAACCCAGAACTTCCTACAGTCATCCTGAAGATGACACTGGAGAACATCCTCTGTACTAGCTCGGCACCATTTCAGTCACAACGGCACACGGTTGGTGCCCCTCACTGTGGACACATCTCTCTTCCAAGCAACTTCCCAACCCTTAGCAAAGGCCAAGCTCCAAATGAAGTACACCTAGTACAGACTGTGTTCTGAAACCCATCAAGTTCAGTGCCTTTCCTACCCATATTCATTCACGCCCTCAATCAGCACATACTGAGCACTTATGGTGGGCAGCTTGGGGCGCTGAAAGCATAACAGCAAATACGATAAAGTTCCCTCTCTCATCAGGTTTACCAGCACACAATTTCATATGGAAGGTCTTTCACATATGAACTGCTAAAAGTGTCAGGCTGAGAATATTCTTTGCATGAAAGAATATATGCTCCTATATGCAGACTGCTTCAACTCATGAACCCATGAACATGGACAAAGTTCTCAACATCCATTCACAAGCACCCATACTCAAGGTTGAATGATGATCCACCTTTGTCCCTACACTTCCCACACACGCTCCAAAAAACACAGAAATGATGGTATACAGAGGGTTTTTTAAAAGGTCATTTTATTCTAAAGCATTACTTCTGAGCAGGGGTCTGTTCCAAGGCTTTTTTTTTTTTTTTTTTTTTTGCCTAAAAACTGGAGAGGCAGTGTATGAATTCAAGGTTTTCTAGTACAAAGGACAACATAGTTAATCACATCTCTATTATAGCAGCCATGATACAGAATAAGCCGCTCAGATTTTAACAGTCACACAGTTATTCCTAAAGATAGAAATTTAATGCTAATTAAACTGTAGTCTAAATTCCATCCTCCTATTGAATTTCACAGTAGAAACCTTGAACTAAGGGAAAGAATAAGTAGGTTTATAGAGGGGTTAAATGCTTCAGAGCAGTAAGAAAGTCAGTTCATGCTCTCCAACTCATGTCATTTTTTTCTATGCTTCTACAAACTAACCAAATAAACACATTGCCAGACTGGCATGACTGATGTATTCAGTATGGTAGTGCCCAACAAGGTAAAGTTACAATAGGTGATTTAGAAACATTCCTGAATTACTGTTCCTGCCTTAGTTTTCCCTGAAAAATAAATAATAATAGTAGTCATAATATTTTGAATATTGCCAGGTACTGATATAGTAGTCACTTATGGTTTCCCCATGCGTAATCTTCCCAGTACACACGAAACAACAGGAATTATCCCCATTATACAGGTGATAAAACCAAAGTTCAGATAGGTAAATAACTTCCCTAATGCCATTAAGCTAAGAATGGAATTCATCTCCACACTTGCCTGACACCAGTGATGGTGAACCTTTTAAAACTTGGTTGCTTGTTTTTTGAGACAGGGTCTTGCTATGCAGTTTAGGCTAGCCTTGAACTCACTCTGTAGTCCTGGCTGGCCTCAAACTTGTGGGGATCCTCCTGCCTCAGCCTCCCAAGTGCTGGGATTACAGTCATGTGCCACCAGGTCCAGATCAAGAGTTTTCAACAATAACATCCGACTGTGGCATATGTGCCACAGGTTCCCCACCACTGCAACAGACCATTCTTACTCATTACAGTACAGTCTCTGCACCCTTTGCAAGCCATAGTCCTGGAATGGATTAATATACAACTCACAGGCCAACACTGATAGAATGGGATCACTGCAGGAAGTAATGTACTGTAATTAATGGATACATTGTAGGAACTTGAGCAATTTTATTAAGATTCATGAATGTAGTAAACTCCTAACGAAGTAACCACTAAAAACCAGCCTAAAGCTACCAAAGATACCGAAAAGTCAATCAACTTCAAATGTTTAGTTCAGAAATCATCACAGCACCACTTAAACTTTAATGAGGTTAGACTGCCAGCATCCAATCAAAGTGAGACTAGGCTAAAGAAAGAGAAAAAAAGATGATACTAGCAGATAACCTTGAAATTAAAACAAATCAAGAAAATCATTGGGAAAACAGCCAAAGACCTGTGCTCACTGGTGAACTTGAAAGAGCGGCTGTGCTTAACAGGGCAGACATGACGAGCCTGCTAAGCGGATGACACCAGGAAACCACCTCCCCACATTGCCATGGGTGCCCTCCTGCCTCCCCGCATACCCCCACTCCTCATGGCCCTCCACTGTGCAAGGAAGATCAAGTTCAGGTCCATGTAAATGCTTCTGGGTTGGCAAATCCACCGGAAAGGACTCCAGTGTCACAGGACTTCCAAGGAACCAGGTAAGACACATTCCCAAGCAACAGTGACAGATCAGTCAATGGGCCTCGAAGCTCACCTGGCAGGTCTCCAAACCCATCGTGCCTGCTTGGTGGCTGGGCTCCTCTCTGCTTGGCTACTCCACCATGAGCTCTGCTCCCTCTCAACTACTCACTTAAGGCTTTAGAAAAGTAAGGAGTCGTTCAGTTGCTCTCACCAAAAAGGAGAGGACCAAAAATTAACAAACAGAACACCTCACCTTCAGTGAGAAAAATCACTCACTATTTTTGCAAAATACATTTGTCCCTCAATATATAGAAGGGACTGGTTCCAGGACCCTAAGTGGATACCCAAATGTGTGCATGTTCATGTCCCTTATGTAAAATGCCAGGATATCTGCACGTGACCCAGCCACCTCAGTCCATCCTTTTAACTCATCTTTAGATGACTTATAATGAACAATACAATAAAAATACCATGAGAATGGTTGGTACACTGTACTGTTTAAAGAATAACGCAAAAAGACCAACTGGGCATAGTGGTGTGTGCCTGTTATCCCAGCACTCAGGAGGCTGCGGCAGAGGATCACCGTAAGTTTGAGGCCAGCCTGGACTACACAGTTAGACCCTGCCTCAAAAAAGGCAAAAGAAAAAACAAAACAAACAAAAAAATCCAGTGCAAATGTATTTTTTTCTAAATGTGTTTGATCCAGTGGGGTTGGCTGAATTCACAGGTGCAAAGCCCATAAGTGTGGAAACCTGTGTACACAGAGGACTGACTGTAATTTCCTGATACCAGTATGCCATGATTTTTACTTGGCATATTTCAGTTTACTTTTAAAAATGTCAATTATCTGGTAAATGTTTCTTACCACATAGCTAAGCACTTCACTAGGAGCTGAGGGTTTGGGAACAAAAGAAACCTTCTTTACCTTCAAGGGCTGCTAGGGTCTGCATACTGATGCCCCTTAAAATTCATGTTTGAACCTATTACCCAATGTGGCAGTATTAAGAGACCAGGCCTTCGGAAAGTGATTAAATTATGAGGGCTCCATCCTTAGGCATGAGATCAGTGCCCTTAGATGCCTCTTTCTGCCACATGAGGAGAAGCACACTTCACCAGACACCAAATCAGCTGGCCCTTCACTTTGGATTAAGTTTCTACAACTGTGAACAATAGATTTCTACTGTTTAGAAATTGTCAGCCTAATACAGTACTTCGTGATAGCAGCCCAAGTGGATTTGTGATCCAGGTCTTAGGGCCTGGCCAAAGAGGCATGAATTATCCAAAAATAGTAATTCAGAGATTTATGGGGTCCAAATAAAGCATGTAGATGAGTTCTTACCATCGAGAAGAGCTGGTGCACATCTGTAACCCCAGCACTCGGAGGCTGAGGTAAGCTGGGCTACATGGAGAGTTCAAGGCCAGCCTGGACAACACAGAGAAGCTGTCTCAAGACAAACAAACAAACAAACAAGAAGTCAAAGAAGCTGGACGTCATGGTGCACACCTGTAAACCCAGCTGTTTGGACGGCTAAAGCAGGAGGATCACACATACAAGGCCATCTTATGCAATTTGATGAGACCCTGTCTCAAAATTTTAAACAACTAAAAACAAAAGAAACATTTACTTTGGTTGTTACTGGAATGCCCAGCCAGGGCCTTTGCATTGATATACATCCCCAGCCTGCTTTTTTTTTTTTAAGATGGCCTTCAACTGACAATTTCCTGGGTCAGCTTCCCAGAGTGTGGGGGATTGCGAGTGTGTACCTCTATGCCCAGCTTCAAAAGTAATAGATGTTTTAAAGGGCTAGGAATGTAATTCAGTGGTACAGCACCCAAGTTCCATCCTTAGTATTGCAAAAGTTAATTAAAAACAAAAAAGGGGTGGGAACATAGCTGAGTGGTACAGTACCAGTGACCCCTGGGTGAGTGAGGCCCTGGGTTCAATCACTAGCACTGATTAAAAAAAAAAAGTCAAAGAAACAAGTGACCATAGCTGCTGGCCAAGGTGGTGCAGTGGGTTGAATCGTGGCATATCCTACCTCCAGAGCATGTGAGTGTGCGTACATGTGGAAAAGTCTTTGCAGATTAATCATATTAATTAAGTTAAGCATCTTGTGGTGAGATTATCCTGGATAATCCGGGTGGACCTTAACTCCAACGACAAGTGTGCTTCTAAGAGGTGCGTGAAGAGCCCTGGGGAGAAGGGAAGGCCAGGGAACAATGGGCAGCAACAAGAGTTCTGCCTCAAAAAACCAGCAATGCCCACAGGCACCCAAGACCTGAAAGGGCAAGGGAGACAGCAGAGAAAATGTCTGGCTGGCACCTCGATCTCGCACTTCAGGTCTCTACAACTGTGAGAGAAAATATTTTTGTCATTTTAAGTTACCAAGTGTGTGGCATTTTCTTATGACTGCCCTAGGAAATTAACACAGATGGTGAGAAAAATGCTGCTGGGGAAGCTGGGAGCGCCTGGGCCCTGCAGCCAAGAGGGACAAACAGCACCAAAAGGGAGGAGGGCTGGTCAGGGTAGAAACAAGGCGTGCTGCTGCGCCAGAGACAGAAGGGAAAAGTGAGAAAACACCAGCAATGCACTTGCGTGTCAAAGTTGGCCCTATTAATTTTATTAGCTAACGGGGGCTCACCAGAGATGTTTAAGCTAGGAAATAAAATGTACAATGTGCGGTTGTGTAGGAACACTAATACTACAAAGGAGAATAACTACAAGCAAATATCTAATAAATCTTCCCTTTGTAAAGAAAAAGTCTAAAAAAACAAAAACCAAGCATCCATATCTTGGTCTCCAGAACCTGTAAATGTGACAGAGGAACTTCGTAGATCCGATTCAGCTAAGGATTCTGAGGAGGTGATGGTCTTGGATTATCCAGGTGAGTCCTAAATAAAATGGTAAGTGCCTTTTAAGAGGGAGATTTCTAATCACAGTGAAGGCAATATGATGAGATGACAGGAGAAGAGACAGAAGCTTTGTGCTTAAAACAGGGAGAAAGGGTCCACAAGCCAAAGAAAGTAGGTTCTCTCTGAGAGTTCCCCAAACTGCAAGAGGATAAAAGAGTGAGTTTCAAGACCCAAAGTGTGTCATGATTTAGTACAGCAGCAAGAGCAAACCAAGTCTGATGTCTTTCCCTCTGCAACTTTTATTTCCTGGATTATTCTTGAAATGACCCCTTTGTTCTCTTCCCCCTTGGCTCACCAAAGCTGTTCCCACTTAATTCTTCCAAAGCTCACATTCAACATCGCACCTCCCTGCTTTCACAGTTCCTAACTTGATTACTTTACACCTTTTTGCCTTTTGTAACTGAACATTTTCATAGATGTACCCTCCTATCCATGGAGGATACATTCCTAGACTCTCAGTAGACGCCTGGAACAACAGATAGTACCAACCCCTACACTTTTTCCACCCTCCACAAATGTATCTACGGCAAAGTTTAATTTATACATTAAGCGTAGTAAGAGATAAACAACAATAACTTAGAACAATAACAAGATAGTATGACAAAACTGCCACCATGACTACTCTTGCTCTTTGAGGTCACTATCAAATTAAATAGGGATTACTGAGATGCCAACAACAGATCCAATAGCTTAGGCAGTTACTAAGTGACAAATGGGCAGAGGGCACACACCATGGACACCTTCCACAAGAGGTCAAATCACTTCCCAGGTGGGATGGAGAAGGATGGCCTAAAATCTCATCACACGCTGGGCACAGTGGCGCACCTGTAATCCCAGTGCTAGGGAGGCTGAGGCAGGAGGACTGCTGCAAGTTCAAGGCCTGGGCTACAAAGTAAATTGAAAGTCAGCCTGAGATGCACAGCAAGACCCTGTCTCAAAAGGACCAACAACCTGAGCTACACAGTGAGTCAAGGCCAGTCTGAGCTACACAGCAAGACCCTGTCTCAAAAGACCAAAAAAAAAACCTCATCACATTATTCAAAATAACATGCAATTTAAAACTTACGAATTGTGCTCACTTTGGCAGCACATATACTAAAGATTATGAATTGTTTATTTTTGGAATACTCCCTGCCATATTTTCAGGCTGAGGTTAACCACCAGTAATTGAAATTGCAGAAAGGGAAACTGCAGATAAGGGATAGATACTGTGCTATGTTTGCCATACAAGGCAGTCAAAGAGAACCTACTAATTTACTCATATGACCACCTTGTTGAGAAAGGATTGAAGGATAAGCTTTTTCCCTCTGAGGTGACAAAAATGTTTGTATACAGCATCTTCATCTGTAATGATGCTTACTGACGTTGATAATAAAATGTAAAAATTCTTTGAGCTGTATACTCAGGAGTGAGCAATTTACTACATAGGTGCTGTACCTTAATAAAGAAGCTGATTCCACCTCCTTTTTCCTTGTATGCAGGAGAATGGATTTAAAGTCTCCAAAAGAGAAAAGAAAAGCAACATATGTCACCCTGGGAAACTGAGGTTTATTATTTTAAAAAGAAAAGGCTGGATGGGTGAAAAAAAGATTGAGCATAAAAACATGTACATATGGTCCCCAGAAGGGATCTATAGATAAGCCTCAGGAAGAACTTCAAAAGGAACAAGCTAAGAAACAAAAACAAAAAAAAGTGAACCAGAAGAGCAAGAGTGTGCAAGGGGGTGCAGCGGAGAGGGCCTTTCATAAATGTCTGACCTCTAAAATAGAAAACGTATTCTACGTTTCAACCCATTACATACATGCACATATAAAAGTGAAACTGAAAATTTCATGAAACAATTCTCAGTCTTGCAGCACATAAGGTTTTATTCAAAATTTCTACTTCCTGTTATTTCTAATCTTGGGTCTAACTTGCTAAATTGACCCAGTAATGAATTGAATCGAACAGTCTGCAAAAACGCCAAGACCTGAGTGTCTAGGTTTAGATAGAGCTGGGCAGGAAAAGTTGGTTATATCAAAAAAAGGTACTCTCAGCTAATTCTATGGCTGGGGGGGTGGGTGCATTTACAAACTTTACAAGACAGAGTCCATTTTTAAAAGCTGTAAAATACAACATCAGAAACAATCAGTATTACAGGGAAAGTTTTTAATTCGCTCATTACAATTTTCTACTTGACCACTACTAATTCCCAACCCATCCAGGTCCCAAATTTGAGGCTCAGCTTAACATCCAATGTTCAATTAAAGAAATCTGTCTGCTAGTATGCAGAGGCGAATAAGTCAAGGGGCTTACCTTTAAAAAGTTATGATATACCAAGAAAGAAAAAGACCAAAAAATAACTGCAAAAGTTACATACAGCGATGCGATGGGACACAGAAGAGGGACAAACTGACTTACCCTAAGGGATGAGATATGCACAGGCTGCATCAGGCAGGAGATGGCATGTGAACTGGGGAGGGAGTGGAGGGAGACAGCAAGGACATAGAGAAGGACTCAGACATGGAAGAGTGCAGTAACCTTGGTGACCGGTAGGCTGTGACATTTTAAAATATGACCCCAAAATTCTCTGGCTTTCTTTCTGCCAAGAAGTAAAATCTATGCGTATTCCAGCCCCTTGAATCCAGGCTCTATGACAGACTGACCCAAAGAACGTGGTAGAAAGGACACAGTCACAGTTTTTAGGACTTGGTCTTTTTTTTTTTTCCTCCAGTGTGGAAACTGCACCTAGGGCCTTCACACTGACCTTAGCCCTTTTCTTATTTTTTATTTCTAAGTCACTAAATTGCCCAGGCTGGGCTGGAATTTGTAATCTTCCTGCATCAGCCTCCCAGACTGTGGAATTACAAGCATGCATCACCACACCCAGCTAGGACCAGGCCTTAAGAAACTAGCAGCTTCCACACTTCCTGTCTCTTGAGACCCTTCCTCTTGGAACTCAGTCGCCATGTTCTGAGATCTCAAAATAGCCCATGCAGAGACCCCAAGTGGGTGCCTCAGCTGAGAGCCCCAGCCGAGCTGGTAACCAACTACACACCTTTGAATGAGCTTTCAGGGGGCTCCAGCCTCAGTCTGCAGGTGTTCAGCCTGTAAGTATTCCCAGTTGAGGCTCCAGAGATTCTGGAATAGAGACAAACTGTCCCTGCTATGAATGTTCCAAATCCCTGACTCACAAAACCGTGCACGTAATCAAGTGGCTGTCGCTTTGTGCCACTATGTTTGGGGTGACTTATACAATGATGGACTGACTGGAGCAGTAGCAGTCTACTTGGACCACTGTCAAGAGGGTAAGAGGATGTGGTAGGCGATAACCAAGGGGAAGTTAGACAGAAGACACCACCTTCCTGAAAAGTCAATCTAAGCAATTTAAAATTTCTTCTACATACAATGGTGAGCAGTTGATGGAGTGGTCAAGGAATTTTACAATTCAGTAAGGAAAATGACATTAGCAACAATGTTTAGGGGGGATTTCCAACAAGCTGAAAGAAACTTTTGACAAAGATACAATAATCCTGAGTGTGGCTCTCATAACTATATACATTTCACAAATGAAACACTCGCTGGGCGTGGTGATGCATGCCTGTAATCCCAGTGCTAGGGAGGCTGAGGCAGGAAGAGTGTAGCAAGCTCAAGGTCAGCCTGGGCTACAAAATGAGCTCAAGGCCAGTCTGAACTGCACAGCAAGACCCTGTCTCAAAAAGACAAAAAAAAAAAGAAACACTGGAGGGGAAAAGATAATTTAGAATAATCTAGCATCTAATCCTGAAACAAATCCCACTAATTCTACCTTCAAAGTGTATGCTGATTCCCACCAGGGTCTTCTCATACTCTAAACATAATCCAAGAACCCACTATCTCTCACTTAGACTACCATGTTTGCAACTAAACCTGCCATCTATAATAGGCTTGTGTGTGTGTGTGTGTGTGTGTGTGTGTGTGTGTGCATGCACTGGAAATTAAATCCAGGGAGTGCTAAAATACAACCCCAACCGACCTTTTTAAACTTTCTTTTAGGGTCTCACTAAATTGCCCAGGTTGGCTTGTATCTATAATCCTCCTTCCTCCTCCTCCCAAGTAGAGGAATTGGCATGTACTCAGCTAACGACCAATGCTTTTGTAAAACAACCTATTCAGTAAGTTTAATGCACTGATCGTAAGTTCAGTTATGACAATGTCACACTGCCGTAACAGTCTCAACTTCTTTACCTATCACATTAAAGATAAGGAACAAACAGTTCCTAGGACCAGTGCTGTGGATTCTTCTTTTCAAATTCCCTACATATAGCAATTCTCAGGATTTGGAAACAAGAAATTGCAATTACTGGGAATTCCTATAATCATAAATTATTTTTAGAACTACTTCCAATATTCTTTACTCACTATTTTGAATATCTTTTTTAAACTGTTTAGTAAGAAATATTTACTACTATTCACCAAAAAATTGTAGCTTATACAAAAATATGCAAATATTGTGAAATGTCTCCAGACAGTATCACATAGCATTCAAATAATCCAGCAAGGTTAGCAGCACTACACAGAATCACGTGTCAAAACTGCCAATTTAAGGACTTATTCTGCTTCCAAAACTCATTATCTCTTGGCACACTACTCATAGGATGTTATAAAAAAATACTCTACACATAATGCATTAATATTTACTTCACTTGCAAGAGTGACTCATTGTTAGCAGAAGACAGGCCCACTAGCATACACACGCAATGTGGCCACAGCAGCTAGCAAGTCTAACAGGGTAAATCATGACCACTTTTCTCCTTCATGCTCTTCTCTCAATTCCCGGAATAGTCGACCTTCACCTTCTACTCCACGTGTCAGTGCTTCCTGTTCTGGCTTTCAACTGGAAGTCAGTAGATTCACTGGAGCCAGTAACGTCTCTGTGCTGCGTGTGGCTAGCGGCCATGTTACTGAACAGAGAAAATACAGTGACTCTCAAAGGATGGAGGTTGAAAAAGAAATGTAATGTTGGAAAATTTCAAAATTTTAAGAAAAAGGAACTCAGCAGAGAGTCCGCTGAAAGAATCCAATAATCATTAGATGCTTCATAAAAATTAAAATCAGGAATAATACCAACAGACTATATAGACAGAGCAAAGTCCCAGGCAAGACTGCAGAATGGATTTTAAACACTTAGAAAGTAGTGATCCCTGGGAACCCCAGTAGTAAGAGCAAGTCGTACAAGATTAACCCAGTCTCCTTTTTCAGTAAGATTGCTAACCTGAGAGTTCAAGAGAACATACACATCCAGATCTTGGTAAAGCATCTGACAGAGCCTCCCATGCAATATCTGTGGTCAACATGGACAAAAAGTTAGAGATGTATGTTAGGTTTCTGCACAAGTGGCACTGTATAAGAGAATTAATATTTTCCCTAAAATGATGGAAACAGAATCCAGTAAAGCAGTCTATTGCTGTGGGCAGAACCTGAAAAAACGATGAAGGCAAATTTAAAGTGCTCATGTAGTAAAGGGAATTAAAAAGAGAAGCACAAGCAGACAAGGAGACAGTGAGGGAGAGGGGACCCAGCACATCACCCAAGAGAATGCGTTAGGAGTTCCATGGCTATAGCAGTTTGGGGTCCATGAAACAAGCGCAGATGTTTTTTAAAAAGAGTACAGAAAACCAGTCACTCTGAAACACTGCAATCAGTTATCAATACCAATTTTTAAAGACTTTCAATTACACCAAAATATGAAGGAGGTGGGCATACAGTGATTGACCGTTTGGAAGCTCTGGAGATACTCTACTTAGAAAAAAGAGTATTAGGAGTAAATAACACAGGTCTCATGTGAAAACAGTATGCTTCTCTATTCTGTGTAGCTGAAAAGAGAAACTATACTGTGAGCAAAGAATAAAACTGAGGTTGCACTTATCACAGATTCAAAAGAAAAACCTTGACATCCAGTGTCATCTGAAGACAGAGTGGAATCTCAGCAGATTCTGTGTCTCCTAACTTTATAGGATTTGAATGAAGGCTGAGGATTCAGGGAGTGTAGTGTAGACAAACTGCAGGCACTGGATGGATGAACTAAGTTGCTCTTCCCAACAGTGTGACACTACCAAGAAGCCACTGAGTAAGCCACAAACACCCCTGAAACATCACACACGCCTCGTCCCTACCTGGCATTAGGTAGGCACTTCAGAATCCTTAATGAAGAGGAGCCATTTCCAAGGAATACTGGGAAAGATAAAATGTGTTTTTAAAACTAGAGGCAGAAGAGACAAAGCAATGAATGTGGACTCATTTTCTACAATGCTTCCTCAGGAAATGGCTTATGAAAGGTACAGGGCTTAAAATATTTTGTTTAATTACAGGGAAGACTTAGGCGTATTTCTAAGCTCAAGGGAAAGAGCCAATAAAGAGAACAAATCAGAAGGGCTAAGGCAGTAATGGCGAACCTTTTAGCTTTCAAAGATAACAAACAGCCCACAGTGGCTTGTGTGCCATACGTTCACCACCACTGGGTTAAGATAAAAGGACCGATTTACTATATCCATGAGGCACTGTGTTCCATGATCTCTGGCAGATGCCAGAATACACAGATAGAACCAAAGCCTATACATACCTTTTTGTTTCCTATAAACCTACAGGTTTTCTTGAACAAGTTGCTGTCAGTCAGAACATACTTTCTGTTCATATCCACCTCCCATTTAGTGATTTTTCCACCTTCATTAAGCACTTATCAAATACTATAGTTATAACTTTTTTAGCCTGAAAAAAGTGAGACAACAAAACTAGCATACATTTCTTTTTCCTTCTTGATCGTTTCATGGAAAGAAGATTTATTCTTACCCAATGGATAAGGGATGACCACTATAATAGGTTGTCCTGGTCAGTGCAGGGTACACTCACAAAACAAGAGAAAGTAATTTTCTGACATTTCTGAAGGCTCAAAGTCTGATATCAGGGTACCACAAGTTCATGTTGGGGTAAGAACTCTCTTCCTGGCCTGCACAAGGCTGTCTTCTGTGTCATCCTAGGGTGAAAAGAACAGCAAGCTCCTTGGTATCTCTTCTTACACAGGCAGTAATTCCACCATGGTGCCCCATCTTGATAACTTTATCTAAACCTAAGGCCCCAAAGGAATCCCAAAGGCCCCATCATCAAGCACCATTACATGGAGCGTTTGGGCTTCAACACATGAACTGAGGAAGAGGGACACAATTTAATCCACAGCACAGACAGATATATGAAATTGTAAAGATCCTCCTCAAAACTGCTACTAGTGATTATTCAAAAAGGCAAATCTAATTAGATCACTTTCCTGCCTAAAATTCCCCAATAGCTAGCATAGTTTGGAATAAGGTCTGAATTGCTCAGCAAACAGTAAGTAGTCTTTAAAATGATACAGCCTCCCTCAGCCTCTCCACCTAAGGTGACATCAACTAAACCGCCTGCAGCTCCAGCATGATGCAGGCTCCTCTTACGCTCCACCTCTACACAGAATGGTCCCCATGCTACCACACAGCTCGCTGGGTGAACATCCACTTACTCCAGCATCTGTCCTCAACTACTTCCTGAGTTAGCACTTTTCTCCATCCTCCCTGCAAAAGCATGCTGAGCATTCCAACACTGGGCTGCGGCGGGTGCACGTTCTGCACATCTTCTGTACTTGCCAAACTGTAATGCAACCTCTGATTCACGTGTGCCCCACAGTAAGCTGTGAATTCTCCTGAAGCCAGGAATAGCACCTTTGGCCCTGTGTTACCAATATGTATATATAGGCACACAGCCTAACACATCACTGGTTTTCAAACACACACACACATACACACACACACACGAATCAAATTAGACCTCCAAAGGGCTTAGACAGAAAAGGGTAACTGAGGTATTTTTTTATTTGTAACACTTCAGCCCCATCACTCTCTCACAGGTATACTTCTGGTTAGTTAGTTATCTTCCCTGATTTGCACAGATTTGGTGATTATTTCCATACCCAGCAAAATGGAACACAACATAGAAATCATGGAGGGATCAAAATTAGAGCTGCAAGGAGAATGAAGGCATTTTGCCACAGAACTGGCCATGACAAAATGCACAGAAGACTGCCTGTCTTTACCCAAGAAACAAAGTCTACACTTTCTCAATGCTATAGGCTAGTTTACCATCTTTTAACACTTTCCATAAACGCCAATGAACACCTGTTGGGCTCTTCATAAAGGACAAAACTGTCCCGTCAGCATCACAGATGCACCTTTAGATTTCAAATTAGACAAAGCACTTTCCTAGGTGAGCAACTTACATGTGGCCCACTCCCTAGGTGTGCCAGCTTCACATACAGAGTGACTGTGAGTGGTGGGTGGTGTTGGGGAAGAGCTTCATAAACTGTCAAGTGGACTACAAACGCCAGTGGTCATTACCATCTCATCACCCTAGACCTTCAGCTGGAGAGTATCTTATCCAGTAGAGAGAAATAACTTTATGTTCTGTCTGACTCAAATTTTGTCCTTTTCTCTTCCCAAAAAAACAAGCTCCTAACGGTACATTTTTTGATGACCAAACATTAACTCATCTGCCTCAATGTCTTCAATGACTAAAATGTTCCTTCCTTCATAATAAACCAGTAGCCTAAATTTTAAAACACAAGAAAAGGAAACAAGTTTCTTCCTCAACCTACGATCCCCAAGAAATAAAAAATAAATTTTAATGTAGACTGAATTACAGATTCTTAGACATGACTCTACAAAAGAGATTATACCCTACAGCCCTTGGTAGAAGTAGAAAAAAAAAAGTGGTATAATGTGCTTTTGTCCTGTGGCTATAATTAAGGTTGAAAAAGCCTTCAGTGTTCCTCTCTAAGATCTCATCAGATCTGAATTACTCCCATCTCATCCTTTTCCCCTTGGTGTGCTCTTTTAAAATACCTCCATATTTCCAATTTCCCCTGAGCAACTCCTTTCCGCTTTCAACTGTTCACTGCTCATTCAAAACCTCTCCTCTCTAGTCCTAAAACTTGCTGATTCCATTTCTTTATTCTCTTTCATCATTCTCTTCCCCAAATCCTAATACTGTACCTTTAATGACACAGGAGAAAGATCAGGGAAAGGTGAAAATAAAAACTTGAGTGTACTCCACTGTAATAAAATGGGTAATGAATAACATAAAATTACAACTCCCTCGATTCAAAGTAAGTATTTGTGGAGTGCCCACTGTGCACCCTACAAAAAGCTATGAAACAAGACCAGCTTTCCAGACTGACCTTTGTATGTGGGGCCGATGCATCTTCATGTCATTTCCACAGCTAGTTAGACAATTTCATACTGAGGAGGGTCCCTCAAAAGTCCAGAGAAGCGTGGGCTCTTCCAGTACGGATGATTTATAGTATTAAAATACAGACAGTCCCTAAGTTACAATGGTTCAACTAACAATTGTTTACCGTTCAGTGGTACAAAAGTAACACACATTCAGTAGACCTCATACTTGGAACTGTGAATTGTGACATTTTCCCAGGCTGACAGTCCACGGTATGATGCTGGGTACTGGTAATAACCACAGCTCCCAGCGAGCCACCTAATCATGGGGTAAACAATTGATACTCTACAAGTACTGCGACTGAATGGGCTGTTCACTGTGTGTATTAAACGCATTTTCCACTTAGGTTATTTTCAACTTACGATGGCTTTACTGGGATGCAACCTCCTGGTAAGGTAAAAACCACCGAAGAAAGAAAGCCAAAACAAGATACTAAAAACTGTGTATGACTGCAATATTTACAAAACATGTCAGACAACATTTTTGGGCTGATCTCAAGATATCACCCAGTTATGAAATGCAAGTTGGAAGTTCTATGACCTATGATGCCTTCTTCTATGCTAGGACTGGTGTATTTCTAGTACTCTATCAATCAAAGACAAGGCCAAAATGTGAAGCATCTTGTGAGTGGGAAGCTGAGACCAAAGGGCCCTCCTATCCACTTCCACCATCACCTCTAGGCAGCCATGAATGAACGAGTTAATAAACAACTTACAGAGAATGTGTGGCCTCTGCCTTCAATGAATTTATAAACTAAATTCAAAAAAAGGAGATACCCTCCCCAAATAATTCCATCCTGGACCTGTCACTAAATCATTAATCATCAGCAAGTCCTTAATATATTCTAAGTCCAGGGGCTTTATATACCCTGTGTAGTGGAAAACATCCACTTTCTACTCTGCCTCCTGCACAAGGCATTTTTAGAGGCTCACGTAAGATGTGGTACTGCTTTGGTAAACTGCAAAGCTCTCCACAAACCTGAGCTGCACAAGAAGAAAGGCTGAACTCTTAATCACACGCGCCTTATTGTCACCGTGAAAAGAATCCTTAATGACATTTATAAGCATATAAATTCAGACATTAAGATTGTTGTGTCAAGGGAATAACAAGGGAGCTCTGGAGAAGAAGTGGAGAAAAGGTGAGTGGCTATGTTAGAAAGTAAAGTCGTTTTATGGAGTGCCATAGGCCTCTGGCAGTTCTGTGAATACTGAACATTCCTGAAAATCTCTATTCCTTGTTGAAAGAAGCTCCATAAATAACCAGAAGACGACTACTCCACCCCCCTCAAAAATATGATTAAGTTCTTAAGGTCCCATACCATATCAGGCATTTTCCGTTAAAACTGGGGAAGCCCTCTATAACCTAGTTTCCTCACTCACACTGAACATGCACAAGCTGTACTAAGGACATCTAAACAACCAACACAAACTGGCCCTCAGCGCTTGCTCATTTGGTTCACAGAATAGCACCAGGAGCTGTTCCTTCCTGCTCAGGGGGCAAGACCCTCCCTCACTGTTCCACCCACCGTCGGCTGTTCTCTACTCTTAGGTCCTTCTTCAGGCACCCACATGCACTTCAGTGCAAGGCACCCTTCCTTGGTACAGTTCTTTTTCTCTGAATAAACACTGGGCAGTTCCAGCTGGCCGTCCCAATTTCCTCAAACAGCCCTGTCAAAGTGAGCCTGTCACTGGCCAGCACTCCCCACTCCCCCTTGCTCTATTATGTGACCACCATCAACCGCCACCCCAAGTAGCTATCAGGGATTCTGGTCCTGCGCCCATCGCCCTCAACAGATCAGATTCATGTCTGTGGCTCTCAATTTAGCCTCCCCCACAGCCTTCAAATCCTCACCATCCTTTCTCACATCTTGTCCAAGCTGTTGTTCCCCCAAGTGTTTCCAGAAGTGCAGAGTGTGGACTACTGGAGGCCCTAACATGCTGCTAAGTGGTGTTTTGACACCATTTTTTAATGGTTAATGCTTTTCTATTATATATTAAAATAAATCTTAAGTAAAATGCCAACACTGCATTTCTACAGGTATGATAGCTTGAATCAATGTCCATGCATGTAGAACACCCGGGGACCTTTTAAAAATTCTATCCTGTACCCCAGACCAATTAAATCATAACTTTATGGGAGATGTGGGAGCCCAAGAAAGCCAACAGGTTTGGATTATTCTGTTAGAATGTGCCCAAAACAGGAGAAAGGCTCAAGCCATCTGAATTTAAAAAAAAAAAGTCAAGTCATGTGAATGGCAAACCAGAAGGGTACCCACAGCACCCCAGGATATCCCTGAGACCCTGGCTACCCTGGGCAGTTGGTTTTTCCTACACACATAAGGCTAAGTGTCTAAAGTTTGAGAAGCAAACAAAACAAATAAAGGCCTCTTTCTGTGCAGAACTTTATATATCAGGCTTCAAGAAATATTTTTGATGCTGGTGTGGTGGCACATACACCTGCCTCTGGGAGGGTAAGGCAAGAAAATCCCAAGTTCCAGTCCAGACTGGGCAACTTAGCAAAAATAGCTGGGGATGTAGCTCAGTGTTAAGATCTTGGCTTCAAATCCCAGTACCAAAAAAAAAAAAAAGGTCTTCTTGCCCCTAATAACTTCCAACTCAATCTTCACAAGAACATCCCAAGGACGGACAACTCCTGAAACACTCTCAAACAGACCTGCACACTCCAACTTTATCTTTCAAGACAGGATCTTGCTAAATCACTAAATAGCCCAGGCTATGCTCAAACTTTTAATCTTCCTGCCTCAGCCTCCCAGCACAGGTGAGTGCCTATCAACGTCTTTGTCTATACGCTTTATGCCTGGCATATAGCAGCCACTCAATAAACCTATATAGAAGAAGAAAGGAGGTAAGGAGGTAATACACACACCGTCTAGGGAAATTTTTTTTTTGGACACAGGTCTCGCTGGCTAGTTCCACTGGCCTTGAACTTGCTGAGATCCTGGAGTGCTGAGATTACAGGAATGCACCATCATGCCCAGCAGGAAACTTTTAGAAAATAATGATGGGGGAGGGTACCCGCTTAGCATTTGCAAAACTGTATGTTTCCTTCGCTGAACTGAAAAAGAAAAGGAGAGGAATAAAGATGTGGCATGTACAGGACCCTAATAACTCCAATCAATGTAAACACTATAGGCCATAATATGAGCTAAGACAAATAATATCAACAAGTACAGGAAAGGTGGTAGGGGCACTAGAGGAGGAAGGGGGAGGGGATTAGAAAAAAGAAGCTGTAAAAAGTACATGTAAGCACTCCCCAAAATGACTGTAAATTGTGTGAATTAGAAACACGTACTAATAAAAAATTAAACAAAGAAAGGAAAAGTAACAAAAGAGAAAGATGAAAAGAAGAGGGAGAGAGAAAGAATGAGACAGAGGCAGAGGCAGAGGCGGAGGTGGAGGAGATTCAAAAGAAGTCATATAATATTGAGTCCACTGACTTAGGCTTACACGGTTGCAAACCTTCAGCAAGAAAAGTAAGTAAAATCTATTTTAGCACCGCAGAGTCAAATCACAAAACAGCAAGCATCACATATTTTTTATACTATTCAAAAAATAAAACTGCCAGGTTTCTTGAAATGAAAAGTAAACCCAGATGATCTTCTGATTAACACAGAACAGACTAAAACCTCAACAGGTACCATGGAATACGAATCACCATTTAACCTCCAAGTCCATGTTCATCCACTTTATGTAGATTCCTCCTGACAATTCTAAGTTTAAACAAACCTTAGAGAAAAGAGAACTCTAGCAGGTTTAATGTAGTCACAGCTGTCAAAAGCATGGGCAGTGTATCACACTTAAGAGAGCATTTGAAAATGTGTCAATAATTATAATTAGACACTTGTACCAAATCTAATATACTTTCACTATCCTTTAACTTCAACTGATCTGAAATTAAAACCAGTTTCTCAAAAGTGCAACTCTCAGATCATAATTTAATCCTAAAGTAGTTATAAAACCTGTCACACTACAGAAATACAGCACATTTTACTCAAGAGGGGCAAAGGCCATGGCACTGTAATGCATCATTTTAGGTAGGGTGACCGCCTCTATGCTGAAAGGGTAAAAATACATTATGGAGGTGACACAGTCTTCCAATATTTACTTCACTGATTTATATTTAAAGATTGTCTTTTCAAAATTATGCATGACCCACAGTACAGACACAGTAACTTAACTTTTTGGTTTATTTCCACTAGGTTTTTTTCTATTTATATGCATATGTATATAACCATAAATCTGGAAAGTAGTACATTTTATGTTTATGTTTATTGAATTGTACATAATTTATGTGAATGGAATTATACTATGTTCTTAGTCATGCTTTCTTTACTTAATGCTATTTTATGTACTCTTTATGGTTATTCATTCATTCCAAAAATTTCTACATACCTACTATGGAAAAGGCAGTGTACTAGGCATAGGACACACACACACATCCCTGCGCAATCCCAAATAAGCAAAGTACCTGTTATCTTTGATATCTACCCCACAGACACACAGACAGCAGATACACTGACACATGTAAGATACAATAAAGAATTAAAGATCAACTACTCAATAAAAGCTTCTTTGAAGAGGTAATTTTAAAAGTGAGCTTGCCCTGAAGATTCATCTAAGTTGCATTCTATAGCACTTTTAGTAATTATATATTTTTGTGTATATAAATAAAAACCAACCTCTATTGTAGAACATTTAAGTTGTTTCCCTTTTTTTCTGTTTTGCTACTCCACAGCTAGACGAATAAATTTGTATACTTAAAAAAGATTTAGTAACTGCTTTTTTTAAAATGAGTAAACAAGGGCTCAAAAATATTCTAGAAAAATTTATATTAGCAACTCAGACTTTCCAAGTCTATCAAATGAAAACTCCAAATACATGCTCAGTTTGGGGGGGAGCCAATTCTAAAGAAAAAATGCAGAATGAAGAATAAACACGAATTTTATATGATGTTGTTTACTTGAGTTTAAATTTTTAAATATCTCTAATTTGGTAACCACCAGGAAATCCAATCATCTTATTAAAGAATATTGATTAAATACTTCAAAATTTCAAATAAATCCTACTTTACCTTTTCATTATAGAATACTTGAGATCAAAAGCTGTCTGCTCTGATCTGCTCCCAAGCCATAAATAAAATTTTGCACAAGAGTATCCTAAGCCTGTTGCTTTTTAAATTTTTTTTTGCTTTTTTTAAAATCTATTATAAAAATAAAACTTTTTCTCTAAGTCTAAAAAGCCACTGTCTCTATTCCTGATCAATAATAAAAAGCTGACTATTTGAAATTTTTGGTCACTAAATGCCACTTACCACTCACCATACGTTAAAAAAAAAAAGAAGACAATCAGCCATATAAGCTCTGCTTTTTTTTTTTTTTTGGTTTTTTTTTGGTTTTTCTCCGGTACCGGGAACCGAACTCACGACCTTGCGCTTGCCAGGCAGGCGCTTTAAGCTCTGCTTTTAACATTAAGTACAAACCAGACTCAGTGTGCTTTAAAACAATCAAAAGTGAAGTTGTGGTTAACACAGTTTTCCAAAGCTCAGAGTCCTTCACACACTCAATTTACACAGGGGAAAAAAAAAATCATCAAGCTCCATTTACTGGAAACACCAGAGAGACTGAAAGAATCAACAAATTATTAAACTTTAGAAACAAATGAGTCTCTGCTCTTTGCGACAGAGGAGGGAAGGACCACAAAGAAAAAGGTCAAGAAAATGACGTTCCTGGGCCACATGATCAGTTGGCAACAGAAACTTGGTCTTCAGCCTTTGGCTGTTGCCTCACCTGTCACAAGCTGTGTAAGTACAAATCAAGACCCTACCTCACGGTACAGCTCGCACTGGTATTTAACATGCAAACGCTGCTGGACTCAGCAACCCCTCTCTTCAGTAGGAGACAGGCAGGTAGAGCTTCCTAGCTATCGATTTCCAGCACAGAAATGCTTCTTACCCACAGGGGACGTTCTCAGCCCTCCTCAAAGACATGGGAAGCTGAAGAGCAAGAGCCCTTTACCCTGTGCGTGCACAGGGGATAAAGTCCACTTGCTAAATTAGGCACAGTAGGACACCAACAAGAACCAACGATAATATAACATCACGGTAACAATACACTGTAAAGAAGCTTATTGTAAATTTAGAAATTATTTACTTCTACGTTTTTCCACTTTTTATTGTTGGACCACAGTCAACCTTGGTACCAGAGAGAGCAAAACCACAGATAATGGGGAACGACTGCATAGGTAAAGGTTGCCAGTGGAATATATAGTACCAAAACTAACAACTAAAAGTCTGGTTAAGTAAATTATAATATACAATGAAATGTCTTTTCTTTTTTGAGACTGGAACTTGCCATCCTCCTGCCTCAGCCTCCCAGAAGGCTGGGATTACAGGTATAAAACCACCACACCTGGCTAGAACACCTTTCAAAAGAATGAGGTAAGGATATTCATATTAATAGGAAAAAAATCTCCAAGACAAATTGCTAAGTGAAAATAACCCGACACAGAACTAAAACATGCACAATAAGGTACGAAATACTTAGAAACAAAAACACGTTAGTAACCAAGGACAGCAGTTTGCCCATGTAGTCTTTGCCATACGGGAAGCTGAAACAGGAAGGTTGTTTGAGCCCAGGAATTCCAGGCCAGCTTAGGCAACATAGCAACATAGCCAGACCCTGTCTCCAAAATAAAAAATAAAGAAACATTAGTATATGTTTTTAAATATAAAAGCACTGGGAAGATGAAGAACTTGACATCCCCATCCTATGCTAGGCAAGAACTTCTCCCTCCAAAAATTGTTAATGACTTTTTGTCAGTAAAAAAAAGCAAAAAGCAGGAGGACAAGAGTTATTTTTCACTGTACACCCTTCTTTTACTTCAAGTGGAATATCACACATATGTACTCTTTTTAGAACACAAACAGTATCAAAAACATAAGGTATCTGAGTAAGCCCAGCATGGTGATGCACGCCAGTGACCCCAGCACTCGAGGAGGCTGAGGCAGGAGGATCACAAGCTTGAGCTCGACTGCACAACCTAACTTAGCAAGACCCTGTCTCAAAATAAAAGTAATAACAATAATGTTAATAAAATTTCTTTTGGTTTATAAGGAAAAATATATACAAAAACCATATTAGTGTTCACTTGTAATGAAATAAAGCTATGTATGAGCTAAAAATTTAACTACCAATTAAAAAAATTTTTTTAAAAGTCTGAGATGGTTGGGCATGGTGGCAAACATCTGGAATTCCAGCACTTGGGAGGCTGAGGCAGGAGGATTGCTGTGAGTTCGAGGGCAGCCTGGGCTACAAAGTGAATTCAAGGCCAGCCTGAACTGCATAGCAAAAAACCCTGTCTCAAAAAGACAAAAAAAAGTCTGACACGTACAGCCTCAAAAGGAGGCAAGTGCATAAAAACAGAAGAACTGCCCTCCCTGAGGATCTGCACACACAGTGCACACCTGAGAAAGAATCCCCTTACCTGTGTGCAGAAGACCAAGTGAACAAAGGGGAACCCAAAGGAAGAAGGGCCAGAGGTGAGAGTGGACCTAGCCAATTAGGAAAGAACGACTCAGGGACCCTACGCAAATGCCTCAGTGGGCAGCAATGGAGGGTGCACCTGAGTTTGACAAGGGTACTTGCCTTCTTCAACGGGGTAAAACCAAAACCAAGGCCCAAGCAGAGAGGCATTACCCACTGGCATTTCTTTCCCATCCAGGTTACTCCAGTAACCTCTTTTTCTATTACTTGTGATTAAAAAAGAAAATTGGTAAAATCAGTTTCAGTAAGTTGCAGGTGTCATATCTGACTGATTCTAACGTGGATATCTAACTGATATCCACGCCCATGCTTAAGTTGAAGGCTGTTACTTTACTCCTTTATTAGGATAAACATTTGACTTATTTGCAAGATAGGATAGTTGGCCCCCAAAATCACTAGGAGACTCTGGACTGCTTGTAGCTGGTGCACTTAATCATGCAGACCTCAGCCCACTTCTCCCATTTCCAGAAGGGGCCCCTCCCCCAGCGCACACTCTTCCTCCTGAAAGTGAACTCCATACAAACTGAGCTCCTAGTCTGTGCCACACGGAAGAATGCAGTTGCAAAGAAAAAGGTTAGGAGTTTTTATTGGAAATAAGAAGAAAAAAGGTTTCTGATTTCTCCAGGAGAGACACCCAAAAGGTTCAGTTTCCTCAGTTGAGAACTTTCTATGGATAAGCAGAACATGCGAATCACTCAGTTGTTAGTGGCTCTGTGAATTAAAATGACTAACTGGAACCCAGTTACTCAGCATGTAAGGTCTAAAGCAAACTGAAATTTTAGAGAAAAACAGGTTATTTTGCATTTTAAAATCCTCAAACCTTCAGCGCTTAGTAGGGAGGGGCTTCAACTCCACTTAGCAAGAAGGGGGCTGCATTCTTGGCTGCCTGTGGAACTTCATTCTTGGTCCAAAATCCTAGTTTACTATCAGTTCTTTAATTCTTTTCAATAGGCCTGACCACCCTACTCTCTCTCTCGGGTCTTTCCTAGCTGGATTCCTTATCACTAAACTAACTCAACTACTTTTACATTATCACCAGTCACAGGAAAAGCCAAACCCCAAACTCTCATCACCATGACTCAAGCCCCATACTCCCAACTGCTCAGAGGACCCAGGCAAAACTTCTGCCTCGTTCCACTACAGCACTGACTCAACGTCACGCTCCATCCCAGTCCTTCTCCTCTTGCCAACTTCCCATTTTCTTGGAAGATCAACACTATTCTCCTGCAGGTCCAGGTCCAAAAAGTCTGGTGTATTTGCCTACAACCCACCCTCTCTCTCATCATGAAAGTGATTTATTCTCCCAGCTCCAGAGCTTATACAGCCCAAAGCCAAAACTACTTTCACCTACAATATTTTCATTTCCCCTGGTTTTGAGGCATCCTTCTCTTACAATTGACAAATCATCCCTGGTCAACAGAGTCCCGACTCAGATGATTATGCTGGGGGGGCGTGCAGTGCATGTAGCATACAAGAGGGAGGAGGCAGAAGTTTCACACATGCATGCGCACACACACGCACAAGTAAGCAAGAAACAGTAACCAACGCTGGGCCTCAGGGATGGAGAACCCAAGGCACAATGTGACAGTGACAAGCACAGTGCACTTGGCCTCTCGGACAGAGGTCACCAGACACTGCGGCAGGCTTCTGTCAAAAGGGTCCCGTTCCTGTTGTGTTTTCCAGACTCCAAGAGCCACTGGAAATCTTGAGTTTTAAAGTAAGAGATATCTTCATTTTAAAATAGTGGCAACCATTTCTCTTTAAAAATGTTTTAAATACATTATCAAACAGAACAGAACTCTGAAGTACGTTCTGTTCAGGGTTGCCACTTTTACACCTCTGCTAGGGAGGGTGGCCTGGGAACGTACAGCCTGGGTTAAGGTTCAGACGTGTAATGTGACATACATCACATCATCTCTCCCCTGCAAACTAACAGTCGGTACTTCACAGAGTGGGTGTGCGCATTCAATGAAATAATTCAGGTAAGGGCCTGGCCCTGCTTTCCATGTATGACCTTAATCTTGAGCCAGTTCTTCCTAGGGAAGCATACTGTGGCTCCAAATCTCCCCTGCTTACCTTCTTTCCATGGCTCTCACCTTACTAAACTCCACACCACCGATTCAGTCACAAAGCCCTGAGACACCTGCTGTTCCTTCCCATTGTCCAGGCCCTGCACACCTCCTTGAGACGCTGTAGCACAGGAGCGCGGTCAGATCTAGTGACTGAAATATGTGCAGCTGTTTTCTACCACTCTGCTCCTAGTTCCTTGCCCTCCCCTCTGTTCTGGAATGTCACCTGTTCTAAAACACACGCAGTGTACACACCTGTCCAAGGCTACCCAGCCATGTCCTCAGGGGTGCTGGTTGATCTGTATCCCTCTACATCTTCTGAC
Source organism: Chinchilla lanigera (assembly GCF_000276665.1). NCBI lineage: Eukaryota > Metazoa > Chordata > Mammalia > Rodentia > Chinchillidae > Chinchilla > Chinchilla lanigera. Next base: position 15,595,209 of record NW_004955449.1, on the reverse strand, counting down.
CAAAACACTCAGTACTCTCCCAGTAACAGTTAGATGTGCAATCCTTCACACCTTTATTCAAAGGCACAATAAGATTAACTTGGTTTTGCTGAGCTTTCCATGCCGAGCCTCAAGTAAAAAAAGACTTGATAAACGCTCAATAAATGAAGGACAGAGGGGAAAGGATGAAAAAGCAAGAAGGCAGGGAAATTTTAATGATCAGGACAATGACTCAAATTTTGTCTTTGAATACAAAGAGCCGCCCCCCTTAACTTTTTAATTTGCATTTCTAGACAATAACATGGAGTCATCTTCCCTACCTGCCGCCACCCTTCTAGGAGCAGGCAGGTAATCCTGCTTTCCCCTTCTTCCTCAACATCATCATCCTATTCAAATATAATCTAAAGACGGGAGCTAAGGGCTCCTGGCACCAGCTTAAATTCAGCCCACCTCCAATGCTCATTGGGGTCCATATGACAGTGATACGCTCTTGGAGCTGGTCCAAAGCACGTATTAATCACTTTCATCTGAGCTGGAGAAACAAGCAAAGACCCTCACACAGAGAGGGTGTGAGACCGAAGCATGTGAACTTTCTGTGGAACAACTGCAACCTATACAAAAACAAAATTCTCATTCAGGTTAGCAACTATTCAATAAAAAAAGTAAGGCTAATTTCCACAACACCCCTCCCAGTGCTGATAAGGATCCATTAGCAAGCTGTGGAATCATTTAGTCGAAATCAGAATGTTTAATAAAAATTGAATAGATATTAGAAAATATTAAAATATTGCTTTGTGAAACCTGCAACTCAGCTTTATTTTTAATATGCTGTGTATATGAGTGTGTGTATACTAGGTCATGATGGAAAATATACTGCTAAGAGTCAAAAGTCTTAAAAACAAGGAAACGGATCACTCATGCTATATAATAAACATCTCCAGAGACTGAGCTTTTCTATTTTTTACTGCGTCATACCCATGAGGTATCTGTTCTAGCTACCTATTGCTCACAACAGTCCAAGTTCTTCAAGTTCAAAAAAAGTATGAGACATATTTGACACACCTGTCCCTTAACATTTTCCTTACTCCTGAGAAGGAAGGTAAGGGGCACTCTAGATAACCACTGATTCTTTTTCTTCCTGCTGACTGGTGCTGTGGATAAGGTATTTATCTTGTGTAAGTCCCTGACATTGAGACAAAAAACACAAGTACAAGTTAGATGTGGTGACGCACACCTGTAATCCCAGCATTCAGGAGACGGAGGCAGGAGCATCACCGCAAGTTCAAGGCCAGCCTAAGCTATATACTGAGTTAAAGGTCAGCCTCAACTATATAGTGAGACCCTGTCCCAAAAAGAAAAAAAAAAAAAAAAAAAAAAGTGACACAAGACCAGTAGCTCCAGGGCTTTTGTGACAATTGCTTATAAGCACCAATCTACCACTTAAGAACAATGGTCAAGCAGATCAGATTTTTCTTTCACCCAGAGTGTATCATCACTCAATAGCTGCACAATAGTGGAAGATGCAGAATTTGTTCAAAACATCATCTTCAACCTATCCCCTCTAGCACAGAATACTTTTTCTCACATTTTTTATTGTACATTTTTATCTGCACCAGCTCTCCAAACTCCCAAGTATCATTCCACTTCTAACATCCAGCTCTGCCCATCATCACCCCAACATTCCTTGAGCCTTTGTTCAATTCTCATAAAACTCAAGGTTATTTTTTACCGGCACAATCAATAGTCCTTCCATCATTGGCAAAAAAAAAAAAAAAAAAATCAAAACTTGAGAGTAATTTTCTTTTTCAATGGCATCTATGCTGTATGAATGGCTGACCTTGGCTTTATAGAAAGCAAAATGCCCAGTCACCCATTATTCAAGCTGGAAAGTTCTGTGTGGCTTTGCCCACTCACACCAGCCCATGAACTCTATCGGAAAAGGAGTTTGCTTTGGATCCCATCCATTCTCCGTGGAAGTCATCCACATTCTTTAACCTCTGACCTAAGCACTGCCTACAGCTCTGTGTTGTTACTGTCAACTGTCTGAGAGCACATGCCTCAGAGAAAACCAGAGGAAAGGAGTCAAGTCACCGAGCGCTTGAGTCCCAGCCATACCGGCGGAATTAACATGGGATTCCTCGCTCTACTGGCAATAAAAAATTAGTTGAGCCAGGTGCAGTGATACATGCCTATAATCCCAGGTACTTGGGAGGCTGAGGCAGGAGGATCACAAGTTTGAAGTCAGCCTGGGCAACTCAGTGGGACCTGTCTCAAAACAATTAAAAAAAAAAAAAAAATGTAGATGGGAGGTACTCAGGGGTATAGAGCTCTTGGTTTCAATCCTCAGTAGTACCAGGAGGAAAAAAAATTGGTTGAGACAGTCTTTCCCAAAATGAAGATTTCTCCCTTAAATACAAAAGCAAAAAAAGGAAACATACACTGAAATGAAAACAGTGTCTGTGTGTTGAATTCAGTAAGTACAAGTTATAATGAAACACAGAAAATGATGCATCAGTCTGGGGATTTAGTTCCGTGGCAAAGAACATGCTTGGCTAGGTTCAAACTCCAGCACAAGAGAGACAAAAAGACAGACAGACAGAAGAGAGCAGAAGGGAGGGACGGAGGGAGGGAAGAAGGGAAAGAGGGAGGGGGGAGGGAAAGGAAAGGCAGAGGAGAGGACAGGGTGTGGGGAGGGTTATCATAAAATTCCTCCTACTTATCCCCAGTTCCCCAGAGGAGAGGGTCCCTGTGTCCCGCCAATGTGCAACCATCCACTCATTCTCTCAACAACCCTAGAACAATTTACTGGCTGTGTGTTCTGGGCCAGGCATTGTGTTAGGTGTAAAAGATTCACAAAAGACGAAAGAATTGTGTCAAAAAAAGAATAACTGGAAAAATGGATAACCTGGAGCCTCCCTCTCCGTGCGCTCAGTCAAGGCTGGGAACGAGGAACGAGGAGACAGCACACGAGACTTCTGCAAGGCAGAACGGGGCAGCATTCCTGCTCGCAATGGGATTACCAAGATCCCTGAAGGATCTGGCTCCCCACAAAAGAGCGGGGAAGGGCCACATTAGGGAGCCCAAACAGCCCGGGCCTGGACTCAGGATGAACAGAGAGCAGACCTCTTAGAGACCCCTCAGGATACCTGTGCTGAATACGGCCCCTTCACCTCACTCAACAACCTCCCCCTACTGCATGAACCTTCCCAAAATTTGGAAAGAGTGAAATGTAAAGTTACTTTCCCAATCACAGAAATAAAGGCCAAATACCTAGGGTAAACAATGAAGCAACCGTAATGGGCAAAGTGGAATTTTGGTCAGTGACCGAAAACCCCAAAATCAAACAACTGAGTAGTGCTGGCTCTGGAAAACAAAGCTCTCAAGGATCACATAAGAGCCTTTTGACTTATAAACAAACTCAAGTTCCCAGAACTGCCTAGAGGAGCACAGACATATTATATTATTCAACTGTACAGTCAGTCTCAATATTTTGGTAGGAGTGTATTTGTTTTAATTTTTAGAAGGAAGCTGATCTCTCTGTCTGTCTCTGTCTCTGTCTCTCTCTCTGTCTCTCCCTCTCTCTCATAGTGCTGGGTATCAAACCCACAGCCTTGTGCAAACCCTCTATCACTGATCTTCAGCCAGCCCCCAAACCCCCCCTTTACCCCCAAAGGGTCTCTCATTAGTTAATTTTAAGAAACAAAACTATCTCCCACCTGAACCAATGATATGCCAACGGTACTAACTTGATGAAGCTCTTTCCAAAGGAGTCTTTCATTCAAGTATCCTTTCCTGAAGGTAAGTGTTGGTTTGGAACTCCTGATTCCTAAACTAGATCAGCAACCAAAAACAGTCTGCAGCCAACAGCTACAAGAGGTAAATCTTCCATTTAGTTCTTCTAAGGCTGGAATTGGCTGTAGAAAAAAACACAAAGTTTTCACTCCAGAAGATCAAAGAAGGCATTTTGTACCAGGAAACCCAATTCCAAATCCTCATTTCCAGGAATAAAGCCACAGTGCCCAATACTGGCCTGGGAAAATAAAACAGGAGACTGTGGATTCCAATTAAAATTTCAGATGGTTTCATTTCCCAGCCTCTCCATTTTAACACTGTTAACGTTTTACCCGGGCAGGGTTTAACTTAAATCCCACTTCCAGCTCTGAATGGTCACTTTAACACTTCACGACAGCACGCGGAGCCCATCCTGAACGGTAGAGGTAGAAGACGAGGTGATATGGAAGAACGCCAGCTGCCACCTAAACCTGTCTCCCACAGCACACAACTGCACTCAGGAGAAACCCACTGTGGCCCGAGACAGCATTTTGGCCACAATATTGGAAACAAGAGCAGGAGGAGAAAAATAGAGGAGACATACCTCAGCCTCACTCATGTATAACAAACAATCAGCTTGTTCTAAAAATCATTACTTGGGGGTCTTGTCAACCAGCAAACAGTTCTTGTGTGCTTACTTTATACATGGCACCAAGCTGTGTCTATTGTCAACATACTGCAGTGAAATAGCCCCCAAGTAATCATTATGTTAATGATTATGTGTTTAATTTTCTTTATCATTTTGTGAAAAAAGTATGTAGGTTATGAAGTCTAAAAATAAAATCAGTACCCACGAACCCATCACCCAGCCCGAAAACCAGAACATCACAAATACTGTATCATCCACCTACTCCTTCTATCCTATCACACATCCTGTAACACACACATAACAGGTAATCATTGTCCAGAACTGGAGGCTTCAGTACAAGTCCCAATGCATTTTATAATTACCTCTTATTCCTAAGAAGTGAGTTGGTTTTCCAAATAGGGCAGCAATATTTCCTCTTAAGAGATGACATCGTTAATTGTTTTCAAAAAGCTGAGTTGATGCTTTAAGAAAAATCATTAAGTATTTAATAGACTAAGTAAGACTTACAGTAAACTCGTGAAGATAATATATGAATAAATGAAGTTTAGCAATGACCAGCAACAGTGGCTAGGAACATGGATTCCAGAGTACCACAGACCCCTGGTTCAAATCTCCATTCCACCACCTACATTTTCCAAGCCTCAAAGGGTAAAATAATAATAAAGTGTACGGCAGTAGTGAACATGTCCTGAAGAAAATGCACATGAAGGGCTGAGCACAGGGTCTGGCACATATCCAGCACAGTCAAATCATCCTGTCGCTAAACTCACACAAACATCTCAAAAGGGTTTTGCTACCATCAGTGACCTACTTCTTCGTAAGTCCTACTGAGTTAGATTAGCAATCTCTTCACATAAAAATAAATCAAGATACAAGGATTCAATGGCCAAACAAGGCAGACGACGGCTCCCAGTCATGGCATTGATTCCATCTTCACCTTGTGACCTTGAAGAGCAGTATCATTTTTCAAATCCATTTCTGTCCCTTCCTTCCCTCCTCAGAAAGGCTAGACTACTCAACCCAACCCCAAGAATTACCCAGAAGCACAATCATGAACATCATAGGCTGGTTCAGGCCAATCCTGGGTAAGACAGAGGCACAGTCTCTATTAACTGTTACACCTTTCATGATTACAAAGAAAACTTGGTAAGATTACTACTTTGAAAAGAAAATCCCTGCACTGTTTATTAGACTAGAATTAAGTTCCTTGCTTCTGAAATGGACTGCATTCCTGAATATGACATCTTTCCTCTGCAGCCTTAATATTCTTTTAAATCACTCAGAGATTAAAAAAAAAGGAAACTTGTTCAGATTCAAATAATCACTGTTTCAAGGTCCAAAAGTTGCTAAGACTATTACTTATTTCAAGTTTTATTTAAAAGCACTCTCCATTTCAAGCCAAAAAAAAAAAAAAAGCAATACAGCTGGAAAGGAAGACCATGAACCCCAAATATTCCCATCCCAGCGCTTGATCTTTGCCATCTATCCATAATTTATCTCATCATTCAGCACCTTCCAGTATTTACAGGAGGGTCATAGCAGAAATGCTATTATCCAGCATAAATTACATCAATATAAGGCATACATTTCAGCTTCAAAAGACTTCCACTTTTTAATTCCAGAACCAAAAAATAACAATAATAATAATAATAAAGTAACTGAATAACAAAATAAGTGACTTGATCTTAGATGAAGGTCCAGATCCTATCCAGACCTAAAATAACCTGCGGACCCAGGGGTCCCCACCGGTGACAAGGGCAGATGCCATATTTCATACTCAAGCAGTCTGCACACTGTAAGGCCGCATGGTGAGGCCAGTGTCTGAGGTCAGCACAAGTCTAGCGTCTGCTGGCTGCCCAGTCCGGGCCCCTGGCCAGCAGCCCACCTCCACACACAAGTGCCAGGACATACTATAGTGTTTCCATTTAAGGCCCGCCACTTGGATCAGCCCATCTCTGAAATTTCTTAACACCACCTTTCCAGGAAGAATTTTTTTTGGGGAAAAGGGAGGTGGTGTCTATTTTTTGCCACCGCCTTCCCTTGGGCTGTCAGAGTAGTCTGTATCTCTGGGACAGAATTTTTTTAAATCACTGGGTTATGCCTCAGCTCCAGGGCCCAGTCTCACAAGCATGTAAAACACGAATGGGGCCAGCCTCCCTTCCCATCATCTCACACCCATCCCACACACCTCAAAACATCAAGAAAAGCCCAAGACAATGCACAAATCCACTGTATTACCTTCTCCCTCGCTGCACAAGCCAAATTAATGACAACTTTTTGAAGCAAGAGTGTTCTTCTGCTACTAAGTGGAATGTGTTCTTCCCTGGGTAGCTTCCTCCGCCGCTCCTCAACCACGCAGGGAGGGCGGAAAACTCCAGGAGAAAGAGGGTGGTGGGGGTACCTCGCACAAACAGGACAAAGCCGAGCCAGTCTAGAACCCGATGAAAGTCCCGGAATCCAGCGGCCCCAGAGGCTCATACTTCTCCCCAGCGCGCCCAAGGTTCTAGCCTCACTGTTTTGGTTACAGTGTTAAAGGACGGGTTTTAAACTTGGCAAAGTACCGTGCAACATCTGTAACCACATTTGCCTTCTGGGGAATCGGAAGATGAATCCCACATTCCTGGCTTTGAAGCTTTTTGAAACTGCAGCTAGGAAGAAGGGAGGGAAGGAGGGAGTTGAGCAGAGTTTATTGGCTGTCTCTCCGGCAGAAGATTCTCTTGGAAGGGATGGATCTGTTGAGGGTGGGGGGATTCGCCCATCCCTCTGCTCTCTCCGCAGCTCAGCGAGGAGGGTGAGCCCGGTCCCGCGAGCAGATCGATTCCCAAGTCCGAGGCGCACACCCGCAGGACTTCCCCGCACACCCGCACAGCCCGCCGCGCAGCCCAGACCCCGCGCCCGCCGCCGCCTCCGCCGAGCCCACCAGCAGTTCAGGCCCAAGGCGAGGCAGTTTCGTTCCGCAGCCGCTTCCCCACCGCGGCTCGGGCTTGGGGGAGAAAAGAACTGCGGCGAGGGGAGG
>NW_004955449.1:15514706-15586977 GCF_000276665.1 Chinchilla lanigera | reverse complement strand
CGGCTCCGGGGCGCGGGCGGGCGGGCCGTCTCCTGTCTCCCTCCCTGCAAGGGCCCGGACTGCGGCCGCACCAGCGCCAGTCCTGCCTGTCCGCCGGGGCGGCTTCAGCGTTCTCAGCCAGGCCGCTTCTGACCTGACTTCAAATCCCTTTCCACTCTGCCCGTCTCCTCCCAAGGTCTGAGGTTATGCAAGCGCTTGCCATTTTCACAGTGGGCTTCCTTGGTAATAAAAATAAGCGTGGGGGGCTTCCGCAGTAACCGAGCCCTGTCCTAGGCGCCATGGGAGCTTACGGTGGGGAGGAAGGAACATTCCCCGCCGCAGAGAGGCTGACAACCTCGGCCCTTGGATACACACAAACACTCCAGTGTGCTAATATTATCCGGAGCATCGAAAAGGCATGCAAGGATCAAATTTTGCATGGTGCCTGCTGAGCGTAAGGAAGCACCAAGCCGTGTTGTCTGCCCTCCAGAAGCTTATAATGTACAGTCCTAGCACAAAAAGCAAAATAAAAGCATGACACCAATAAATGGGAGTACCATAAAATATTTTTATCTCCACAGGTCCACTCATGCAGAGGGCATTTATTAGGTGACTGCAGTACTACAAAAGGTTACAAAGGAAATGGAAGATCTGCTCCTTGCAGGTCAGGAGTTTACAATCTAATTAGAAACACAGGCATAGATACAGGGAACAGCTAGAAAATAATCTCCAGGTGTTACATAAGCAAGAATCTGGAGAGGGTTGGGGTGTATTTTTTTACCATAAGGAGAAAGGCTTTGTACCTGTATGTTTGATGGGGATCAGGAAAGGAAATTGCAGGTCAGATCAAGGAAAGAGTGCCAGTATGTAACCCTGCGCTATGGAACAATAGAACAGGGCCCTCCGTGTCCCTTGGCTGAAGTGTCACCTGTGCCACTTACAACTGTTTTGACCTTGGGCACACTTTTAACCTAAGAAGGAAATAATGGCTGTCTCATGACGTTGTCATGCAACTCAAATGAGACTACACACATGTGAAAAGTTTTCCAGCTGCTGTGTAAATGTTCCTCCATCGTGAGAGTTAGCATTTTATAAACGGGCTTCTCGTTGGCAACCTTTTCAGTCCCCTGTAGGTTGTAAGCTCCATGAGGGCCAGGGACCACGTTGTGCTCATCATGGGTCACCGTGCCTAGCAGGCTGGTATACTTAATAAAGGTTTGCTGGATACGTGAATAAAGGACTTGACGAATCTTGTAACGTTTGGAACTTCTACCTGTTCCCTATGTAGTTCCTTTAGTAATGGTCTTATTGCGTGGCCGATTCAGTGCAAAAACCCGTAACTCTGTCGTCTTGTGATTAACCTGCGTTCCAGAAGGTTGCATGGGAAGATTCTGGGCAATACTGTACAATACTTGTGGACTTGCACCATGGACTGTGTGTGTGTGTGTGTGTGTGTGTGTGTGTGTGCAAAAGGAAGCACTAAGATACAGCTCTCCATACAGGCCCTAGGTACACAAGAGTACAGCCTTCTGGTTTAGATACCTTAGTCCAGCATATCTCAGGCGTGGCACAATAGACATTTTTGCCTGGATAACTGATATGCTATGCTGTGTTCTGAAAGATGCTTAGCAGTGCCTTTGTCTTATAACAGCCAGATACCATTAGAGCACCTTCCCCCACAGGCATTGCCACATGTTTTGTGGGGTGTAGAATTGCCCCCCTTTGAAAACCACTGGGTAACCCCAAAATCCAGCCCATTGATTAAACCCTGGTAGAAAATCACAGCAGGAAAGTCACCTGAAGGAAATGTTTCTTCTGTTATTCTAAGATTTTCAGAGCTCCTCAATCATATGTTTCAAAGAGCACGACTCTTAATTACTTGCCTGCTGCATTGTGAATTGGCATCTCTTCTGTTTTCTGCATATCTTCCTCCTTTACACCCAGATCAACATGTTCATCGCAAAAGTCAACAGCTTTCAAAAACTGTTAGGAAGCAGGGTCTTGAGCAACCTAAGATCCTGTAGGATATTTTCCTATAAAATGTGGACAAATTATTACTTAAAAATCTACAGGCAACGTCTCTTTTATTATTATTATAGTTGGGCTCTTAGACCTAGGAATAGTAACCATGTCCTCTTTGCACTCGGGTTACGCAGGATACAGGATAGAAGTTGTAATTTTTTCAAAAGTATTTCACTTAAAATATTTAAACAACTATGCTGAATAATTTTCATCTCAAAGCCATTTCTTTATGATTCAAGAAAGAGTATTCATTTCATAATAATAACAGAACTTGTTTTATTAACACCTACAAAGCAAAAGTCAGCTTGGTTGTACTAACCCAACCTTCAGAAACAAATTCTTTCAAAGAACATTGGTGGAATATTGGCAAGCTGGTACTGTTGATAGATATATTGATGGATTAATGTGCTACAGTTCAATTTTTAAAAGTTTCTTGAAAAAAGGAAAGATTAATGGCTGAAGAAGTGAACAAATAAATTTAAAATCCCAGCACTCTGGGAGCCTGAAACAAGAAGATCACAGAGTCTGAGGCCTACCAGGAACAGTGAAACTGTCTACCCGAAAAAGCTGGTAAGTCTTTTTCACTCATAATGGGCATAATGAACAAACAACAGTAAACCCTCTTGCTAGCCTGAAGTAGTGTATGATATGAATGGATATTTTTGTTTAGTACTTGATATAAAGTACTGATACAGAACAATATCATCTGTCTCATTAAGGGTATTTGAAGCAATTAAGATTATTTTTGAAGCATTTGTTTCATAGTTTTGTTCATGTTTAGTTTTGGTTTCATAGTTGTATAATGGTTTCAAGCATATGCAGATTTACTTATCTCTGTATTAGGGTTTATCCACATTTACATTGAACATTGAAGACTCGGCAGGCACTTAAAACTGGCAAAGTTTGTGAGTTCAATATGATTTATGATAAAGGGAGTCTTCAAGTTATCTTCTATTAGGCCAGAATCAGGACATAAACTCTCAGTCCAAGTTCTCTATGAGTCCTCAAAATCTGTGCTTTTGCTTTAATTACAATGTTTTTAAAAAAATGTCATACATACTCTGGATCATATGAATGTCTGCTATAAATACCTTTTTTTTGGTATATACGTATAAGTATATGTAGTTTATTTAAATAATGTTTTAATAATAGTTGAAGGCATCATTGGAGGTCCATAGACACTTTTTTTTTTTCATTTTAAAGGTGTTTATATACTACTCAAGTGTGAGGAAAAATGACCCAGTTGCATCATAACTTTTTTTTTTCTTTTTAGTACTGGGAATTAAACCTAGGACCCTCATATTGAGCTACATATCTTCAGCCCTTTTCAATTTCTTTTTATTTTGAGATAAGTCTCACTAAATAGGCCAAACTTGCAATCCTCCTGTGTCAGTCTCCCATAGTGCTGAGATTACAGGCGTGTGCCACCAAGCCCAGTATCATAATTATTTTTACTGCATTTTTTTCCTGCTGGGGATCAAACTCAGGGCCTTTTACGTGCTAGGCAAGCACTCTGTCACTGAGCTACATAACCAACCTGCATTTTAACGATTCTTGGAAAATGAGAAATTAAAATGCCTGAAATTTAGTTCTAATCTTGAGGCCCATAAGAAACCAATATTATGTTTTAAAGATGAAAGTGATAGCAGGCTCAGTGGCGCACACCTGTAATCCCAGCATTTGGGAAGCTGAGGTAGGAGGATTGGCGTGGTTCAAGGCCAGCATGGAGTATATAGTCAGACCGTCTAAAAAAAAAAAAAAAAATAGAAGTGATTAGATCAGAATAATGAGAGATAGAAGAGAAAATCTTGAAAAACAAGATAGACTTCACATCCTTTTCCTAAAAGTAGATAGTTAAAACAGCAAGACAGATATTTGCTTATCAAGTTAGATTTCCAGGTGTATCAGTGACTCACTGTGCATTTCACACAGGAGTTCATTGGCCATCTACCATATACAGAGAACTGTGGGTGCTAGGCAGGAAGTTCTCCAGGTGCCCCCCATGTAAGTGGGAAGATAATGCAGCACCTCCTGGCACAGAAGATGGCTGCAAACCGGTGTACAGCTGTGGGCCAACTACGGTATGTGAGACGAGAACCACTGCAACATCAAGGGGAAGACATTGTTCATTAAGCCATGTTGAGGCATTGGAGGAGATTCTGTTAGTGCCCCTTCTCACACCATCCCTGAAAATGTTTCCGGTAGGAATAGACTTAAGTTTATTTTATTTTGCGGAGAGGATTTGCTGTGCTGCCCAGGCTGGTCTCCAACTCGGATTTCTGAACTCAAGCAATCCTCCCACCTCAGCCAGTAAAGCAGCTGAGAGTACAAGTACACACCTCCACTCCCGGCTAAGAGTTAAGTATTTTTTTAAAATTATAAATTAGGGCTGAGAATGTAGCTCAGTGGTAGAGCATTTACCTAACATGTGCAAGGCCCTAGATACAGTACTACAAACAAACAAATAAACAAAATATAATCCTAAATTAACACAAAATAAATATTCTCCTTACAGTTAAAATGACTTTCTAATAAAAAGTATGGAGGCCGTGAAAGTTCTTTTTGGCCGTGGAAAAACTTTTCCCTCAACTGGGTCCGGCAGCACAGGCCTGAAATCCCTGCACTCTAGGAGGCCGAGGCAGGACCACAGTAAGTTTGAGGATATTCTGGGTGACTTAATGAGACCCTGTTTCAACCTTAATAATAATAAAAAGTTCTGGGGATGCAGCTCAATGGTAGAGCATCCCTAGGTGCGATCCCCACTACCACAAAAAATAAAAGAAAGGATACCCTGTAATAGAAAGTCAGACAAGTGTGACTAAACAAGGAAAATTAAAATAATTACAGATGAGAACTAGGAAAAAAGTTTACCCTGTCTAAAGCCTGAAAAAAAGGTAATGCAAACAAAACTTTAAATATGTCATGCAGTTATTTCACAAAATATATCAGTAGTTCAGCATGTTCTGTGTTGATGAAGTTGACTTTATAAAGGACACAGTCGCTGTGATGAGTCAAAGCTGGGAAACAGTTTCTGGAAGATAATTTGGTAATATGTATCAAACATCTTAAAAATATACTGTTTGACACTTTTTTTTTTTTTTTTTTGGTTTTTCTCCGGTACTGGGAACCGAACTCACGACCTTGCGCTTGCAAGGCAGGCGCTTTTGCCACTGAGCTAAATCCCCAGCCCCCTGTTTGACACTTTAATCCCACTTCAGGAATTTATGCTATGAAAATAGTTATCAATCACCAAAAGATTTGTGGAAAAGGGTAATCATCGTAACTTTAGAAATAGCTAACAATAAAATGTAAGTTGAAAACACAACGCAAAGGTAATATTCCAATTCCAAAACCCATATAAACACAGTTGTCCAGCCTACATATACCCAAAAAAAAAAAAAGACTAGAAAAAAGGACAGTATTTGAAAATGTTCAGTACTTATCATGGATTATCATGATTTTTTCATCTTTTTTTTCAAGATAAAAAGACTATTTCAACAAGCAGTTTCCAGCCGTGAGACATAGCCTTCTGCCCAGAGCAGAAGTGTGCTCCCTATCTTTTCTCTTTACACATTCCTCTGTGTTCCAATCATTCTATAACATTACTTTTATAACCAGAAATAATAGACATTATAAAAATAGAAATTACATATTTTAAACGGGTCTGACAGCTATGGAGCAAAATCTAATGGTGAAGAATGTACTCATCTGAAGTGAGAGCTACATGGTTGAGGATGGAATTCAAATTTGGGATTTTGTCCTTTTCTTTAGGTCTTTTTCTTTCAGAAGAACATTTCCCAAAGGGCTCAGAATCGTGTCCACAATTCCGCCTGTGTCCCATGCTCTTTTTAACCTCTTTAGGCCGTTCTTTCCAAGATCTTCCTCACAAGCTGAATCTTGGGGAGCTTCTAATTCACTGAACTATGGCTAATTTAGCTGCATTGTAGAGATGCAGATTTCAAAAGCTAGTCCCATGGATGACTGCCCTCAGGAAGACCAAATCAATTTCTCCCTCAAATTAAACAAACACATTTCAAATATCACTATGTGGTTATTGGTAGAGCCCAGCATGGCCCTCCATGGCTTTTCATTTTTAGGGAACATTGTATTTCCTGATTGGTTCTACTACACACTGGCAGCAGGAAGACATTTTCAGAGAGAAAAAATCAAATTAATTTTCTAAATCCTAATGTGGCCCAAAATCTGCCAATATCTAAAATCCAAAGGCTTCCTTTATTAACCTACTTTTGCTGAATGAAACTCCAGAGAACAGCTGCTAAGGTTAATTACACATAGTGGAGAACCAGCCTAGTGACCTTCCTGGAGTAACTTCAGTTTTCTGAGCCTACCTTCTCCTCAGGTGTGGAGCAGGGGTGTTTTGCCCCTTAGAGGACACTTGCTTTTGAAATTCCTCCCCAGCCGACAGTAGTTGGAATTCCTAAGCAGCTATGTATCTGGTACTGCCAAGGCAGTCTCCAACATTTCTGGGGGTAAAGAGCTTAAGATTTCTAGGAATTTACAGAACGCAAACTGGAGTGAAATGAAGATGCACTGTAATGCACTGGGCATCACTCAGGCAGCCTGGCTAGATCAGGAAAGTCAGAAGTCGTGTGCCTGGAAGTGATGGAAAGGTTTAAAGCAGGAAGAAACAAGCTTGTTCTGTATCATTTGTCACTATAGCCAAGGCATTCATTCATTCATTCATTCATATGCCTGTATTAACAAGATCTTCTTAACATTTATTGTATTGTTTTTTAAAAACAACACAAAGGTCTGAGGATTTAGCTCAGTGGTAGAGCACGAGGGCCTGGTTTCAATCCCCAGTACCAAAAATAACAAAAGATAGAGGTCTAGGGATGTACGTTAGTGATATACAGGACTGTGCGCTCATCAAGGCCCAGGTCTCAAAGCCCAGCGCAAAAATAAAGAGATAAAACAAGATACACAGTACAAAAGAAGTATCATAAAGTGAATTCCAGAACCAGTGCTGCTTTCCAGTTGCCCAGACACCTCTCATTAATGCCAGCTTCCCTATACCCTTGCAGAAATGCTGTAACATGTGAGGAGTATGCATATATTACCTTTGCTTTATTTAACACAGCTGGTAACACACACGCTTCTCCAGCCCTTTCTTTCTGTCTCTAGATCTCTTTCTTTGAGTATTGGCAGTTGAACCCAGGGTACTCTACCAGTGAGCTACATCCCACCCCTTTTTTAATTTTGACACAGGGTTTTGCTCAGTTGCTCAGTTTGCCGTTCTCCCGCCTCAGCCTCTTGAGTTGCTCAGGGTCTGGCTGCTTTTTTTTTTTTTTTAAGTTACTTTGACAGTGTATTTAAAGATTGCCATTCTCCATTGATAAACTGTCTTTACTATTACAACAAAACTGTCACATCTATGTTTGTTTTGTTTGCACCACTCCTTCAAGGAGACATAGAATTCTAGACTTGGAAGGGACCAAAGATCTCAATCTGATTGCAGTCCTGCCTTTCACACTTGAAAAAATTTATCCCTAAAACTCATGGGACACTTCAAGGTCTCACAGCTATTCAAAGCATGGCTGGAACTGGAACTTGGTTCTCACTACTCATCAGTTCAATTTTACTTTCTCAAAGTATACATGTAATTGAAAATGCTTTTCAAATGGAATGCACGATATTGTAAAAAATAATTTAGTTAGCTTATGAGGAAGGCAGCTAGCTAGAAAAAGGGCCTAAGATGGAGTTGAGTGATCAGCCATGTTAATAGGAATTAAGGTAATAATAGACAGTGAACTAGGACTTCGGACCATGAATGAAGTTCCTCAGGCAACAAGGAATGCCCCTCCCTACTAAAGGGAATTTCAACTTAAAATGCAAAATAACCAGTGTTTCTCTAAAATCACAGTTTCCTTTGAACCGTATGCTCGGAGAAGCTAAATTCCTGGGTTCCAATTGGTTGTTTTAAATTCACAGAGCCACCTATGATAGGCGGCCACTAAACAATTGAGCAATTCCTGTGTCCTGCTAGTCCATAAAAGTTCTGAACCAAGGGGCCATGTGGAAACTCCACTTTTTGGGTGCCCCTCCTGGAGAAACCAGAAGCCTTTGTGTCTCCTTATTTCCAATAAAAACTCTTCTAACCTCCTCCTTTTGGTTTACAACTTCATTCTTCAATATGGCAAGATCACAAACTCAGTTTGTGCAGAATTAACTGTTTCAATATAACCCAATATTTATTACTTATTTATTTATTTTTGTGGTAGTAGGGACTGAAACTACTGCCTTCACACTGAACTGTATCACCAGCCTGTTTTTTGTTTGTGTGAGACAGTGAGGCAGGAAATTAGGGCAAGGGAGGCTGACTGGGAAGTAGTGACCTGTTAGTTGCCAAATCCCAGAACATATGCACAGAACAGTTCCTACAGGCATGCACATGGCCTTTTCATGAGAACTCAAGCAGTTTTGGATAGGACTACCTAGACCTGGTGTCATCTGAGGAATGGAGATTATGAAAGAACAGTCACCATGGGACTCTCTGCTAATGTGTTCCCTCGTTCACAGTAAACTGCTCTCATTCTATAGAGTGTACTTATTTTCTTACTTTTACTTGACCTAAACTCACTCTGAAAAAACATGTTTCTTTTCCTATCTTTAACAAACATAAAAGCTCACTACTTTTGTGCTTGTTTTATCCTACGTTTTGTTCAAGACAAGAAGAACCTAGACCTCACCTCTGGAAAGAGACTCCATTACCCCAAAACCCAGGAACAGCAGAGACTTGCTAAATCATTAAGTTCCCTAGGCTGAGCTCAAACTTGTGATCCTCTTGCCTCGGCCCCCCAGAGTGTGGGGATTACAGGCATGTGCCACCATGCCCAGCTCTAATTTTTATTTTTTAAACAAGTTTGTATGACATACAGAAAATGAGTGTGGATGGTTATGTACCAAGATGCTTATAACAAGAATGCTGTGATGATGTCAGTACAGGTGATCTTTGTCCTTTTGGTGTTGGGGATGGAACATAAGGCCTCAGGCATACCCGAAAAGTGCTCTACCACTGACATACCCAGGCTCCCCCACCCCACCTCCCTTTTTGTGTTTTGAGACAGGCCTCACTGGCCTTAAACTCATTATGTAGCCCAAACTGGCCTCAAACTCAAGGTGATCCTCTCATTACTTGCTTAACATAGATTCCCAAAAATAGGACTCCAGATCATATTTCCAGTTGCCAAGTAATTTGAGCCCTTTCCTGTGACTTGTCCATTTTACCACACCACCTATTATCTTTGTCACCACACCCTCTATTACCCTTGCCAGTTTGGAAACTGTAAAAGTTATCAGTTTTGGACTGGAGGTATCATTCAAGAGCATTTCCTAGCATGTGTGAGACGTTGGATTCGATAATTTACTCTTTTCATTTGTGTTTGTTTGATTGTTAATAGTATTGTACCTTGCTCATAAATGCATAACTGTTTTTGCATTTTTCTAAATTTCTTTTCAGTTAATGCCCTTTGTCTATTCTATTGGAATGTTAGTGTGTTGTTTTTATTGATTAGAGCATCCAGTATTTTTTTTTTTTCTTTCCTGTGGATGAATGACCAGGAAGAAATTCCAATCTATCAAAACTTTTAAAGATTAACTTAGTTTCCAGTTATTAGTTTCTACATCCTTAGGGTGGAACTGGATACTTTGCTCTGGGGAACTGTTTTTCTTTCCTTTTTATTTTATTGGGTTTTAAAAACTAAATTAAATTAAAATTTGAGCATGTACACTTGTGTGTGAGTGTGTGTGTGTGTGGTGCTGCGGATTGAACCCAGAGCCTCTAATGTGCTGGGCACTATATCTTCTACCATCAAACTACATCTTTTCTTCCAACTTTTTTTCATTTTTTATTGTACTGAAGAAATTTCTAGGAATAAGGTACAGTTTGCAAATTTCCTTATATTTGATAAAAGGACAGATTCATTCTAAAGTTTTGAGAATAATATAGTATATGCAACCAGTAATATAAAAATTGTATTAAATAATCTTTGATTTTCCTAAGTAGCCAGATAAATTGTGTTCAACCAAATTCATCCATTTCTACACAGGATAACATCAATCCTGGATTAAATAGCACAATAGTATAAAATGTACCAAATTTCACTTTACTTTTCCTCTTTGACAAACATGAGTTTTAAAACCAGTGAGCAATCTAAAGTTTGATGATGACTCAGTTCCTCCTAGTGCTCTACCAAAGAGTACAAAAGGTTATCCAATCCTCCAGTTTCTAACACAGATCCAACTTGGAATGAAGGAAATAAACGTCCCACTCTTTTAACAGCTAAAGATGTTACTGATCACATCTAAGAAATTGGAGTTTCAAGATGTGAAATCTGAAAACACTTAAATCTCTTTACAATGGAAGGGGATTCAAAATGAAGAAGAAATATTCATACAGCAAGGGAGAAAAAATTGATGACAGTGATGAGTCTTACCTAGAGAATGGCTGCATAACTGAGACAGGAGATTAGGGCATGGCAAACTGACTAAGAAATAGTTACCATCTGTAAATTACAAAGTTCTAGGACACATTTGCAGAACAGTTCCCAAACCCCTGAAGTAGAACCAATCAGAGAGTGCTGTCTTCAATTCTCCAGAGAGTTCAGCAGTTTTGGGGATGGTTTTTTTGGGTTTTTTTGTTGTTGTTATTGTTTTGAGACAGGGTGTTGCTATGCAGTTCAAATTGATCTTGGACTCCTTGTGTAGGGTAGGCTGGTCTTAAACTCACTGTGAGCTTCCTGCCTCAGGCTCCCAAGTGCTGAGATTACAGGCATGCGCCACCACACCCGGCACTCAAGGAGTTTTTGATAAGACAACTAGACCTGATGTCACACAGAGGAGTGGGAGATACAAAAAGACAGTTAACCTTTGAGCTCCAGGCTGCTGTGTTCTCTTTTCCATAGTGGCCCACTCTCACCGTATTTTTACTTTTAACTGGGCTCACTTGCTCTGCAGAGCGTGCTTCTTTTCTGACCTTTCATAAATGTAGAACCTCGCTACCTTTTGTGTTTTGTCCCATTCTTTCTTCAAGACCAGAAGAACCTAGAAAACAGCACTAGAAGTAGATCCCAGGATCCCAAAACCCAGTAATATAACTTCCTTGGAAACAAGAAGAAAAGGCAGTTTATTGATAAAACTGGCACAAGTACAAGCCGCCCGCACTCTCCCACGGAGTTGCTATAAGCCTCCACTGCAGAGGCTGGGTCCCTACCTCTGAGAGATGCAGGGCTCCCCAACAACGAATCAAGTGTTCACCAGAATTATCAGCTTCCACTGGATTCTCAGCTTATTACAGATGTAGATATTGGTGCAATATAATAAGCAGAACACACAACACAGACACCACTTGATTTTTTCTTTCTTTTTTCTTGGGGATTGAACTCAGGGAGTACAATACTGAGTTACATCCTCAACTCCAGTTCTTTGGTTTGGTTTGTTTGGTTTTGAGAGAGGAGAAAAGCTCACTAAATTACCAAGGCTGGGCTCAAACTTGTGGTCCTCCTGCCTCAGCTTCCTGAGTGCTGAGATTACAGGTGTGCACTAGCATGCTGAGCCCTCCAAGTTTATATTTAAAATTCATGTTATTTTCCAACAATTAGTTAGGACTTAGAATTTGCATTTTTTCTCTTCACGTTTTTGTTTTTATGGTGCTGAGGCTCAAATCCAGGTTTTGTAAGTGCTGGGCAAACCCTTACCACTGAGCCACACTCCAGGCTCAGCTTCCTTTTCTTCTTTCTTTTTCTTTTTTTTTCCGGTACAGGAATCGAAAATACGACCTCGTGCTTGCCAGGCAGGCACTGTGCCGCTGAGCTAAATCCTCAGCCCCCAGCATCCTTTTCTTGATACCTGGCCCATTGACCTCTGTAAATGTGACTTTCTGAAAATATGCCCAAATTAATAAAAAAAAAAAAAAAAGCTAATTTTCCCAAAACCAAAATAAATAAGCCTCGTGACTGATCAATAAAAAGTGCTGGGGTTATCCCTCAAATTTTATTTATTTATTTACTTGTTTGTTTGGCCTCTTTTGTGAGATGCATCTTAGTATGCAGTTCAGGCTGTCCTTAAACTCACTGTAGAGCCCAGGTTGGCCTCAAACTCATGGTAATTCTCCTGCATCAGCCTCCCCAGCACTGAGATTATAGGCGTGCACCACTATACACAACTTCCCTCAGATTTTAAAATAAAACTAATCAGCAGATTATGTATAGGCACACACAAATGTACTAAAAATTAAGATCAAGTATTTAAACTTGGGAAACTTAAAAAGCATGTGCCAGGTTTTATTGACTTACTGTCTTCTGTCTCAGTTAAGCAGGAGAATAAAGTTTTCTTTTCGTGATGCAAGTAAGGCATGAAGTAGTGTTCTGAATTAAAGCCTTGTTCAGGAAATGAGGTAGAGAGAACACATCCTTCCCTTTTCTTTCTTTTTTATTTCCCCCAAGGACTGGGGATTGAATTTAGGCCTTCACACTGTACATCCCCAGCCCTTTTTAATACATGGTCTCATGATCTAGTTCAAGGCTGGCCTTGAACTCATGATGATCCTCCAAACTTAGATTACTGGAATGCACCGCCATTCCCAGCCACCCTCAGCCCTTTAAACAAAATGTTTATTTTGAGACAAGTTCTCACTAACATGCTAATCTACCCAGGTTGGGCTGAAATTTGCTGTTCTCCTGCCTCAGCCTCCTGGCATATAGGTTCTTTTCTGTTTCTTCGCATCTCCAGAGAAAATGGAAGAAGCAAAAGTGTAAATCCATTTCAATGGCTCCAGCTTTGTCCGTTTTGACTTTGATGAAGTCAATGAACAAATCATTAAAAAAAAAAAAGCCAATTTTGGCTAAAAAAGACTTTTACTTGCATATGCTCTGTTTTTTTCTTTCTCTCTTTTGAAGTCTTTCTGTGGTCTGGAAATCTGGCTAAGATTGCTGCTTCAAACAGAACTTTCTCATGTGAAAGTGAGCAATTCTTGGGCACCCTTTCTTTCCCAGTCCTTATTGTGCTGTTAAACCTGGGGTCAGCAGCCACTCCTTCATGTTCGCTTATCTCAATGCTCACCTACCTGAAGAGAATTAAAGCACTATTTGCTACAGTGGAGTAGCTAACAGATTCTGTATGGTTGCAACGGAATCTTTTTTGGTTTTTTAGAAAGAAAGAAAACACTCCCCACAGTATTTTGAAAAACATGTTTTAAAAATAATTTTATAGAGTGCAGATTTCGTAAGTGATCATGTTAATTGTTGGGAGGGGGGTTCCCAACCTTGTTAATGTCCCCTTAGCATTAGGCTTTTGTTCCCTTGCCTTGAAAATGTCATTTTCTCCCCCAGCCTGCATTTCTAGGGGTATAATTGCTATCTCCATGTAAAAGACAACTCATGTGCATAAATTTCCACTCACTGAAACAGACTCTGCCTCCCCTTATTTTAATGCAGATGTGATCCAGGGGGTAGAGTTACACTTACTTCCCCAAGCAAATGAAACAGATTACACATTAAATATTGTCTTTGGAACCAGGTGCACAGAAACAACCAATTACCTAGACAGCTCATCAAGTCCTGATATGTTTACCACGTTGTTTTTTGTTTTCTCTTTAAACATTTGGCAAATTATTCCAAGGCTTTCATTTCTCCGTAATGAACAGAATATGCTTATTAATAAAGGCCCCTTTCGCGTGATTCACTAACAGTTGACTCACCAAAGCCTTTAACACCGTGTTTGAAAGTCTCTGAGCTGATGCTAAGTTCCTGGGCAGACAGATGAGTGGTGTAAACTGCCTTCGAGAGGGGATACAAACTTGTGAGGCTGAGAGATGGATTGGAGGATACTCCACCTCCTCCTTTAGGCTTGTCTGATTGTTCATACAGGACAGTATCTGTGCAGATTATCAGGTTTCGGTCACTGCTCATTATACCATCCTTAATTTTTATGCATATTATTATTTCTTTGGGGATTTAATTAGCCTGAAATGCAGATGAACTCAAGAGCTCTTTTAAGACCTGTTTCTGTTATTCCACCAGACTTTTACCACTTCCTGAGGAGGGGCTGTTTTAGATTCCCACAAAGTCATTAACCTCCCAAAGAATGTGAATAATAAATAGAGTGGTGGCCCCAAAGATGTAATTGGCACAAATGGTTTGGAGGGGTGGAGGCGGGGCCTTGGCAAGGACCTCTGAACCTCGGGCTCCAGGAGGGCGGCCGGGCCCGGGAGCAGGGCTGGGAGCAGGAAGACGTCCCTAGAAACCCCAGAAAGACTCAGTGGTAAATGCCTGCAGACTGGAAGTCTACTGGTTGAGAGGCTCAGCCCGATTATTTGTTGGGTGTGCACCAAGCCTTTAAACCCCTTGGGTTCTGCCGTAAGCTAGGTGGGGCTCTAAGCAAACCAGGGGAAAATTCAGGATAGAAAAAAATCCTGTGTGGACATGGGTGGGGTTGGGGGACTGAGTGTATACCTTGTTTTTCTTTTTCATAAAGCAACTGAAGAGACACTTTAGAGAAGATACATCTTACAGATGTGAGAGTAACTCAGACGTGGTGGCATGTGGCAGGAGGATTGCCGCAAGTTCCAAGCCAGCCTGGCTATATAGTGAGACCCTGTGGGAGTAAAATTACTTCAGTTCATCAAGAATACTCTGCAATTTCATTCTAGGAATATTTCCTACCTATAACGTCGCCTAATTGTAAAATAATGTATGTTTAAGGGTTTCACCGCAGCACTATAGATATGAGCAAAAGAATGAAAACAACCTAAATGTCTAGCAATAATGTAGAGTCAGTAAATTAGAATATAACCTCGCAATGGAATACTATAAAGCTTTTTAAATTGGTAAGAAAGGAAGCTCTTAATGTATTGCCATAAACCGAGTTCCCGTATACTAGGAAGTGAGAAAAAAATCTCTAGGACGAAGGAGTATATGCTCCCATTTCTGTATTTACTGCTACACTGACCAGCATAATTGTGCAAATATTCTCAGAGATGGAGAAGAGACATGAAACAATGGCCATGGTAAGAAAGTATGTGGTAAGATGTTTTAGTGTTTTGGACAGAGCTAAAGGCTATATGAATAAATTACTTATTCAAAAGTGTAAAAGAGAAAAACATTGCTGGATTAGTGTGAGGCAGTCTTTGGTCTGCTGGTGGTAGCACTTTCTAACTTTGGAGTTCTAGTTGCCTCCTGAGGAAGCTGAGCTTCTCACATGAGGAAACATATTAACCTACAGTGGGGTAGCACAAGGCCTGGGATATTTTCAGTAAATGCCAATGTTTATCATTGCTTAGTTTTCTGACGTGCTGGACTCTGATCCAGACAGGCACCCACACCAGGTCAGACCCGTCTGCAACTCTGTGCTTTCCGGCACCTTTCTCATGAAAGACTGGGTATTCAGGTGGAGTATGTTAGTGGGAGAGACAGAAGAGATTGCCAAAAACTTTTTAGACCCAGAGAAGTCTATTAAGGAATCAGTGTCATTTGTAGAAGCCCTGAAGACAGCACACGCTCTTCTCTGCAGGATTCACCAACAGTAACCCTCTTCTGAATTTCAGGTCATCTGCTTCTCTTTCCATCTTCTGGCATGGAGAGCAAAAGGATGTGGACTGGTCTGACTTGGTGTAGGCACTTGTCTGGATCAGAGGGTGGCATGTGAGAAATGGAGGCCCAGATAGGAACCACATTGCTAGAGTGGGGGGCAGCAGATGCCAGGGGAGGAACAGGTGAGCGGGACACCACAACAGGTCTCAGCAGCAGGCACGATTGTAGTATTTCTTTTAAAGAAAAAAAAAAGCAGAGTTGGGGCTGGTGGAAGAGTATTTTCTACACTTGCTACGTAATAACAGACAGTAGCCTGTATGGATGTTCCCTGCTTCTAGAGTGAGGAAAGATGGTATTTCTTGCAGAAATATAGAAAATGTAGTTTTCTGGGCACATGTTTGCCTGCCTGTAATCCCAGCTAGGCAGGAGGCTGAGGCAGGAGGTTCACAAATTGGCGGAGTGCCTGGGCAGGCTAGCAAGATCCTGCATCCAAATTTTTAACTTTTTAAAAAAAAGGGTTGGGTGGTAAATGTTTGAGTAGCAAGCCTGAGATCCTGGAGTTCAATCCCCAGGATTGCAAAAGAAAAACAATAGATTATAAAATATGGCTTAAAAGCTGAACTGCTGACCTGTGAACTCAAGAAAGCAGAGAAACAATTGAACACAAGCTCCCCAAGCCTCCAGAAGTCCAAAAATGGACACCAAACGATCCGGAAAAACCAAGAATTCTATAAAAGTTTGTTTTGCATGAGAATATATATATATTTTCCAGGGATATATATAAATATATTTTCCAGGGAACTCCATAACTTTCACCAGATTTTCAAAGAGGGCTGTGATCCAAAAAGGATTATAAGCCCCTGCCAAACCAATGGTGATAGTATGCTATGACCCATGGATTATGATTAATCCAACACTAAGAACTCAAGGCCTGTACAATAAAGCTTTTCAAGAAATACAAGGAAAGGCGCAATGCCTGCCTGCCAAGTGTGAAGTCCTGAGTTCATTCCCAGTCCCCCCAGAAAAGGACAAAAAATGTAAAGAATGAGCCAGGCCTAGTGGCACATGTCTACAATCCCAGCACTCTGAGGCTGAGGCAGGAGGATCGCCGTGAGTTCAAAGCAAGCCCAGTCTGCATGAGTTCAAGACCAGCCTGAACTACATAGGGAGACCTTGTCTCAAAAAAACAAAAACAAACAAACCAGAACAAAACATAAGGAAAGAAAAGCTGCTTTCAAAGCAGCCCTTCCTGCACTCATTTAGTTTTGCAATATTCACATTTCTTATTTATTGAATATTCTTTATTAAACTTTTTAAACTTAAATGCCTACTTTAGCTGCATCTGAAACAAAACCACCTGTGAAATCAGAGGTTTATCATGCTATTGGCAGGTTTCTTTTCTCTAATATAAATTGGCAAATATTTATTATTATGAAATTTAAAGGGGTTTATACCATTTTCACAATCAGACTGTGCATACAGAGGGGGCTTCTAGCAACCGGGACAACACTATTTTTAAAATTTCTATCAGGCACCCATTTTATAGAAGAGCAACCCACAGCATGAGACTTAATGGAACTTATTACAGAATCTATGCAAATGCTGAAGACCTCTAAGTCAGGCACTGGGTGAGGCTGTGTCTGCTGATGGCTGTGCTGTCTGTCTTATCGCAATGCAGACAGTTGAAAGGGGTTTTAAAATGCTCTCTCTCGCATCTCTCCACTACTACATAAAGAGAATTAACCAGACTACAAACTTGATCGATTTAATACTCTGGTAATGATCCCAGCAACTGAGGAAGGGGGGTGGGAAGCCAGTGAGCCTTTCTACTCAAATTCCATCTCATTTTTTATTTTCTCTTAATTTTTTTTTTTTTTTGGAATCCCAAGTTCCAAAACCTGTCCCCTATTATGCAGTGCAAACGAGAACAGATGGGGAAAAGTTATGTTGGAAAGGGCTTTGGAGGGCCACGGAGAAGAGAAATATGACTACTCAATGTGTCACACACCAGCTTGCAGCTGCCACCAGCGAGCGCTTCCACGCAAGAGCTGCGCGTGGGGCCAGCCCCGGCCCCCGAAGAGCAGGCAAGCTGCAGGAAGGGAGCACAATTAGAGAACATTCACTGCGCCTGTGTTTCCTTGAAAATAGGAAGAAAGAGTGGAGCAGCGGCACAGCCGACAAAAGAGAAATCCAAAGGCCAGCCTGGAAAATGCTTAGCTGCAGCCACCTATCCCAAAGCGAGCCGATAATTGGCTTTATCCAGCCCTTTCATATCAAAGAAATGCCTCAGCATGCCTCAAAGCCACTGTTCAGGTCTCCTGTCTGTCCGAGAACTGTGACTCTGGAAAGGTCACAGTAGCTTACACACACGGTAGGGCCTTCCAACTGGTGTTTCTCAGTATTCACAGAGTGCTCATGAGTTCCCTAAATCTTTCCAGTGTGAGACAGCTGACCTGCTTTCAAGCTGCCTCTCTGCCAGCTGCAGGGGTGAGTCCTCTGGCAAGTCACCCCACTTCTCCAACCTAGGGTCCTTGGTGTATGCCGCCCAGGCCACATGACCTCGCTGGGAGGGCTTCGGTGTTTGAGGTCGTTGATAAACGGCCCACACAAGCGCACGGCTCGGGGTGTGATGAGAAGGCACAGAGATGGCCTCTTTGTTGAATCCTGTGTGAAGGTTTAAGGTCATACATATTTATGTAAATTCTTATGTATTCTCCACATAGAATTCTTGTGAATCTATGCTCAAAGCAACTGAAAGATGTTTCAGGGCCCAGGACCACTGCTCAGTGGGAGCACCCACACTTCGCAAGCAGGAGGCCTGGTTCAAGCCTCAGCCGTAGCCCTCATGAAAAAAGTCAACATGGTTTAAATTATTTGATCCAAAGCCTGATCAAGCCCATACAGGTGGGTGGGCGTGGTGGCACTCGCCTGCAATCCAGGCACTTGCTCCATAGTGAGTTCAAGACCAGCATGAACTGCATAGGGAGACCCTGTCTCAAAAAAAAAAAAAAAAAAACAAGACCAGCATGAACTGCATAGGGAGACCCTGTCTCAAAAAAAAAAAAAAAAAAAGCCATATAGATGGTATCTGGGAAGAAATCTTAATGTTGTAAATAGCTGTGTGACTGATTTCCACAGGAACTTCCTCTGAAATTGTACTCTTCTTTTCTTTTTTCTTTCTTTCTGCTTCTTTTTTTGGAAACAGGGTCTCACTATGTAGTTCAGGCTGGCCCTGAACACACTATGGAGCCTAGTGCTGGCCTCAAACCTGCAGCAATCCTCCTGCCTTGGTTTCCTGAGTGCTGAGATTACAGGCATGTGCCACCACGCCTGGTGTTTGTTTTTTTTTTTCTTGTGCTCATCTTTTTAGAGTATACAAAGACCTTGTACCCAAGAAGATTGATTTATTTTCCCATGGTAGTGTGAAGCTTACTTAGATAGAAATCTTTTTTCTTTTTACATTTTACAATTTTTTTAAATTTAACATAAAAACGTAAAACTTGCTGGGAGTGGTGGAGCATGCCTGTACTCCCAGCACTTAGGAGGCTGAGGCAGGAGGATCTTTGCAAGTTCAAGGCCAGCCTGGGCTACAAAGTGAGCTCAAGGCCAGCCTGAACTACGTAGTGAGACCCTGTCTTGAAAAAACCCAATAAAACAAAAAACATAAAACTTGTATACATTTATGGGGCACTACAGGAACTTCATTTATTTATTTATCTATTTTTGAGACAGGGACATGCTATGTGTACAGGCTAGCCTTTAACTTGTAGTGATCTTCCTGCCTCAGCCTCCCAATGGTGGGGATTACAGGTGTGTGCCACTACACCCAGAAATTATGTGAAATTAATATGTGCCTATACATTATGGATGCTTAAATCAGATAAAGCATAATTAGCTCCTCAAACTTTCTTCCTCCCTTTTTTTGTTGCTCTGTTTTTCTTTCTATGGTGTTAGGGATTGAGCCAGGGCCTTTGCATGGAGCTATTTCCCCAGTTCTTTTTATTTTTTATTTTGAGACCAGCCTTACTAAGTTGCTAAGTTGCCTAGGCTGGGCTTGAACTTGTGACCCTCCTGCCTCAGCCATCTGAGTAGCTGGGCTTACAGGGACGTGCCACTATCCCCATCAATGCCTGCTGAGTCTTAAGCACACTTAAGTTTGAGGGCCACTTCCATAAGGAGTGGGGACAACGATCATTTAAATTATGAGGGACTTGGCAGTACCTTCCCTCTGTCACCCCACACACCCAGGCCTGGAAGTGTGGCAATTACTAGTGAGACAAAGAGATTGGATCTGGCAGGTCCAGCTTCTCTCCCCTGCAAGCTCTATTCTCTTGCTTTGCACAGCTTTTAGTTAAGGCTGGGGTAGCCTCCTTATCCATAGGTGACATCAGCTCGGTTATAGTTTGTCCTAGGAGGGTGGCCATGCATCCCAGCACACCCAGCACCATTGTTCATAGCATGCCTTTCATCCCAAGTCTCCCCGCTTGGATGGTATGTTCCATTGTTACCTGAGGCCTAGAGGAAATTTGATTAGCACACAAAGGACATGGATGAGGATTGGTGAGGCTTCTAAGATCCCCTACGACAGGGAAGCTGTGCCTAGACACCACTGAGGACAGCCAAAGGCACTGTGGGCTAACAGGAAGTAGGGTTGCTTGAGAAAAGTGTGCTCTTTCCATTAATTCATAAATTGATATCAGGGAAAACAGGGCATGGTGGGATCAAGTGCAATCTGGGCACCATACGTACCCCTTATTTTCCTTCTTGATTACTACTGGCTGTCATCTTGGGTGAGTTATACAATACCTCTGAACTTCATTTTACTCATTCAAAATGCTAATGAGGTTTACTTCAGTTTTGGGGAGTTAGTGAAATACACCAAGTACCTGGATCTGTGCCTCAGGGCTCAATAATGGTGGCTCCTCCATGAGTCCTTCTGTCACGGTCATTCTATGCCACAGATACACCAAGGTCATGTGGGTTTGTTTTTGGAGACACAGTTTCACTATATATACATAGCCCGGCTAGTCTCAAACTCATGATACTCTTGCCTCAACCTCCAGAGGGCTGGGATTACAAGCATGTGCCACCAGGCCTGGCTTGTCAAGTAACTTTAGAAATATGAAGTCTTTACAAGAGGACCCAGGAGTCTGCTGTGGAAAAGGGAAAGGAGTTGGGGTTCTAAAGACTATCTCCTGGTCATGCGTGGTGGTACAAACCTGAAATCCCAGCCTCTGAGAAGCTGAGACAGGAGCATCATGAGTTCAAACCCAGCCTTGGCAATTTTGCAACTTGCAAAATCCTGTTTCCGGGCTGGGGAGAAAGCTTGGTGGCACAGCACCTGCCTGGCAAATGCAAGATCCTGAGTTCAATTCCCTGTACCAAAAAAAATTTTTTTTAAAATGTCCACGACCACACTACCCTGAACATGCCTGATCTCATGTGATCTCAGAAGCTAAGCAGGACTGGGCCTGTTTAGTACTTGCATAGGAGACAAAATTCTGTCTCAACATTTTTTTAAAAAAGGTCTGGGTGATGCAGTTCAGTGGGAAGACCCTGAGTTCAATCCTGAATGTGAGAGGGAGAAAAGAAAGAATAGCACCACCCACTTCGCTCAACAAACTCAAAGTCATACACTCCTTTGTACATGGAAAGGAAAATGAAGGGCTAAAGGGCCAAGTAGTGATTAAAGACTGACCAGAGAGGAATAATTATAATCCTAGGTGATGAGGTAAACACAAAACATGAAAGTATTTGGGCTACTACTATAATCCCAGCACTCTGGGAGGCTGAGACAGGAGGCAACAAGCCCAGCCTGGGCAATTTAGAAGCAGGATCCTTTATCAAAACAATATATCCAGAAAATAGGACTGGTGATATGGCTCAGTGTAAAGTACCAAAAAAAAAAAAACAAAAAACAAAAAACAAAAAAAAAAACCCAAAAAGTAAACAGAAGAGAGAAAACATAAATGAATAAAGGAAAAGAATGAGGAAAGAGGGGAGGGAAGATGGAAGGAGAGAAGAAAGGAAAGGAGGGAGGAAAGAGGAAAAGAGGAGTAAGGAAGGAGGAAAAGAAGAGAGAAAAGGAAGAGGAAGAAGGTCATGAGCTGTGATACCTACCCAGCAGAACCTGATTAGAGTGTGGTCTGAGAACTTTCCCAGGGGTCCTGCTAGCTTTGTGAGAGTGTGGGTGTCTCTGGAAGTGACTACTGTCCATGTTAACTGTTGCCTCTCAGCCATCCAGACTGCCGCTGGGGTGGGCGGGATGGAGAAATACTATTCTATTAAAACTAAGAGCTCTGAAGTGGAGACAAACACAATCTGGTAGTATTACAGAGGCATTATTCACCCTGATGACTCACTCTCTGGCTCCCACACAGCAGAGGCAAGGAGTCACATTAATGACCTTGAAGACGTTGGCTGAGCATAGACTCAGCCCTTAAGGCCTTATTTTTCAAAGGAACATGTGTATGTGTGTGCAGGGGAGAGAACAGGGGACTGCATGTTAAAGAATAAGAATGTGTGGTGAACAATTGTAAAAAACCAGTAGAAAACCTATTAATATTTAAACAGCTAACTCAACTAAGTAACAAGTGTTTACAATGAAATTACCGTTCTGTGAACGGGTCTCCCGCTCAGATCATTGATGAGGTAGTTCAATGTAGGGATATTTAAAGTAATTATTCTTATCCAAGAGGTGAAATGGAATCCAGCTCTCTCATCATTTCCATTCATCAAGAGTCTCCATGAATTCAGTTCCTGAGAATAATATTTTCTGTGTTCCCAGCCACACACTGCTCTATGTTCAGGGCCCTACAGACAAAAATCAAACAGATGCAATCCCCAGGCCTTTGACAAATGCAATGGAAAGCAGACAGTAATAAAAGGGTGCGTCAGAACCTACAGATGCACAGGCAGCTGTAGAGAGAGCAAAGAGGATTGTGGTCTTAAACCAGATGAGCTCTGTGCTCTAGAAAATAATGGAAGCCAGCCACAGTTTTGTGTTCATAGAGATGGTTCTTGGGATTGTACACTGACAGCCAAAGAGTGAGAAAAGCAAACTTATGATGTCATTCAAAGCTACTTAGAAGAAGAGAGAACTTCAGGAGTTATGTACTAAACAGCTTGGATAGAAATGGTTTCCAGTCAAAATGAATTTGCCACATGGAAAAACCAAGAGATGGTAGCAGATGGAACACAGCATTTGAAGAATGTCCTTGGTTGTATGGACAAAAGAAGAATAGATTGGAGAGTTGTCAAGGGCAGTTTGAAGGTAGTAGACTTGCATGGCTGGGTGTGGCTTGGTGGTGGAATACTTGCCTAGCATACAAGGGGGGTGGATTCAATTCCCCGTACCATCAACTCCACACACAAAAAGTAGACTTGAGACAAATAGCCTCATGTGGATTGTTCCTTATGTGAATATCCAAAGGTTTTATGGGTGTATTTTGGGTTATATTTGTCCTTCAAGACTGTTATTATCTTTAAAGTTCTCACTTTGCATGGGTGTGTATAATAGTTACAGGAAATAGGTATGGTTTGCTCAGAATTCATAGCTATAATTAAAACAAACAAACAAACAAAACCTCTTATGACCTTTTTTTCTGCAATTGTCAGGAGCCCGATTCAAAATAGTCAAAGGAAAAGTAAGGGTTTGTTACATGAAAATTATGTTTCCCAGTTCTCGAGAAGTGGAATGTAGGTGGGTCTCACAAACAACTGGAATCGCACTTAAATACCACCGGTGCTCTCCGTCTTTCATCCTTGTTTCTCAGGTTGGCTTCACTCTTTCCTCACCAGCCTGCTGTGGTCGGTGCTCATGGGTACACACAGAAAACGTAACTACCAACAAACCACAAGCTCATGTTTCCTCCATTTCAAGCAGCAGCAAGACTGAGCGTGTATCTTCAGTCTGATTACACATTCCCGGGAAAGTATGAAGATTAGCTAAGTTTGGGTCAGGGGCCCAGTTCTGTAACCACAGGATGGAACTGTATTAACTCCTATCAGATCTCTATTTGTATAGGTGTGATAGGACAGTTCCTAAGGAAGTATGGTATGTCTAGACAAATGATATTTGGCTATAAGTAATAGGCTATTTATTATTCCATATAACAAAGTCTTGCCTGAAATTTGGTGAGCCTAGATCCTGTAATCCAACTCAACCAATATTTACTGGACACATACTGTGTTCCAGGCACTGTGTTTGGTGCTGGAGAGGTCTGAGTGAATGAGGCAGGCAATAATCTCTTTCCTTCAGAAAGTTTATGGTCTATAGTTTGTTATTTCAGTGACTCAGCAGGACTAACATGTTCCCATTTTTAAAAACAAAATCTGGGATCTTTGAGTAGAAATAGGACCAGGAATAGGGGGATAGTGTCTTCTAGAGAGGGGATTACTATGACTTCTACAACCTACTGTACTGGGGCTTCATAGTCAAACATACTTCTACATTTTAGAACGATAGAATTGACACACCCCACTTTAATTATAGTCTAGATAGAACCCAAGGTCGTGTTTAGCAGATCAGGACAGACTGGGGGTAACCCACACAGGATCGAGGTGTCTGTAAGCCGAGACATCTGGGTTTCTATTTGCAAAGGTGCTGGTGAGCACAGCAAGAGTGGGGCTATGGGCAGAGCAGTTTGACGCATAGGAAGCATACAAAGACTGCCATTTAGGGATGCTTGGTATCAGTCCCCGTAATGGAATAGTCAGAAAGTTTTTAAAGTTCCTAAGCATTGGAGTAGCACTGTGGCAGAAGTTGAGGGAAGTTTTCTTCATTTGATTTTAACCAGAAAAAGTGCTTTTGAATCTCACTTTTCCAAACTTAGTTAAGACAACTAATGTTCAGTGGTGGAATCTTGGAAATTCTGAAAAGGAGATGTATAAGTTTAAACAGAATTTAGATAAACATTTATTTATTTATTTATTTATTTTGGTTTTTTTGAAATGAGGTCTCACTGTGCAATGTAGGCTGGTCTTGAACTCACTACATAGCCCAGGGTAGCCTTAAACTCAAAGCCATCCTCCTGCCTCAGCCTCTAAATTCTGTGATTACAAGCATGTGCCATGAAACCTGGCACAGATAAACTTTAATAATTAGGAGGAAGAGAAGGAAACATAGATGACTGCTTCCATGAAGTGCAAACTGGAAATATAACATCCTATATAAAGAGAACAATACTAGTTTTTCATATCAACAAAGAATTCACCAATAAAGCAAATGCAAAAGACTTTGTACATCAAGATTTTCTTTTTCATACTAAGTGGTAAAAACATGAATGTTTTATTATTCTCTGTGCCTTTTTTCCCTGAAATATCTTATTAAAAAATAAACTTGGTATCATTTTTTTTCATGGCGTCTGTCATTTGTAATCTGAGAGGAGAGGTAGAGAGAAAGGTCTGGGTTCTGATGCCTTCCTCCTTGTAGCGGGAAGGACCAGTTGTCAGGTCCTCTATCTTAGATCACCAACAGTATTCCTCGCGTCATCTTTGCCATCATGGTGCTGTCCTTCCCTCACTGTCCCCTTACCCTCTTGTATTTTTTTCCCTTGACAATTGTGTCCTACAATTTTCCTCTGCCCCAGCTGCATACCAAGGAGTGGGTGTAGTAGAAATTCAATATCCACTGGTATGTGTCATTGTTCCTGAGTCAACTTTGCTTTTCAAAAACACAATATGTTATTAAACAAAATCTCTCCCCTGCTCTGAACAACAGACTATCAGTTGGGTTTTCAAGTGTATATTTAAGAAAATAGTAGCATGTTTAGTCCACTCAGAGGCTAATCACCTGCCAAGGTTTACTGGGCGTTGCTGGGGTAGATCCCCCACCCCGTACCAATTCTTGAATCACATAATGGCAACATTTTGCTCTAAAAATGCTAACTTCTCTTCTGTTGTACTTCTGCTGTTATTCAAAAACAGCCAAATGGATGTTATTGAAATCCAGTCCCAAAAAAGGTTGAAATTGCTCCCCAGCTGGGCCTGAGACCCTGTGTGCCAAATTTCAGCCTAAAGAGAATTCTTATATTTGAGTCACTGTGAGCAGCTGAAAATATGAGGTTTGGGGTGGAAATGCTAACAGACTCTTAACTATCATTTTGCAAACCATGTGATTATAACACAATGCAGACCTCCTCTGGAGCAACTCTCTGGCAAATGCAACAGAAACAAGACGTCTGGGCCCCCAAGTTCTGCCTTTGCAAGCTTCTGCTGGGTTAGCAGCAGGCAGGGGAGACTGGCGATGTCACTGCCACCATGGCTGTTCTTGCTGAGATTAAAAGGAGGGCCCTCTTAGTGAACTCCTGGTACATCACAGAAGTGTGTGCCGCTCATTCCTTTACAGGGCTCCTTGGAACAGCGGTGTGTGGTCACCCTTGCTCATTTTGGAAGTGTTACCACCAACATAGTGCTTGATTCCAATCAGACATGAATTGTTTGCCACCTTTAGTCCCATTGGCTTAGTCACACTTGCTCCCATCCAACTTGGCAAAAATGCCTGCACTGCTTGGCCACTTGCTCCTGTCATCTGGCATTTAAATGTGGGCTGAATCTCTCCTTAGTAACATTCAGGGCCACGGAGATGCTTTGGTTCCAGGCTTCAAACATGTGTTCCAGACGGCAAACGCTCTAATGTAGGTTGAGATTCCACAGACCCATCCATTCATGGGGCCCTCACACCAGTTAAGGTGAATCTTCTAGAGCTTTCAGTGATACAAAGATCCACTGCAGCATGTGTGCCATAGGTTTATCAGCACTGCCAATGCAGCAGCATCAGAGCTGTTCGCAGGCAGCCCCAGTAGGGTGTTGTTTCCAGGACAGGTCCTCACCATGCCTGGGACCGTGAGACCCAAAGCCAAGTTGGGCTGTGGCTAATCTGTTTCTGCCATCCTCCAGCAAGCCTACTTTGAGCAAGAGCATTAACCAAACAGCTGAGGTTCAGTGTCCCTGTCTTCACAATGGGGACAGTACCTGTTTTCTATCCACTTGGAAAGCTCATTGAGTATGAAGGTGTTTTCTAAATTGCAATCTACTATACACATTTTCAAACATGTACTTCTCTCTAGAATCTCATAATAGCTTCAAAATTCTAATCTGAGTTAAACCCATTTGGGGTGAAGTCAACAGGATTGGATTTAAAAGATCTCCTCCCATAAGAAAACAGCAGGCTGTAGCTCCCAAGAACTAATAAATATTTCC
Organism: Chinchilla lanigera; assembly: GCF_000276665.1. Taxonomy (NCBI): domain Eukaryota; kingdom Metazoa; phylum Chordata; class Mammalia; order Rodentia; family Chinchillidae; genus Chinchilla; species Chinchilla lanigera. The sequence goes on along the minus strand of NW_004955449.1, from coordinate 15,560,227 downwards.
CAGATATCAGATATATGCTCTATGAACAATGCACAGTAAGTGAAGACATGGTCCCTAACTTTAGGAATAAGATTTGGGATAAACACAAGATACCTGATAATGAAGTGAGAGAGGCAGCACGGGAGCTCAGGAGCGGAAGTTGCTGTGAGGGCTAGAGAAAACGGGTTGCTTCATGAATAATACATGCGGTAGGTTCTACTGTTTGTGTCTATAGCAGAACTCTTTCTTTAGGGGCAGTTAGTCTTTTGGGGCTGCTATAACAAAATATCTTAGAATGCATAATTTATGGACAGCACACATGTATTTCTTACAGTTTTAGAGGCTGGGAAATCCACGATCAAGATGCCAGCAGGTTCAATGTCTGGTGAAGGCTTGGTATCTGCCTAGTAATTTGTGCCTCACATGGTAGAAGGTCCAAACATGTCCCTCTGGCTTATTTTGTAATAGCACTAGTCCAATCTATAGGACAAAGCCCTCATGAGCTAATCATCTTCTGAGGTCCCCACCTCTTAACGTGATCTTTGTGGCTTAGGTTTCAGCATAGGACTGTTGGGGAGACACATTCAGAACCTAGGAAGGGGAGTTGACCTCCACTTACCATGTGGGTCCGTGGGTTTGCTGGTCAAAAGGCTGTACCTTCTGGCTTCAAATGTAGGCATGTCCTCTGAGCTAAGCCATCATAGTGTCCCATATAGAACAATAGGATGGTACACAATCCAAATCAGGCCAATGAAAACTCTGCCCCAGGATATTATAAATGTAGAGTAAGGGAGGAGACACTCTCTTGTGGGTTATTTATAAGAGAGGGTGTTGTAAGTAGGGACTTCTCAGAGGCCTGTGCCAGCCCCTTCAGTGTGGAGGAAGGGTGTCTGTAATTCCAAGGCATCCTGAGGTGACAGTGGACATGAGAAGAGGAATCGCATAGCATGGTTTGAGTCTTTGGCATCCCTAAGGCAAGGCCTCCTGCTTTTTGTGGAACCAGATTTCCCTCTGCACTCACAGAAGCCTGGTTTGGATTTCCCTCCATTTGAACCAAAAGTCTAAACAGGGAGTAGGATTTGAGTTGTATCTTTTAAAAATGGGTAGGATTTTGATATGCTCTGGGAAGAAGGCAGGCTATTCTAGGCAAGCAGAGCTACTTTAATGGAGGTCCAGAGAGGAAAAATGAGCCTAATATGTATGGACAATCTGAGAAACTCAGCCAGAATGGAGCGATTTAGAAAGGAGAAAGTTGGTATCACAAAGTTAGGTGGGGCCAAGCAGCATGGCACACACTTGTAGTTCCAGCACTTGGGGCGACTAAGGCAGGAGGATTGCAAGTTCGAGCCCAGTTTGGGTAACTTGGATGTAGCTCAGTATGATTACTGTGGGTTCAAGCCTCCAGCACCACAAAAAAACCTAAACCCAACACAAAACAAAAATCACATCAGATAGACTATTAAAGGAGAGGCAAGTTTGAGAGTTTTTTTAAATCTAGGTAAGAGTTAAGGCTTGATTAGGAAGAAACAAAGTTTTAAACTTTTTTTTTTTTTAAGAACAACTATATTTATTTAATGGTAACTTTAAAAAAAAGTCTGTTGTATTAAGTCTTCTCAGGCTGCCATGACAAAATCCTACAGATTGGCTGGGAAATTAAGAGATATCTATTTTCTCACAGTTTTGGAGGATCAAATTTGGCAAATTTCGTTTCTGGTGAGGGCTCCCTTCCTGGCTTGTAGTGGTGCCTTCTCCATGGGCTATCAGATGGCCTTTCACTCATGCCGTTTGGGAGCACTTGGTATCTCAGCCTGTACTGTAAGGGAAACCAGTTCTATCAGAGTGAAGCCACACTCTTATGTTAAAACTTATTTATTCTTAACTAACTCCATAAAGGCCTATCTCCAATTCACAGTCGCACTGGGGGCTGAGACTTAACATGTAATGTGAACAGGGTAGCACAATTCAGTCCATGATGTCTATCAAAAGTAAGAGCAGGAGAAAATGAAGGTCATGGGGACATCATACACAACTGAATCATACACAACTGCACGCACACACACACACTTGCATGCATATACACATCAGGGAGGGCAAAAACCATCCCAAGTACTTAGAAGAAAAACCCAACCAAGTCTAGTCATGTTGAAATATGCATATCCAAGACCAGCACTTCCACTTTGAGTTTGAAAAGACTTTTGCACCTGTACAGCATGAAGTTCATTCTAAAATGACTATTACAGTATTATTGTTTTTTTCTCTATGGTATTGGGGATTGAACCTGGGAGTGCTCTTCCACTGAACTGTATCCTCAGACCTTTTTAGTTTTTTGTTTGAGACAGGGTCTCACTACATCGCACAGGCTGGCCTTGAACTTGCAATACTTCAGCTTCAGTCTCCCAAATAGCTGGGATGACAGACATGTGCCACCATGACTGGCTATAGTATTATTTTTAAGATAAAAAAATTAGGAGCAACTTCAATACTAATCAAAAGGTAAAACAAAATAAATTTTAGTATATTTACACAATCAACCTTAGATAGCCATGGAAGTGAAAAAATCTAGAAATACATATGTAAAACTTTGAGTAAATTTAAAAGGTAATAATGTTGAGCAAAAACAAAATCAAGATAATAAGGATAATAAGTCAGAGGAGGGCTGGAGCTGGCTCACACCTATTGGGGTTATCTCTTTCCAGCTCCTGTTCCTTAACTTTAGGTGGTAGGTTGAAAGTGGCTATGGTGAAAGTGTTTACACTAGGGAAATCGGCAGACACTTGAACCCAAGTCTCCCCCACCCCAAGAGTCATTTGTTAAATACTTACCAGGATATCACTGGATAGTATGTTTATGAATATTAAAGTATTTAAAACAACACACCATATACGGACTAGCATTTGGAAACAATACATACCAGATATAGATAACTTCTTCAGAGGAAACAGAGGAATGCAATTAGGGAGGGATACACAAGAGCTGCAAGTAAATTTGAAATGTTTTATTTCTTAAGCAGGGCACACGTGTTAGTTATTGTATACTCTGTACTTCTTATTTTCTGAAATATCTAGCAAGTCAGTGACATACAGGAGCCAGTTCTCCACAGAGCACGTGGGTGAGGAAGGGCAGGAGCTAGACATGGTGTCCGTCCTTGTGCCACCTGCTATCTCTGCTATCTCTGCAGCAAGGCTAGATCTTTGCACTCAGATTTGCCCACAGGGAGTTCCGGACGAATTTGTGGTATCTCTGGCGTTGCATGCAGTGTCACATTTAGTTCTGAGGTTCTTCAGAGACAGTAATAAAACAGTGAAGAGGTGAGAGAATCTGAGGGGGGTGCCTTCACGTGGGGAACATGCTCCTTTCCAGAGGATTCAGCTCTCTCTCACCTCTGTAGACTGCCCAGCAGGCAGCGGGTATTTTTGGTTACAGGCAACAAACAGAGGATATACAGTACAGGTGTATATTTTTCACCAGCTTGGGTCAGAAAGAGAGCTCAGGTTCTTCTAGAAAGCGGTGAGTAGGGAATGTTAAGGACAGACCCACAGTTACCACCAGTCAGGAAATGTTGGCAGGGAGTGGCTTTGTTCCTAAGGAAAGATCTAGCCCTTCTACTGGGGATTCTGCCATGTTTTCATTCTGAGGTGAGGTGGTGTAAATTACCCTGTGTCATTTACATAGCCCCTTCCTCTTGAGGCAAGTTCATATAGCATTTATGGACTGGTCTGGATTGTGTATCTCTACCTGATCTCCCTTCACCCTTTCCTACTGAGATACTTATAGCATGCTAAGCATACCAGGCCTGTTCTGCACACACTGTTCTCTTAGCCTGGAACACTCCACCTTCCAACAGCCCTTCTATGTGTTTAAGCTCTTTCTGTGGGAAAACTTTCCTCCCAGCCCTCTGCAGGAGCAGAGTTTCTCTGTCTTCTAGTACATGCCTTCATCTTTTCACACACAGCATGTCCAGGACTGACCTCCTTCCAGAGAAGTATCCTGTGTTACTGTCCCAGGCTCAGCACAACCTGGCAGAGATGTTAAATAGATGTTTACTAACCAAGAAAGGAACGAGAGAGGAAAAGAGTGAACAAAATAAAACAAGGCCTAACTCTTCACTTCTCATGACATCTTCTCCTTTAGTCACTCTTCCTCTGTCGAACTGTCTGCTAACATCATGCAGAGTTCAACTGTACACAGAGAAGCAAGGCAAGAACAGAGGCGAGGGTGCCAGATAGGAAACAGACACTAGTCAAAAACACAAAAGGCACAATTGCATACTTTTGTGAAACTTCATTTTACCCCAGTGTGGTTTGTGGGAGATAAACCACCCAATATACAAAGGCTCAAGGTGCATAGAAGACAAGGGTCAGGGGTGACAACAAAGCTCATGGTCCCCGCTTCCCCCTCAGCTGTGAGCCTCTTCTGCTCCTTCTGTGTGTGTTGCCTGACTTGGTCTACAGTCTCCTGAATCACTGTCAATAGCCAACTATTTCATGTGTGTTAAGCCTTGAATTCTGTTCTGAGTACAACTATGGTAGGTTCCACTAATTAATTAAATTGTACTTCATAGACTTGGAGTCAGGTCTCTTGCATACAAGATGCAAATTTATGCAACATATGCAAATCACTCATGTTCTCAAATTCCATGAACAAAATCTGGTAGCCTTGAGATAAAAAAAACCCCTGCCAAGCATCATCTCTCCTAATTATTGCTTAATTTCCCCCCCTTGAACATTGAACTAACACTTTCAGGCTTGGCAGAAACTGGAAGAAACACAATGAAAGCTGGTTAATAAACAGGAAGTTCCTTAAGGGCAAAGACCCTGTAAGCTATTTATTTTATGTTCTCCAGAAGCTCCTAATATACTATGAGCACAGTCTTGCACAGGGTATATATTAGTCTTGACGACTAAATTATGGACAGTTGAGATGAACCAAAGTTGAAAGCCCTGCAAGCTTTGCAAAATACTATGGCATTTAAGACTAGAAACAGGAAAATTATGTGCCGTGGCTATTTCATGGAATTATTTTAAAAATTAATTCAAATTAAATAAAATTTTAAAATTCAGTTCTCAGACTAGCCACATTTCAAATGTCTCACAGCTACATGTGGCTGTCTTATCACGCACCAAAGATACCGAATATTTCCATTGTTACGCAGAATCTGTCAGGCAGCACCGATCTAGACACTTGCTACACGAGCTCTGGTCCTGGGACAGCAGGACAGCAACATGTGGAGCTTCCCGACAATGCAGGATCTCAGGCTGCATTACAGACCACTGAGTCAGGATCTAGATCTTAACAAAATCTTCACTTAATTCACCTGCATTTCAATGTGAGAGGCACAAGGTGAACACTTAATTCAGCTGCATTTCAATGTGACAGAGGGACAAGAGAAGAACTCAGCAAGAATATGGAGTCAGAGATCAGAGCTACATGGCTGCAGTCAAGGAACACCTAGGAATGCCAGCCAGCCAACAGAAGGTAGGAAGAGGCAAGGAAGTAGTTACTTCTCTGTTTTAGAGAGTGCATGACCCTGCTGTCAACTTGATCTCAGACTTTTAGCCTCCACATGCATTGTGGGAATTTTTAAAGGCAGTCCTAAGAGACAAATACACCTACTGAATGAGAAACTTTCATAGTTGGGGTCCAACATTCTGTGTTTCATAAGCACTGTAGGTGATTTTCATGAATGTTTATAAATTTGAGAACCTTTGTGTTACGCCATAGAAATAACTGTTCAAATGTGCAGAATTTGAAATAACTGTTCTCAAATGTGCAGAATTCCCTCTTTCCTTCCTTCTTTTCTTCTCCTTTCTTTCTTTTTTCTTCTGGTTTTCTAGATGGGCTCTTGCTATGTTGCCCAAGCTGGTCTTTGACTCCTGGGCTCAAGCAATTCTCCTTCCAAAGCCTCACAATTAGCTGGGATTATAGGCACGTGCCACTGCGCTCAGCCAGCATTCCATTTTAAAGCATGTCTGAAAGATAGTTATCCAGTTTGTTCACAAATACTTCCAATGGTAGGGTTTGCATTACTAGCATAGCAGCCATCTCTATGATTGTCCCTGTGAAAATGCCTGCCCTAGGAACTTTATGAATATCTGAGATACGTATGTACTGTATATATAACTGATGACACCAAATGTATTGCTATTAAATTCTACATTTCCTCTGTGGAACACAGTTCTCAGAATTCTCCAGGTTCTGACTTGATTTTGAGGCACTTGTTGAGGCTTTTAGGGGTAGTAATTATGCCCATACTGATTATAAATTAATCAGAAATAGACACAGATGATGATCAAAAGATCAGACTTATTTCCAATAAACACAGACAGAATTTGAACTATAGCCTTAAGATCCTTCCTACTATTCCCTGGTGAATCTAATTTATCTGGCATAGTTACAGAGACGCAAGACAGCTCAATCTACACTTCTGAGAGGTATCGACGATGAACTACGGCTGTTACCACAGAGAGGGAGACTCTACCGTGGGGAGAGATCAGGTTTTCTGAAAGAGAAAAGCAAAGCCACCTAACTTCACTTGCTAGGAGCTCATCCACCCAAGAAGACGTTGCTTCTCCCAGGATTGCCTATTTAGAACCCGTTCCCACTATTTTCCTCCTTTGGGGCTGAGGATATAGCTCAATTCCACAAGCGCCTGCCTGGCAAGCTCAAGGTCCCGAGTTTGATTTTGGATACCAAAAAAAAACAAACAAAACTATTTTCCTCCTTTCAAACAGAGCTCTGATGCTATTGATACCCTCCTTCATTGTTGCCAAGTATCTCAAAGCCCACACTATCCAGCCTCAGCTCAAGCCTGTAACAGCAGTGCCAATCTCCTTGCAAGTGATTGGCTCCTGAATTTCAGCTTCAGCCAATCAGTGCCTGTCATTACTCAATAGTCTGCTCTATAACGAGGGTGGCCCAATACTAACCGCCGTTAGCAGACCGAGATGAGAACTTGGTCTCATATGTTAATTATAACATATTTGTTCTACCTTTGCATTTTGTCATTATTATCAAATATCGTAATTTTCCTATAATTAACGCCAGTTATGTTACTCTCTCTTCCTTTACAGCTAAAATAATTCTTATCAATAAAATACTCAAATACTGTTCCTTCAGGCTAGTAGAAGTCACCTCATGAAATCTGAAGAAATTAGACTAAGTCTGCATGCATCAGTGCTCCAGTCTTATGTGTTAATGCTGCTTTTAAGGTATGTGCCCTTAATTTCATAGATTACTGCAGGAACTGAGCCACCAAGACCCAATATGATACCTGCCACAGAATATAAGCAAAACAATCATTTGTTGAACAAATACAGTTGGAAACTAAATTATAATTTTTAGCAGATGCATAATAATTGTTTTATATGAGGTTCAGATAAACCAAAACCCCTAAAATGGTTTACATAAATTGATGTCAAAACTGTTTGTCTGGACCTTGTGTCTGGGTCACTGTGTGTCAACAGAGTTAAAAAAGTTTCTTTTTAAACCAAACTAAAGGTGTAATTTAGTGCCAGAGATATAGCTCAGCAGCTCAGAGCCTGCAAGGTCCCGCGTTCAATTCCAAGTACCCCCCCTCCCGCCCGCCAAAAGGTAAAATTTATTGCTGTTCAGTTGCATCTAGGAGATTCCAGCCTAGGTTGCACTTAGTTAAAATAACTCTTGTGTTTTTTGAGACCGGATCTCCCTATATAGTTGAGGCTGGCTTTGTACTCACTATGTAGCTCAGGCTGGCCTCAAACCTGAAGCAATCTTCCTGTCTCAGCCTCCTGAGTGCTGAGATTACAGGTATGTGCCACCATGCTTAAGAGTTTACATATCTTTAGTTTCCACGATTCCCACATTTCCCCTTTTGTGAAAATCAGATTCTTTCCCCGCTATCTTGAAGCCATTCCTTTGAGACAAATTTTGCTGAGCTTGTCCACTGTGGTGGATGAATGACACTTGAATTTTCTTCAGCCCTACGGAGTATAATTCCCAAGGTCAGGAGACAAACTCAGAATCAACCAGGTGAACTCTTACCAAATCACACATCTTTGGGTAAATTAAGCTATGGCAGTTGTCCCTCAAAGTTTTCAGCCATCAAGATACATGGCAGGTTATTTTGCTAGAGTACTTGGCTCTGGGCCACTGTCATAACTGTAAGTAGCATGAGCCTCCATGCACCACACGTGCCAACTGCCTAATGGCTCCACCCCCGCTGTGTACTTCGTGTTCTAGCTTCTATCTCACCACAGTGACAATGACTTCTCTGTCTTTAAGAAAAGATGTTGAAAAAAAAGTTACCTTCCAGTGTAACAAAAGAAAAAAACATCTAAGAGAAGATGGCATTCTTGAATTTAGAAATTTGTGGCAGCCTTGAATGAAATGCCTCCTGACTGTCAGGGGGTGTATATACTTGGTAGTATAATGATTTATTAAGGTATTGATCTGTGTCATATATTTTGTGATTTTTATCCTTCCATCATTCCAAGAAGGTGCTGGACCTTTGCTTGGCAGAAGCTGAAGCAATTTTGATATAGGGGAAATGCTAGATGTCAAATACGCTGAGTGTCTGTCCCCTGAAGCTGAAGAAGGAATTTTAAGGAACAATGGAGGTTGAGTAGGAAAATTTATTGGAGAAAAGGAGTGGGGAATAGGAATGGGGGAACAGGGAATAGGAATATCTCTTGAAGGAAAGGAGGGGTCCCAAGTGGGTTGCCAACAAACCCACCTCTCAGAGCAAAATCATGAGGCAGGTACAACAGGGTCAAAATCATGATCAACCCATAAGATTGCAAGTATAGTTGCTTAAGTAATATTGATCAGTGGTACCAAGGGGACATGGGTGACATCCTTACCCTTAGACGATAATGTATAGTCTTAGTCTTGTCTTTAGTCCTAGTCTTAGTGGTTTTAGTCTTAGTCTTCTAAGTAGGAGAGGACGGTCCACCCCTAATGAGATAATGTGGGACCCCTAAAGGGTGATACCAAAGTACCAGAGCCCTAGGACGTGCAAAGCCTGGATCCTGGAGTTACTGCTTGGTGGAGAGCTGCCCAGAATCGCCTCCTGGCCATTAGAGTTTTTGTGAGTAAGGAACAAATTACCTGCCACGACAATGTAATTTAGAGGATTTTGGGTTTTTTCCCTTTGCACAGAATTAGCTTTAATTGCCTGGCTAGTTCACATGTCTTACCCTCCTTTTCCATGCACCACACGTGCCTCCCAAGTGCTTCCAGGAGGAGAGACGACCCGGTAATACCTGAGATTGAATTTCAGTCGGACTCTGAGAAGCTTTTCATTTGCTTGGAAGAATAGAAATTATTTGAAACAAAATAACATTGTAGACTAGGAATTTTATCTCATTTCTCCATCTGAAAAGGCATAAAGTGAGGAATTCTGGCTTCTCTAACAGGCAAGGTCCTCAGCACAAACTTCGTGTGTGTGGCTGTTCCCATTTTAGCTTCCTGGCCACCTGTCCGCCACCCTTTAATCTGAGACCTTCCAGGGGTGGCCAGGAGTCTAGGGCGGCAAACAGGTAAGCTTTTCTTTCAGGACTTTTGCTCCTTCAGGCCATTAATTAGATTGAAATTTCTACTTCAGCTGTTCTGCTCGTCTCTAGCTAATGCTGTCGCCTGAAATACTGCCCACCACACATGAGCTTTGACAGCAAGAGCCGCTCAAAAGCCTCTCCACGCCTCTGTTCCAGGAATAACCCAAGGGAAGGGTTGCTAACTGTGAGAGTTAAGTGGTGAAGCCCTCTCTGTCCACCGCTTCAAAAGCGTAACTGCCATCGTCCGCCTTATTTTGTATTATAGCTGCTCTTTGTCAATGAAAAGTCCCAGCTCTCTATTCATTATAAAGAAGAAAGAGCTTTTTAAGTGTGAGATGCTAAGCCCAGAAGGGAACAGAGCTATTTTTAAAGAAGGCTTCAACTCTGAGCTGTTCCACGGGGCCAGCCTGCCAGTGAGGCAGGTCTTCCAGGGAGGCCGAGGCAGTGGCAGCTCCCTCAAGGGGGAGTCAGGAAGGAAGCTCCTGGGGTGGCAGAGAACCCGCTCAGGCCACAGATAGCCCCGCTGGCTCCTCACCTGCTCTTCCAGACAGAGCCACAACGGGCCAGGCCGGGGGAGGACGTTTCATTCTCGCCTGCTCCAGGTTTCTCACATCCACTTCCTCCACAGAGGAAACAAGCTGCTCGTTCCGGTCTCGGGACACGGGGAGGAGGGGCCTGGGTGTCCTCTCCTATCTTCGTCAAGCCATATGCAACTGGCAGCCACCACGCTTCTCCGCAGGAAGAGGATAATCAGAGCTGGATTCCCGAATGAGAGGAGGAGCACGCAGAGCCGCCCGCCTCCTGTCCAATTGCAGTGAAATCCACCCAGGGTGGAGCTGGCCAGAGCTGTTTCGAAGTCGCGGAGACCGGGTCCCGGAGTCAGGCTTAGGAACGCGGTTGCTGGTTCGAGGCCCACGCCCTCCCCGAGGGAGCAGTGAGGATCATGGCTCTTTCCTCTCCGCATGGTCACCTGTCACTCTGCGGGTGATCACTGTTCTGAAGTTGGCCAGATGTGCGTTTTCCTGTCGTTCAAGGTCGTAACACGGCGCCGCTGGATGCCGGAGAAGACACTGAAAGCTGATAGAAACCACTCAAGGCTCAAGAGAACTGAGACGTTGTTTCCAACCCTCCCGTTTGATTCAGCTTCTCCACCAGAGCCGAGGGGCGGGGAAGTAAGGCAGTTCCACCGGGAGTAAGGTAAAAACCATGTATGTGTACCAATATAGTGAGAGAACCGAAGGGACCGCAAATGTTACACCAGAGTAGTTGAAGGAAACAGAAACTGACTTGATTACAATACATCTTGTACCACAGAGAATTTATGAGAGCCTGTAGAGACACAGTTCAGTAAAAGTGTTTTTTTATTTTTAAGAAAAAAATTTATACCCAGGAAAAATATAGGCAAAATAGGATGATTAGATTTAAAGGAAAAGTTGTGTACATATACAGAAGATAATAAGATTTCATTATAAGATAATAAGATTTCAAAAATGAGGCAGCTAATAAGGCTCTGAGCTTCCAGGAAGCCAAAGGAAAAAGGGAAATATGATCACCAAATTTGCATCTTTCGTGAGGACCCCCCTCACTACCAATTCCTCATTCTTTTTATCATAAGATTCATAAGCATGGGTATTTATCTTCATGCAGAGAATATTTAGGAAGTTTCATTATGGTCTTCTTCAAGTATTTGATGGGCTGCCAAGTACAAAAAGGAAAGATTGCTTTGGGTAATTCCAGATCACAAAACTAGAATCAATGAGTGTAAGTCAGGAGGAACAGATTTTGGTTAAAAATAAAGAACTTTCTAACAATTAGAGTTGTCCATAAATGGAATGAGCTGTCTGGCAAAGAAGTGAGCTCCCTGTTACTGGAAGTGATCAAACAGAGGCTGGCTAACCATCTGTTAAGGATGAGAAGGATTTCTGCATAATGAGAGAATTATGCAACAACATAATATGAGGCTCTTCATGACAGTTTTATTTATAATAGTGGGGGGGGAATAGAATCAACCTAAATGCCCAACAGTAGGGGATTAGTTATTTAGAGTACTTTCTTATGACTTATTTATTTATTTACTGATTTTACAGATATTAAAATAGCAAAGACATGGGGGAAATGCTGGCAATCTACTACATAAAGAAAAACAGAGTCCTAAAATAGTAATATATTGTGAACCATTTTGTGAAGAAAAATTGTGTACAGAAACAATACTAAAGAGAGCACATACATAAAAACATTAATAGTGGTTAGCATTTGCATTTTGGGTGATTTTTCTCCTGTAGGCTTTTCAGGCTTTCCCAAGTTTTCCACTTTAAGTACTTACTGCTTTTATTATTATTTTTTGTTTTTTTTTGTTTTGTTTTTTGAGGCAGGCTGGCCTTGAACTCACTATGTAGCCCAGGTTGACCTCAAACTCACAGCGATCCTCCTGCCTCAGCCTCCCGAGTGTTGGGATAACAGGCATGCACCTGTAAAAAGAAAGACAAAAGTAAAAAAGAAAAATACAAAAATAAAAACAAACAGCCCTTCATTAGTCCATAGTTTTAACTAAAATGGTCCATGTTTTTCAAGTTTAATACTATATCCTATGGTTTTATTTTAAACTTGGGTTGACTTCTCTCTCTTTTTTTGTTTTTGTTTTTGAGATAAGGTCTCACTCTGTAGTTCAGGCTGGACTTGAACTTGTGGCATTCTTCCTGCCTCAGACTCTCATGTCAGACCCTCCACTCCCATCCTATGGTGGGATTACAGGCATGAGATAGTAAGATTGCTGGCTTTTTTCTCTTATAAACTATAAATACCTTTCTAACAAAGAAATATTGGCTTAAATTACAGGTTTTAGATACAACCGAATCCCTTTCTGCTTGCTAGGCCACTTTCATCTGAAGTCCCATTGCACTTGATCTTGGGCTCAGTGACGATGTCTCTTGGGAAACACATGGGATAAAAATGTGAAGGTCTGTGCACAGGGGCTGGAGGTTTAGCTCGGCAGTAGGGCATCTGCCTAGCAAGTGCGAGGCCCTGGGTTTGATCCCTAGCACCAAATAAATGCACAATGAAGTAGAAAGAGCTCAAAAATTGGAATCAGACACAACGGGGTCTCAAATTTAGGCCCTGCTACATATGGACTTAACTTCCTCAACTTCGATGTGGAATAATAGCAACAGCTGAGATTTAAGGACGATTCTATACACCAGTCACTGTTTAAGGGTCTGACATGCAGTGGAATTCTGCTAACAATCATCTAAGGTGAACTTTTTATTTTTCATGGTACAGGAGATTGAACCCAGGACCTTGTACATACTAGGCAAGTGCTCTTCAAGTGAGCTATCCCCCTAGGTGTTCTTTATTTTTAAACAAAGCCTCACTAAGTTACCCAGGCTGGCCTTGAACTTGCAATCCTTCTGCCTCTGCCTCTTGAGTAACGGCGATTACAGGTACACACCACTACTTCCTGGCTGAGAGGAATTCTAGTATCCTTATTTTTTCAGATGATAAAAATAAAGCAGAAAGAATTTAAATTATTTTGAAGTCCATACAGTGAGAAACTGGTGGACAGAAAATTCAAACCCAGACAGTCTAACATTAGGATCTATAGTGCTGAGCTCAATACCACCCTGCCTTACAGAGCTGTGGAAGGGGAGAAGAAATTATTATGTGTAAAGTGCCTAGCAGAAAGTGGGCAGTCAGTATGTTAGTTTCCTTTCTAAACGCTTCCATCACTCTCTGGGCCCAGAAAGAAGTTTGATTACCTTCCCCACAGTGTTCTCTCTCACACTGGAGAAGCGTGGCTGGATGGTAGGTAGTTTCACCATGAGGGCTCCATCAGTAACCCTCATGTTAAGTCAGGAATATTAGAAATCGTGTTCTACAGGACTCCATTCTGGTCTGATCCTTTAATATTTCATCAATGATTTACATGGATAGAACAGAAAATAAGCTCCTAGAGCTGACAGATGATAGCATGCTGTTAGCAGATGACACCCATCGTCAGCGAGGAAGGCGAGCATCCAGGACAGGATTAGAATTCCAAATGGTCTGGCAAGATGGAGAAGAGGTGGAGGGAAAAAGAATGAACTTCATTAGTAACGAGCACAGAGCAATGCGATTATTAAGAGGGCAAACGGACGATTTCGGCACAGCAAGGGCAGCGACTAACGATGAATTCTTGTCCCGGAAAGAGCTAATGGTGGAAATTGTTCAGAACTGGAAAGGAGACAGAAAGTCAAGTACGATTCTGGAAATGTACTGACAAAGAAGACTATGTTGGAATGAATCAATTTTCCCATTATATACTGTGTTTTAAAGCCCTTTTTTGAATGCTTTTTCCCCCTCTCTCAATATTGTTCTGGATGTCTTGGAAAAGGCACAGAGAAAGCAGAAGAAATCTTTATGGCTGCAAAGTATAAAATGACATCCCTTCATTGAAGAAAGCAAGTCCACTGCTGATGATTCATTTAAGAATTATTTACTGAGCATCATTTAGGTGCTAGCCTTTGTGCTGAGTGCTGGGGAACAAAAACTATTAAGACCTGTGTTGTTCCCTTGAGTTCTGAGATAAAAGGGTAATCACTTTAAGTCTATGAAAGACTGGTTATTCAGAACAGGACTGAGATCCTTGATATCTATGCCAATCTCCGGCAACTCCTATGGACCTCCCTCCTTCTTCTCCTCTTTCTTCCTACTTCCTCGCTTCCTCCCATTCACGCGTTACCTTTTACAGTCTTCAGATTTGTGACTGGAGCCTACTAGCACAGCATGTTAGCCAGATATTTTTAGTAAAGCCCTATCTGAGACTTTGCCAGGATACCAAGCACCTCTCTCTTTGCATTTCAAGGTATTGCTATAAAATTACCTTTCACCCTCCATATACTCTGCTAAAGTTGCAGGCGAGGAAGTAAGGCTTGGACAGAAAAGAACAGGGCCCAGGGAGATCTGTTTGGCCAGAGGATGTATAGTATGAGTAGTATAATGTTAAGGAATTTGATATTTATCTTGTTGATGACAGCAAGTCAATGAAGGTTTGTGAGAAAGGGAATCAAAGATAAGTTTAGGGATTTAGGAAGAGTAAACTTACCGTAGACACAGTGGGTTATTGGGGAACAGAATGGAGGCAAAGGTACTGATAAGAGATGGTCACTAAATCAACAGAAAAAATAAGTTAGAAGAGACAGAAGATACATGGAAGTGAGAGGTGCTGTTAAGGAAATATCAATAAGATTTAGTGCCTAGGTGAAGAGAGAGAGAGAGAGAGAGAAAGAGAGAGAAAGAGATTAAAAATAATGCATAGATGTCAGACAAGGACTCTGGGAAATAAAAATAACGCTAGCCAGTATGGGGCAGTGGTAAAGTGAAGGTAGTTTGTGGCAAAGGAACTGTGATGGGTTCAGGGCTAGACGGGTTGTGTTTGTGTTGCTGACTTCATTTATAAATAAAAAGCCACCTATCCATCAGGGAGCTAGGAATAGACTTCCTAGGAGATCATCCTCACAGAGGTAATAGTGTGTTTTGGACATCTCCACCTGTATATCCCACTGATAAATCGCACTCTATATGCCAAAGACTGAACGGTACTCTCATTCACACACAGGAATTAACCTGCGGTTCTCTTCAAAGTTAACTGTGCTTGTGAACAACACCGGCCAGCAAACTCAGAGTCACCTCTTGTCGCTGGCACCTTCCCATCTCCCACAGCTAGTCACCAAAAAATAGATTCAAAGATCAAAACATCATGTCCAGTTGACCATAGTTAATGTTTGTTGATTTCTTCTCTTAGCTACCAGATGAATTCTCTCCATTCTCTCTCTCTCTCTCTCTCTCTCTCTCTCTCTCTCTCTCTCTCTCTCTCTTTCTCCTCTCCTCTCCTCCTCTTCTTCTTCCTCTTCTCCTTCTCCTCCCTTCTCCCTCTTCCCTCCTCCGTCCCCTCCCACCCCATGGCTTTTTGGACATTGCACATTCTCAACCCCTTTTAGGTTTTATTTTGAGACAAGTATTTGCTAAGTTTCCCAGGTGGGTCTCAAGTTTCTTTGCCACCCTCCTGACTCAGCCTCCCCTAAGTAGCCAGGATAACAATGTGCTCTAACATGGCTGGCTTCACAGTAGTTTTACAACAGGGTTTCTTGCTATATAAGTGTATTTTCTCACTTCACAGAGGATGGCATTAAAAGTCTTTCTGGAATGAACAAATCTGTCCAACCCAGTCCCTAAGGATTTTTCTATACATCCCATCAAGTGCCTTCCCCTGTCTCCTTGTCTCTCTCCCCTGACTCAAGGTGCAGTGGTGCCCATGGGGCCTTTGTGGACACTGCCATGACTTGGGAATACCCTTTTCCTCTTGCACAGCACATCTTTCAAGTTCTGGCTCCAACTAGTCCCACTGAGTGTTTCTCTGGCCTCCTATTGCTTGCCTCTCTTCCTGTTGCTCTTTGCAAAGTTGCTCTCTTCAACTGCAGAGACAGGAGTATGAAGTGGAGGTTGGGGCATGCCATCAAGATCTAAGCAAAGGATTGTGGGACACAGAGAAGGGAGAAATGCCACTCATGGGAAAAAATGACACTCATGGCTAGTTTTGGTGGACTGGGAAGAATTAGGTTTGCATAACAAATCAGAAAAGATTAATTTGGTTTTCAGCATGTTTTGATTAAGATGCTAGTAATGATTAATATTAAGGTAACTCATTATGGTGAAGTTTACAGAAATGGAAAGGGTAGCTGGATCAGGGAATCATACAGAAGAGGCAGTAATAGCAGGTGCGTAGGGACTGGACAAACAGAGATTGCAAAAGAAGAGCTTGTGGGAGAGGAGAGCAGGGCTGGGGACAGAGCAATCAGCACATGGTCAGTGCCGAAAGTGAGAGGAGGAAACCTCACTGCAAATGAGCTGGAGGAAGCCTGGCCACCAGAGCAAAATTATGTATTTTAGTTTTCCTAAGTTTCTTTTGCCTATAGTCTTTTATGAGAAATATCCAATTTCTGAGATGTTGTGCTTCTGATTTGAGGAAATGCTGGTTTCTCTTTTCAGATCTTTCAATGGTGTGAAAAATTATTTTTTCTTCAAGAAAATCTTTCTTTCCTACCTTGCTCTCTCCCTTCCTTCCTGTTCTAAGGATCGAACTCAGTCTTACAAATGCCAGGCAAGCACTCTGCTATGAGCCACAGCTTTGGAAAGGACCTCTCTTCAGGACAATGATTTTTTGTTGTTTTTATAAGAATTTTTAAAAATAAAATTATTTAAAAACACACATTTGTGCTGGATGTATTTGGGAGACTGAAGCAGGATCACCAGGAATTTGAGGCCACCCTGGGGTACATGGTAAGCTCAAGACCAGCCTGAATTACAGCGCAAGACTCTGTCTAAACAAAACAAAACAAAAGTGCAGTGGTACCTCAGTCATGAGCTTAATTCTTTCCATTCTGGCTGCAAACCGAATTGGCTGATTCTGGCTGATTCTGGCTGCAAACTGAATTGGTCATGAACTGAATCTAATTCAATGATTAGATGCAATGTTGACCTTATAGGGAAATTTGATTCCTCTTATGGGAAAATAGCTAATGCTTGTTTAAAAAATAACCCAAATAACGCACAAATGTAGAGGTAAACATGAAAACCTCCTTCCATAGTCTGTTTAGGACTATATCCTTTTTGATTTTTCAGACTACATACACAATTATATATGAATATACCATTTCTATAAGTGATTTGCCCAGTTTAGACCATCCTTTTCCCATAACAACTGATAGCAATGGACTACCATATTAATAATGGGTACATTTATTCACATACATCGCATTTTACATACACTGCATCCTGGATCCTCGTGCTGATGTTCAGGAGCAAGCAGAGTGTGATTATTGGTGTTTTTGTGTAGAGCTCATTCGTCCAAAGTCTCATTGCTGTTTGTGCTGGATTGAGGTCATTCACCCCAAATGAGTTTATTTTCTGCACGGCTCTACTTCTCATGGGCAATTTCTACAATTAGGTCTTCCCAGTCCATACTAAGATGTTCTACAGAGCATGTTAATTTGAAACTTGGATTAGCTACAATTAAGTATAACCATATAGTTTCCTAGTGGTTTTCTTCACTTGGAAGCAGGGTGATCTGTCAAATGTCTGTATCACATTGAAATGATGACAATGGAAGCCACAATGAAAATGTGATAGGATCCCATACTGATGTCCCTCTATATAATCCAGCCAGTAGGTGATATGGGGGGGTCAGGGCATAGTAAATGTGGTAGAGCACTTCCCTTGCATGCATAGGTATGGGTTTGATCCTTTACACAGATAAAGCTTACAATGGGGATATCCACTACTGGATAACATGCTAATGAAATTTGGGGGCAAGATGTATTATGCTGGAAAGTATATATTCATCTCACAAATCCACAGGTCTTTGGATGAAAAGCAGAAAATGGAAACTCATTTAAAAACTAGCTTCTTGTCTGCTCTTCCATTTCCTATCTTGGCCAGGTCATTTAAAGTCCCAGGTCCCCAAACACCAGGTGACAGCTATAAACTCTCTGTGGACTACACAGGAGGAGCTCTTACTAACAACTAACATTTATTGAGTGCTTACCCTGCTCCAGTTACTCTATTTAGCACTTTGAGATTTTCTTGTTTAATCCTCCCAGTGAAACTCTTAGGGAAGTGTTTCAGCATCCCACTTTCTGAGCAAATTGAGGCTTAGGAAGTTCAAATGAATACAGCTACAGGTTAAAAACTAGTAAGTGGCAAAGCTGAGAGCTGAGCCCAGGAGTAGGAGGAGGAGGCCACGCTCCCCACCTCTCTACTATTCACCTGCTTGCTACATGCTTCACATTGCCACCCTTTTCCTTCCTCCTCTCTCGCAGGTCTGCGGTGTGCTAGGTGATTTTGACTTGCTATAAACTCAGATGCTTCCGGAATAAGAGGGGGTGCTAGTGAGGGATGGTAAACATGAAGGACAGTAAAAGTGTGATCCTCAGTTTATTAGATTCACATGCACAAACACATGCACATGCACACACATGCACATATGCACACACGCGCACACGCACAAACTGACCTTTGGGTTACCTTTTGCACAGAGACAGAAAACCAAATTACTTATCAAGTTAAACAAATCAAACAAAAAAAAGTCATATTGACTCTTTAGAAAGTAAAGAAAGGAAAAAAATACAAAAAAGAAAAAACCAGTTAAAAATAAAATGATAAAGTCAAATGAGTTAAATTTATTTGTTCCTTTTTGTAGTCTGGGTATTGAACCCAGGGCCTCGTGCATGTTGGGGTGGTGCTTTACCACTGAGTTTACTTTGAGACAGGGTCTTATTAAATTGCCCAGTCTGGCCTCAAACACATGATCCTGTTCCTCTTGCCTCAGCCTCTGGAGTAGCTGGGATTACATGCCCAGCTAAAAATAAATTCATTAAAGAGAGTGTGATGTCTAAAAAAAGTACTTACTTCATCTGTCAGCTAGGGAACTTTTTTTTTAAAAAGTTGCAGGCTGGTCTTGAAATTCTGGACTTCTGGAATTAAGGGATTCTCCTGCCTCTGCCTCCAGAGTAGTTGGAACTACAAGCACAAGTCACTGCATTCAGTGGGAATTCTTTTAAGTCTCTAATTAACAATATAGATTCCAGATGGATTACAGCAGTACCTGTAAAAACTTCAGTAAATCTGAAGGAGTTGCTATAAGAGGAGTTAGACTAGAGTGGATCTGCAAATATTCCATCTTGAGTAAGGCAAACTGCAAGCTAAGTTAGATAGAAATCAATATACAGTCAGAGTGGGACTGGGCTCTCAATGAAGTCAGCACAAAATAAAGACACCAGAATTGTGGTTGGTGTATAATCCTTATTTGAAATAGTATCAAAGCTACTATAAAAGAATTTTACTGTTTACTCCACAGTACAAAAAACAAATTGGTGCAAATCACTTGAAACAGAAATTTAGAATCATCCCCACTGAGTAAGAAATTTTTAAAACAAAGAATATACACATGCAAATCTGTTGTACATTGTATAAAAGTTTAAGTACCAAAGGTTTAAACTTACAGGCAACTTTACCTCTGATTTTATTTATGATGAACAAGAAAAATATAAAACACACTCTTCTTTTGTCTTTTTGAGACAGGGTCTCACTATGTAGTTCAGGCTGGCCTGGAGCTCACTTTGTAGCCCAGGCTGGCCTCGAACTTGCAACGATCCTTCTGCCTCAGCCTCCCGAGTGCTGGGATTACAGGCGTGCGCCTTTAGCAACAATTGTTATTGACCTTATGATTCTTTCCTATTCACCTTCTGTAACGTGAGTTGGCTTTTCTAGTTCATATTCCCTTAAAGATGCTGTGATCACAGGTTTCCTGCTTATCCAGAATAATACCTCTTATCAAAAGGAAGACTCCACACAAAGCTCTGGTCATGCACCCCAGAGTTGAGAGATCTGAACAGAAACTGAAGTTTTATTTGCCACATTTTAAGCCTCTAGGGATTCTTAAAATCACCAATCTTACTTTTCAACCCCAACTGCCTGGATGTTCTGGTAAGGCTGGAACCAGCACTGACCTCTTGGGACCCAAGTGGGGAGAGAAGCAAAGTAGTAAGGGAGTGTCCCAGAGCACCAGGGCAAAATGTCATTCTCTCCTCAAAGCCCTAGGAAAGCGCCCTGGAGTCCCTTGTCCCCCACTATGGAACTTTTACAGGCAAACTCTGCAGACTTGAAGAATAGAAAGTTTTAGACCTTAAATAATTTTCTTTAATATAACAGTATTTCGTTGCATTTCCAAATTGAAAAACAACTTCTCAACAAATCTTACTCATTCTGTTTTAAAAAGTTGAATTAAAGAGAAATACATTTGTAAACCAAAATAGACCAAAATGATCCCAGTTTTAAGGGATTTTGCCTATTGTGGAAGAATAAAACTAAACTGTCTGAGATGATAAGTCACAGAGAAAAAAATGTACTCTGAGAATTATGTAAGGCAATGTAATGTTTGAGTCTAGAGGCACAATAAATCTATATTAAAGGAAAGCACATCAAGAAGATATGTATGTTAAAGGTTGTAACTGAAAAAAATACAAAAAACATTTTAAAAGGCAGATAATTTGATGGGTACTTAAATTAAGCATTGTAGAGAGAAATTAATGTATAATAGTATTTCCCAATCTTTGGATGGAAAGTTAAAATTAGCTCTTTGATTAGCATGGATTTATATTTTTGGATTTGTTGCTTAATGAAATTATACTTAATACATTGAGTTATTTAAATTTTAATATTATTAAATTCTTTATCACAGTATAAATATGTTAACTTTGTACTTTGTAATTTGTACATATATAATGAGTCTACCAGTGAACATTTTTGTAGATGTTTTTGTGTTTTTTTATAATGGAGTTCTAAGAGCACCTGTGTCTTAATATAAAATTTTGACTAGAAAACTCAAGATCCTATTTCACGTGCTGTTCAGTTCTCTCATATGAAGTTTATTGTGTACCTCTGATTTTTACTTCTAATCATGTAGTGATATTAATCTTTTCTTGGTAAATATTCTTGTTTCTAGTTGTATTCCTAGAGTTTACATTCCTAAAGAATGAACATGATTTTGAATAGTTTTACACGTTCTGTATCCTTTTAAGTATATAGAAATAAACCAGAATTTAGTTTTTTGAAGTTTTATATATTTGTGTAAATATTCTCCATGTGCAGTACTTTATACACTAAGTGTTGCCTCTTGTGTTATTGAAATAAAAAGTGAAAAAAAACAAAAAAAAAAAGCCAGAATTGTGGTTGGGGGCACATCTGAAGAAGGCCAAGCCTCAAGATAAACATGCATGCCCAGGCCTACATGCCTCCCTAAGGGATAAACAGTAACCTGGAATTACACTGTACTTAGCGCCACCTGGTCCAGGAAGTCCAGATAGGCATCAGTTGCCCAGGTGAGTTGACCAGCGCTTTCACACCCATCCCTTCCCAAAAATGCCTTTGTTATTTCCATGTACCTTTATTACATGGCTTATTTCCCTATTGGATCAATCTTAGAGAAGCAGCTATACTTGTAATACATAGGATGATGGTAGTTTGACACCCTCTTGAATCCAAGTTGTGACTTTGCTGCATAAATTACCCCTGACAAATAGCCTTGGCGGCTGTCCCATTTGAGACCCCTCCTGGAAATCAAAGAGCTAGTCTTCTCTCTCTCCTTATTTTCAATAAGCTCTCCTAATTTCTTTCTGTGGTTCAAGACTTCATCCCTCCATGTTGTGGGACCGTGAAGTCAACATGTTTGACATCTAACAGGTTGAGGAGTTCAGTTTCTCCTATATCGATACTACTTTCTCTACCATTATTGTATGTATTTTGCTTTACACTATCTGTGTAGAAGAGGGCTTGAGGGTTCCATTTTTCTGATTACCCATTTAAGGTTTTAGGTAGTGAGTTACTTGCCCAAGGGTTTTGAAGTCTCAGTTTATCCAATACCTTCCCCTGGGACAGATGTTTTTGCATTATGTAGCCAGGGAAGGTCT
Organism: Chinchilla lanigera; assembly: GCF_000276665.1. Classification (NCBI taxonomy): domain Eukaryota; kingdom Metazoa; phylum Chordata; class Mammalia; order Rodentia; family Chinchillidae; genus Chinchilla; species Chinchilla lanigera. The sequence goes on along the minus strand of NW_004955449.1, from coordinate 15,538,221 downwards.
TCAGTTGCACTAGATATTTCCAAAGTTCAGCACTTGATGCTATTCATAATTTTACATTTTCTTTCTTAACTTGGACAGCCCTCAGAATTATACGAACTTCATGCCCCCAAATCCAGATCAAAGTCTTTGATAATGCGCCATCTCCAGCAAGGCAAACTCGAGTCTCAGCTCTCTCCTGGATATGGAGAATGCCAGGAATCCCACAATCTCTGGCCAGCTTCAGGAGTGTGAGATTTCACACATCCTGCCTTTCACCTTGAGGTCCTTCCTAAATTTAGCTCCTCTGGCTCACCTGGAAGTTGCTTGGAGGGCAATGTTGACTACATCTTTACAGCTCTGATTTTTTTATCAATTGCAAAGTTTCCCTCGGCCTGCAGGAAAAAAGATGACAAAAGGGAAAAGAGTGAATTCCTTCCAGACCATCACAACTCTCAGATTATACTAAACCAGGAGCAAAACCCTCTTTAGCATTTAAAAGGGAAGGCAATCATACTACTTACTAAGGCTCACTCCACCCCCTCCAGACTTTTCTTACCAGAGAACAAAGAGCAAAAAGCAAACACTACTTCATACTCCTATTCACTGAAGGTTAGAAGAGACCTCCCCCAATACAGAAGTCCTTCTAAAGGTCAGTTGGGAAGTGTATTGTGGAGGATGGCCCTGGGAAGAGAACAAAATGTTTACCATCACCCTCAGGCAGGCCCTTTCTGCTGCCCTTTCAGCACATACTTGGGGTACATTTGTCAGAACTGAACTTTTTCATCCCCAATTAGCTTACTGGTGGTCAAATTATGCTTCCTTGACTCTCTGCAGTCTTTTTCAGCTTTTTGATTCCAGCTGAACTAAGAAAGCAAGACTTCCGGGGCTAGAACAGTCCCCTGGGGATTATTTCTTCATTCATTCTTTCTTTCATTGATAGTCATTACATCAACAGATACTGATTGAGACACTAATGTGTATCCTTGAACTGCACTAGGAAGGAGGTAACAATGCACAGAATGGACACAGCTGTCTTACTGCTTTGATTTGGTTGGGAAGATTGCCACTGAGCAAGGAAATACATGCAGGCATGCACACAAACACTGTTATTTAAATACAACTGTGATAAACGTTTAAAGGAGCATGGTAAGCAAAGAAAGCCCCATAAGAGAATGGTTGATTGCTGTTGAGCTGTGAAGGAGGGGGTTTTTTGAAGAAATGAAGGAGTAGGTGTTAGCTATGTGACAGGGCAGTTGAGATCATGTTGAATGGGGGGGTGGGGGCAGGAAGCAAAAAGACCCTGACAAGGAAAAAAATATGGCCTAACCTGGAATTGGCACAGTTCTAATGTGCCAGGAATCTGTAGAGTAAGATAAAATGAGGCTGCAGACCAGGAAGGAAAGGAACTCTCTTTGTATTCTTTAGGTTTTTGCATTTGGTCTCCAAAGCAATGGGGAACTAGTATGTCTTTAAGTGAAGAAAGTGATCTAAGAGTTTGTAAGGCAGAGTTTTAGGGAGTAAGGGGTGGATGCAGGGAAAGCAGTTAATGAGTTTTGTCAAAAGTCAAGAAGAGAAATTCTTATGAATTACCCGGGATGGTGTTAAAATGCAGATTCTGATCTAGCAAGTTCGCATGTAGAGCCAGAGGCTCTGCGTTTCTAACAAGTGCCCAGAGGCTTCTCCAGGGGCTCTCCTATAAATACTCTACTATCAAAGTTTTAATCAGGATTGCAGTGGAGATAAAGAGAAGTAGACAAATGTGAGACTTCTGTGGGAAATGGGTGCAAGAGTCAAGACATTTTGCAGTCTCTGATTTGGGTAGTTGGTGGAAATGGGATACACCAATGACACAGTTGAGCTTCTCAGCTGTCCTGGAACTACCTCCTTCCAGTCTTTGCTGTTAAGTGAGATGGTAAATGCCCACCTATGTTGGAGGTGCTTCTCACACTGCTAAAGTATATCCAGCTGTTAGTAGGGCTATATTGTACAGGGACATTGTACATTGAGTTCTGGCGTTAAAGAGACATAGTTTAGATAGGTATGATATTTAACTTTGGACCTTTGTATCTTTTCTCATTTATTCATCTGCAAAATGGAGATAATAATAGTACCTATCTCAAAAATTCTTATATTCTGTTGGTGGAAGTATAGATTAGTAAAACTATTTTGCAAAGTAATTTGGCAGGATTTATTAAAACTAAAAATATATGTAGCCTAAGGCCCAGAAATTCTACTTCTAGGTAATTCTTATTCTTGGCCAATGAACACTTTGAGAGACTATACAAGATTATTCACTGAGGTGGTTTTTATAACAGGATAGAATTAGAAGCAGTGTAGATATTCACCAGGAGAAAATATATAAGTAAGGTACAGTATATTGACATGATAGTATACAATGGAGCGGTTTAAACAGATGAACTAGCTCTCTATATATATCAATGTAGATGGATCTCAGAAACATAATGTTGAGTAAAAAAAGCAAATTGCATAGTGAGAGGCAGTATGATCCATTTATATACATTTTAAAAGCAGACACTATACAACATATTTTTATGGATCTGAAGTCTATGAAACGTAGATTGGAAGGACACATTAGATACACTTGGGGAGGAGGGATAAAGAAGATAAGAGAAATAGGGGTCATGTCTAGACAGATGATTATATCATGCCAGTAACAGAAAAGAATGACTGATTGAATCAATTCAGTTCTGTGCCTCTGCAGTTCAACCTTAGAATCAAAATAAAACAAAACAAAAACAATACTACTCCTTTTCTAGGACTAAATGACATAATACCCCCATGTCTGGCACAGAGTAAGGACGTAACAAATGGTGATCATCACCCCCCTTATTGTGCTCTCCCTGTCTCCTGTGTCTTTTTCATTTCTATAGGCCTTTTTTAGTGCAATGATCTTAGAAGGAAGAGGAGTTTGGTGGGTACTTTTCTCTGGACAGAGATTTCCAGTTCTCAGCTATTGGTTTGAAGGCTGTGAAAGCAAAAGGCTTGGTTTTGAGCCAGTTACTGATGCTCACTGAAGCTACTCTAATGGGTTAAAAAAGTGTTGCCAGGCGTGCACTCAACAGTAGCCCCAGTCCATCAGCCCACCAAAAAACTGCAAGGAAAAGGACATCTTGCTAGCACAAGTCCTTTTATTTTGCACAAGAGGCTAATATTAATCGGGATTAGATTGAGCAAAATGGGAAATTTACTGTAAAAACTGGGAAGTTCAAGAAAAATCACTGGAGGAGGGCATGGTAGTGCATGCTTTCCAGAGGCTAAGGCAGGAGGGTTACAAACTCAAGTCTAGTCTGGGCAACGTAGAGACTCTATCTCTGTCTCAAAAAGAAAAAAAAGAAAAAGGAAAAAAAAGGTCAGGGACATAGCTCAGTGCAAAGGCCTTGGGTTCAACCCCTAGTACCAAAAAAAAAAAAAATTGGCTTCAGCCTTCTCAGTTGAACTGCATTGGGAAATTCTCAGTGCCTTACATCTACCTAATTAAGCTATTTTCACAGCAAAGGTCTGTGGTTTGCAGTGCCCATTTCCAGGTACCAATTTCTGAACCAGTTCTGCAAGTAACCGAAAGAAGCTCTGAGTCACCCTGGCTAAAAAAGGAATTTACTGGAAGGATACAGAGTTAAGGGGAATTTTGAAGCCAGGTCTTGTGAAGAAGACAAAGGATGGTATAGGAGTATAGGATCTTGGTAAAAAATATAGACACCTTCTTTCATGGTATGGGAATAATCTGATTCCAGTCACCTGGAGTCCCTCTAAAGCCTCCCTAGCATGTCTAATTCCCTTAGTTGAGGTCATATTGGGGAGGGGGGGGCGTGTTCTTGACAGTCCTATTAAGACTGTATAGACTGGGAAGATGTAGTCTCTGAACAGAAAAAACCTGCTTTCAGGGTTAGTGATATAGGTCAGTGGTGGAATGCTTGTCTAGAATGTGTGAGGCTCTGGGTTCAATTCATAGCACAACAAACAACAGCAACAATAGCAATGATAATGACAACGCCTCCTTCCAAATCATGGTAAAAGGATACTGGCTATTCTAGTTGGCTTGACTGCCATAATAAAACACCGAAGACTAGATGACTTAAACAGGAGACTTTACTCACATCTCTGATGTGTCTAATTGCCTTTGGTTCTGGTGAGGGCTCTTTTCTTGGCTTACAGACAGCAGCATTGTTTGCTGTTCTCAAGGCCAAGAGAAAACTCTGGTGTCTTCTCCTTTTATAAGGGCACTAATAGCATTTTGGGGACATCACCTTGATGACTCCTTTAAATGTCATTATCCCGGTGATGGCTAATTTTGGCTGTGAACCTGACTGAGTTAAAAGATGCTTAGCAGATCAGTAGAGCACACTTGTGAGTCTGCCAGTGGGGTGTTTCCAGGGAACAGTGGCATGTATGCCTCCAGACTGTGGGGTGGGGAGCAGAGACCAACACTGATTGTGGATGGCATCATCCAGCAGGCTTGCAGTGCGCTGGGATGAAAGGGGGAAGAAGGAGACAGTTGGCCTGCATTTGAAAAGCACCTCTCTGCTTAAGTGGTTGTGTCTTTTGCTGCTGCTGTCACCTGTGGACAGCAGACTCCAGCCTCTTCAGCCCCTCAGTGTGGACTCACACACACAGACATCTTGACTTCATTGGTCTGGGAGGGAGAGTGTGGGCGTCAGTTTTTTTTAAAAAAATCCATAGTTAATTCTCATACGCAGGTAAGATTGAGATGCCCTTGTTTAGGAATAATTTTCTCTCTCCTCCTATAGCAGGTCCATTTCTGTCTATGGGAGGTGACTGTCAACCTCTGTTTTAATGATTCCAGTGAGGAAAGTGGCTTGTCTGCTCCAGCTGCCACTGGCAAATACCAGACTTAAGGACTTCAACAACAGAAATTTATTCTCTTAGAGGTCTTGAGGCTGAGAGGCTGAGAAATCTAACATCAATCTTCCCACAGCGCTTACATCCTGGGGAGGATCTTTACCTGGCTTGCAGGGAGAAAGAGATGGAGAGAGAGAAAGAGAAAAAGAGAGAAAGAGTGAGAGAGAAAGAGAGAGAGAGAGAGAGAGAGAGAGAGAATAGGTGTCTCTTCTCATAAGGTCACTAGTCCTTGGACTCTGTCCTTATGACTCATTTAATTAACCATAATTACCTTGATAAACATCCCATATCCAAGTCCAGTGACATTGGAGAGTAGGGCTTCAGTATACTAATTTTGAGGGGACACAAAAAGGAAGCCACAGCTCACTGGATAATAGAATATTTTAAACTGTTAGGAATCTCTTCCTGAGGGCTGTGCATGGTGGCGCTTGCTTGTAGTCCCAGCACACAGGGAGTCAAGGCAGGAGGATCACTGAAGTATTCTATTACATTTTAATTCTAGAAAGGGTTAAAAGAAAAACACAACTAATAGTTTTTTGGGGGAGGTATTTTTAAGCTATCATCTCTCCTGGATCTCAGAAGACTTCAATGAGGACAATATCAGTCTATCAATTTCAGTTTGGAAGACTGATTTATTTCCATCATTCATCATCTTATGTTACATCAATATCCCTCTTGAAATTGCTTTTTTTTGGACTGTAGCATAGACCAAACTTCATCTTGTGTAAGAAGCATACAGAAAGGCTCTGATTCACTAGAGTGTAAGAGTTTGCCTTTCAAACAAGTTTGCAGATTGGTTGGTAGATTGCACTTTGAAAACGTAGTATAAATGAGCTCTTCAGACGTTTTAACAAGCTGACTTGTAGAAGATATTTCGTGTACCTTTTTACATCTCCTCTAAGAGAAGTTCCCACTACTGCTGAATATGGCTGGCAGAGACAGAAAAAGTTTTGAGAAGATGAAATCTCTAGGTCACGGAAGCAGAAATCTGTGTATATCTGAATTTCTTTTTTCTGCCTGTCTGCTTTTCTTCCTTTTTTCTGGAACAGCCATTTTGTTTCTGGGAAATGCTTTTAGCCTCCTCTGTGCTATCCCAGTGTGTCCGCCAATCATGTGTTCCACTTACTCTCCATTAGGAGTGGGTGGAGGAATCAGGAGAGCCAGGCCAAATGTGCAAGACATTTCCCTGGACACAGTGATTGGTACAGTGTTTTGGTTTGGAAATGGGCACCACGAGCCAGCCAGGGCCCTTGTAAAGAACTGCTGCGGATGCTGGGAAGAAAGTGAAGCTAACTCAGAAGCAAAAGCACCTAAAGATGAAGGCAGAGGGCAGCGCTATTGTCGCTGTACCTAGCCTTGCGGAAGCCTCTCTCTCCCTTACACTGCCCATTCCACTGAGTCAAATCTTGCTGAGTTTTGCCTTCTTGCAATCACACTGCAACTATGAAACAGGCCTGTCTTTCTTGACTCTGTGCCCCCATGCTTAGCACTCAATTCCTGCCCAGGATGAACAGAGAAAGTTCTCACTGCACAAATACTTTCCTGGGTCTCACAATTCATCAAAACACTTAGTTTGCTAGGCTCAGTGGCACATGCCTGTAATCCCGGCTGTCCCAGAGGCTAGGGTAGGAGGATCACAAGTTCAGAGCCAGCCTGGGGAAATTAGCAAGATGGTTTTTCAGAGTAAAAGAAAAAAAGCTGGGCATGTAGCTCAGTGCTGCCTGGGTTCAATCCCCAGTACCACCTCCAATAAAACCAACAACATCAACAAACAAAAATATGGGGGGGGGTCTGGATATGATCAAAATAGTTTATATACTTGAAACCCAATCTTCTGTAAAATTTATGAATACTGATAATAAAAGCCAAAACAGTCTGTTCTTTCCAGTAACTTCATAGGGAAACTGCCTTGCAATCTCCCTTTTGTGTTTATCATAGATATGAAATGAGGATAGTAATTCAGGGTATAAACTCAGTTGGGAAGTACTGGGTATAAATCGTGGCATTACAGCTTGCTACTAAGTTTCTAAACTCACTGAAGCTCAGATTTTCCTTCTGTAAAGTGAGAATAATAATATTATTTGTGAAGCAATTAATATTTTTGTCTACTCCATTCATTTTCCTCACTTTTATCCCCACCATCAGTGAACTTGCTCCACTGGGGCATCTGCCCCAGGCAAAGCCAAGGATAGTGACTGTGTTTTAGCACAGTTAGGTTAATTCTGCTTGGAATTCAGGTCAGGTGTGAAAACCCACAGAGGTGGAAGGCTGTTTAGACAGCACCATCCATGGTACTGCCATAGACTGAGAAGAGAGCCGGAGCTGTAGCAAAGCCCACATCGCCAAGCTCCTCCTCAACTCCTCCTGTTCCTGTCGTCCCAAGCCCTATTGGTGCAGCTCTTCTGATTGTGAGTCAGCCCAGAGCCTTCCAGTAAATCTTTTTTGTTTGTTTGTATAAGCTGTAACCTAACAGCCTTAATAAATGAATTCACCTCATATGTTTGAACAGCAAAGTAAATAAGACAATATAGGTGAGGAAACTGACACATTACTGGGAATTAAATAAATGTTTAATCGATGTTAGCTAGAATTATGACTACAGTTTGGCTTCTTACTCAGTAAATCCTACATGGTTAAACAAATAAATCCCCATTTGTTACTGAGAAGTCAGCTATGTAGAGTTGTCTTTCATCTACTCCTATGCTTTCAGCAAGGTTTAGAATCAGATGGCAAAATTTTGTTCCACTAGGCTGGGGTGAGCAGAGCTTGAGGTTGAAATTACTATTTTCATTAGTCACCTATTTTATATACCATTTTCACTTAGCACATTATAGTAACTCTCTTCTGATAGGTAGATTTATGAAACTCCCATTGTTTCTCATTGTGGGGTTTTTAGAAGCAGGCAGGTCTTTGAAAAATCAGAACATCTAAATTTAATTTCACGTTGCCACATGTTCAACAACAGTCTGTTAGTAGAATGGTGAGTGATGCCCCTCAGGAGGTCAGGTCCTGGTATGGTTTGAGCTTGGCTTGTTCTTTCTGAAACTCATCTTGAAATTTGATTGCTGTAATAATTTATCTTGAAATTTAATTGCCAATGTTGGGAGGTGGGACCTTTGAGAGCTGCACAGGGTGTTACCAGGGATTAATGCCTTCCTTGAGGATGGTCTCACTCTGAGGAATTAAATTGGTTATTTCAAGAATGGTTTATTATAAAGTGAAGCCACCCTTGTGTTTTGTCTCTTCTGCTTATGTGATGACAAAGAACAAAACCCTTACCAGATGCAGCCACCCAGTTTTGAACTTTTGGCCTCCAGAACTGTGAACCAAAATAAACTTTTTCCTTACAGTTACCCAATCTCAGGTGTTCTGTTACAACAACAAGAAATAAGTAGACAGATCTCAATCTCTGGAGTTTATACATATTAACTAATATGGAAAAGGATTCCTGCAGATGTGACTCTGTAAGCCCTAAGAGTAATCATGAGTATCTCCAGAGAAGGGAGACAAAGGGAGATCTCACTGCATGCAGAAAAGTAGAGGACTGAACACAGAAGTAAGATTAGAGTGATGTGGCCACAGATCGAGCAATATTGCTGGCCACCAGAAACTGGAAGGGTCAAGCACTAAATTCTCCCTAAGAGCTTCCTGAGAGAACAGTACAATCCTAATACACTGATTTCTGTCTAGTAAAAATGATTTTGAATTTCTGGCCTTGAGCTCTATGAGAGAATAATTTCTGTTGTTTGAAGTCCCTGAGTGTATGGTTTGTATCTAGATGACCCCACAAAGCCTCATATAGTCATGGGAGTGTGTGGGGGGAGCTTTTCTAGATTTGTGATTGATTCATGGTCCAGTGCTGGGATTAAGGGTGTGAGTGCTATATCTGCCCTAGGGCAGGTAGTCTGCATACCTTATAAGGGAAAGAAAGAGGTTTGCTCTCCCTGTTGCTTTTGCTATCTTATGCCTGCCATGAATCTCTCTCTTCTGTGAAACCAACCCTGCCTTGGAGCCAGCCAATTAGGGACTGAAACCTCTGCAAACTGTGATCTGAATATACCTTTCCTCTTTAAACATGGGTGTCGGTTATTTTGTCTCAGCAAGGAGAAAAGTAACTAAGACACTGAGTCTGTGGTATTTTGTTAGAGCAGCCATAAGAAACTAATACATCATCCTAAATAATTGTTTCAAACATACTGAAAATCTGTGTTACCAACTGCTGTAGCAGACAGAAATAATTTCATTTCTATGGTGTATTCTTTCCTATGGTGCTAATGTTCCAAAAAGCCAAGAAGAGCTGTTGCTGTATAGTTTTGCCTCCTCCTGGGGTGCTGCTCACAGGACAGCCCCTCCCTGAATCACTGTCTTTGGAAGGCACCCAGGTTCATGTACTATGCTTCTGCTCAGCTCGCATTGCCCCTGGTTCAGACCTGCAACTCTGAAGCTGTTAAAGCTCCTTCTAAAGGAGGACTGGAAGAGTGCGGATGACTACAGACAGTGAGCTCCCCTCCTCCCTCCACCTTGTCCTGGGCAGGGCGGGTGGCTCACTGCACAAGCTCCCAGTGATCTTCACTGATTCTCTCTCCCCTCAGGATGGGTTGAGGTCAGATCTCACGTCAAGGACATGCTTCCCATTCCAATTCTCTCTGACTAACATAACGATCCTTTTACTTTTTCTGATGCTTAGAAATGTTATACATATATTTGTGAGAAAAATGGAGACAAGAAAAAATATGTAACAAATAATTTAGGTCCTCTTTCTTTTTTTGTTTGTTTGTTTGTTTGTTTGTTTTTCTTCCAGTACCAGGAATTGAACTCACGACTTGTGCTTGCCAGGCAGGCGCTTTGACGCTGAGCTAAATCCCCAGCCCCTGAGCTAAATCCCCAGCCCCATAGGTCCTTCTCTAGAAGTCTTCACATCCACGCCTTCCATGAACTGAACCAGTGTTGAAAATGTGCCCAGCACCCTAGGTTCCATTCCCAGCACTGATGTTTCCCTCTAGATGTTTCTATAAGTGCATTTCATTGTGTATTTACATGTACATGTGAGCATTTTTACATATACAGACACAGAGAGCTTTTATTTTTTGACCTTTGAAACAGGGTCTCTCTGTATTCTAGGCTGGCCTTGAAATCACACTGTAGCCCAGGCCGGCCTCAAACTTGTGGAAATCCTCCTGCCTCAGCCTCAAAGTGCAAGGACTGTAGGCATGTGCCACCAGGCCTGGTAGGCACAGAGGGCTTTTAAAAAGCATAACACTATGCTGCTATTGTTCTTTTTTTCCCTTTTACTACTCTCTTTAAAAAGAAAAAAAGCATAACAAGGCTGAGTGTGGTGGAGCACACCTGTAATCCCAATTAGGAGGCTGAGGCCTGAGGATTGCTGTGAGTTTGAGGCCAGTCTGACCTATATAGCAGAGATCCTGTCCCCAAGTCACCAAAGTAAATAAATATTTAAAAAGCGTAACAATCGTGGGGAGATTGCATGGCAAATCAAAGCAACCCTGTTCCGTCAAGATTAGAGCCAATGTGAGGGAAAACACGCCCCCTTGAGATGGGGACACTGAAGTGGGTGTCATTCACTATTTGGAACCTCAGGCCTCTCAGCACAGCCCAGTCTGCAGAAGTGGTCAGCCCTCTCCCCTGAGAGCCAGCATGCCCTCCTTGCTTGAAGACAGTGGGAAGCCTTTCCTTCTAAGGCCACACTTGCATTTCTCACGATCTGCTTTCATCCCTCGTTCCAGACGCTAGACCTCCACGGATTCTAGCACAATACAGTTGAGGACACGTGGGCATTTGATGAGGAGGGACAGATGTTCTATCCAGAGGAGTTGCACAACTTAACCTGGCTGTATTCACGGGAGATAGGGAAATGTTACTAGGATTGGATTCTGAGGATACACCATCAAGCAGGCTAGGAATATATACTGGGTGAGTTTATTGATCCGGATATTCTCCCTAAAGATAAGATTCAGTACTTGTGAAGGATCCAGAGAGATGTAATGAACTCACTACTTGTATAAATTCTAGGGATTATTATGGTTTTGAGTACATGCATTTTTTCTTTGTTTTTTTTTTGAGAAAGGGTCTTGGTTTGTATTTCAGGCTGGCCTTGAACTTGCAGGCAGTCCTCCTGCTTCAGCCTTCCAAATGCTGGGATTACAGGCATGTGACATCATGCTTAGCTACAAAAGTATTTTTTAAAATATTTCAATGAAAAAATAAGATCAGGAAGAGTTTTTATTTACATGGAATGAGTTGCAATATGCATATACAGTTTTGTCCTAAAGCTATGTTAATTCCTCTGCTCCTGATAATAATGTAATACGAGATCTTGGGCCATCAGTGTATCCCACAGAAACTGACCATGACCCACCACATCAATAATATCCTGTTAACTGGGGCTAGTGAATAAGAAGAGGTTGCTGCACTAGAGGACTTACTAAGGCATGTTTGCTACAGGAGATGAGAAAAAGAACCAGGAGTCTGACATGTAAGTAAAAATTTAAGAGTGATGTAGTCAGAAGTGTATCAGGGCATACTTTTCAAAGTAAAAGACAGTTATCACACCTTTTATCTTCCTCTGTAAAGAAGGAACCTTATTCCCAGCATCCTTAATTCTAGAGAGCATATTCTGCACTAGGGACTATTTCTCTAGTCCATGTGTCAGGTGATAAGAAATATTGGCAGCAGTGAGAAGGTCTCACTGCAAGAAAGTTCTGCAGCAAATGCAAGCTACAGTTCAAGCAGCCCTGCTGTTTCGGCAATAATACCGTGCAGGTCCTGTGGTTTTAGAGGCATCAGTGGTAGGAGAAGATGTGCTGTGGCAATGGGCCTTGTGACAAGCCACAGCAAGAAAGTCACAGTGCAGGCTCCTAAGACTCTGCAGCAAGCAGAATCATATACCTAAAAAGCACAAAACTCTTGGCACACTGCTGGGCTTTGGTCACCAAATGATCACTCTTTCAGAACTGTCCATTATGAGTTGGGCTCCTACAGAGCCCCAAAGCCATAGTGTTACTTGAGTCCTTTAGCTGCTTATTGGAAGGAAAAAAAGCATGAGCTCCAAGCAAGAGAAGGACTAGAGAGCAAAAAAGAAATAAAGAAAAAAAAGGCAAAATAGGCATGCAGCCCAGATACCTGTGACTTCTGCCATTGTGCACCAGGCCCTCTGTGCCCCCTCACTATGACAGCGGTGAAACTCTCTTCTGATAAGTTGATGAAAAACAAAATCCAAGCATGGTTTACAAATAGAGCAGTTTAGGGTATAGGTGCTTAAAAATGGAAACAACTGTACTGTATGTGGCTTTGAAAGACAGTAGTGAGGGTGTAACAGAAAATGTCCCCCAGTTAGTTTGCAAGTTGCCCAGGTAACAGTTCGTGTTGAAGTTCCAGTTGCTTCTGTCTCCTAGAAATGGTTGGTCACTGTGATGCATGGCTGGTCGCTATGACACATATTGTAAGAACCAATCAAAGATGGCCAAATACTCAGTCTCTTGCTTGCAACCCCATAAGAACCTCCCTCTCTGGGCCTTCAGGACTTGACATTTTGAAGGACAATTGATTTCCTGTGAGTGCCCGCCAATGTACAATAAATCTGCCTCTAAATTGTGGGTGTCATTTGGGTGTTTCTGCTTGCTGTTGCAAGGAGAAATCTTCCTAATGAAATGTTCGGGAAGATTCACCTGGGTATTCAATTTGTGAAACGGGATAAATGGCCTGATGTTAGCATAAATACAGACTCACTCTTTACGAAACAGTAAAATTGAAAGAATGAGAGAGGGAGGTGTTTGAATAAGTGAGAAAAGAAAAGAAGTGAGAAATCTTTGTATCACATATAAATACCCAGTAGAGAGCACTAACCATGGAGGAAGATATAACAACCAAGTAGCTGAGACTACTGCTTCAGTCTCTGCCATTAGCACACCAGCTCAGGCTTGGTTGGTAGGTAACTGGAGTGGCTGTGGTAGGAGAAATGGGCTCTATGCATGGGTTCAGCAGCACGTGTTCTACCTACCGAACCTATTGCTACCATTGACTGGCCACTTGCCAGCAGTAGATATCAGTGCTTGGCTCTGATATAGCCTTGTTCTCAAGGAAATATTTAGGTTGCAAATTAACTATGTGGAGACTCACTTCACCTGCAAAAGCTAGAGGCTTATTCTAATAAGGATAAACACATCTTCTGGAGTAGGTTTGTTTTCCCTGCCTATGAGGCCTCAGTCACCATCATTATCCAAGGACTTATGGAATGTTTCATCAGTGGGAGAGAATTCTGTATAACAGTGTGTTGGAACAGGGAGTCTGCAAAAGGGAACCAGAATGGTCCTATGACTACTGGGTCTGCTGGTCATCTCACATATACCACTCAGAAGCCAGAAGCCTGATCGAGCACTGACATGGCCAACTGAAGACAGCTGAATGAATGCCAGCTTACAGGCAACATTGTAGGAACAAGAGCTCCATCCTCCACGGTAGGTGTCATGTTACTGGGCATCAGTAGAGGTCGCTGGCATCTTCTAGAAGAGCTAATAAAAACATTATGTGATGTTGTACCCCCAATTTGAATAATCCATTGTTCCAGGAACCAAGGGGTGGAAGAATGAGTGATCCACATAGCAGGGTCTCTTCCAGTGATGCACAGGGGACTTTGTGCTTTCTCTTCCCTAACTCCAGGCTCTCTAGGGGCAGAGGTCTCAGCTATCCTAGGAAGCCCACTTTTACAAAGGCAGCCAAGTGTCCCATAGAGACATAGATAACACATGTCATTTAATCTTCACTGTGTCCCTGGAAGGAGGGGAGTTACCATCTGGGCACAGAGTGTGGATCCTCACCTTCAGGTGGCGGCAGAGCAGCTCTTACATAATGGAGGCGGGGAACAGACATGTGGCAGCCAGTTCATGCGTGTAAGAGCTTTTTATTTTAATTCCTTTGCTCACTTGTGATGGTAAATGGACAAGTCAGCAGCCCTGGCCTGAAAAAGGCACGGTGTCTCATCCTCAGGTATGAATGAGGGCCTTGGTGAGTTACCAAAACCAACACAAGTAGTGCTGAGGTAAAGGAATCTAGAACAGATAGTGGAGAAAAAGATGATCGATGACGTATATTAGTCAGGTCCTGAGACCAGCAATAGTGGAGGGGGCTGTAATTTTTCTTTTTTAAAACAAATAAATGAATATATTTATTTATTTACATATATTCAGTCGTTCATTCATTCATTATTGTAGGTTGAAGCCAGGGCCTCATTCATGACAGGTAGGTACTCTACCACTAAGCTGTATCCCCAACCCTTTTTAAATAAATCTTATTTTAAGACAGCACATCACTAAGTTGTCCATGTTGCTCTGAAATTATGATCCTCATGCCTCAGCCTTTTGAATAGCTAGGATTAAAGGCATAGAGTACCTTGCTCAACTTTTTGAAATTTTCTTTCTGGGAAAGAGGTACATCAGAATCCTGGAAGAATGGCTCTCCAAACATATGCAAAGAAATGTAGCTAAGGGACGTGAAGAGTGGGTTGTGGCGGCTGTGAACATGAGTCATGTAGAGCCTTTTCAAGAGAGGACTTGTTGTGCATCTGTCAGATCCTCCAGGGAGCTGCAGACAGCTGCTTTGCCCAAGGACACACCCTTTCCAGGTTGGTTTACATCAGTGACTCTGGGAATATAAAGGCCCAGCCCATTTGGATTGCTATACAGCAACTTTAACTCTTGTCTTAGTCAGGCTGGGCTGCTATAACAAATTACCATAGATTGGGTAATTGACAAATAACAGAAAATTTTTTCTCACAGATAGGGAGGCTAGAAGCCAGATCAGGATGCCAGTATGATCGGGATCTGGTGAGAGCCCTGTTCTAGGTTTCAGATTACTGAATTTTCCCTGTATCCTGACATGGCAGAAGAGAAAGCATGCTACCACTCTGGCCTCTTCTTACAAGGGTATGAATTCCATTTATGAGGACACACTGTCATGACCTCTTAAAGATCTCCCTGTAAATATGAATTTTGGATGGACACAAACATTAAGTCTATTACAATTGTCCTTTTTTATTCCAGAGCTCCAGTGGGATTTGTCAAGAATTTTCCAGGACAGTGCAATAGTTCAACTTCCCCCTTTGCCCAATCATACTATCTTGTCTTTAGTTCCACAGCCGGATTCCTAACAAATATTCTTAACTGGACTCCATCTTGGAGTCTGCCTTTGGAGAATGCACTGTGGAACACCACTTCTAGCCTGTTTTATGGGTGTGAGGAAGGCATCTCCTATGTGTACCAGTGTGGAGTACAGTATCAAGCAGATCAGGAAAAGGAAAGCAGGTATGCAGAAGGAAGAGTATGCAGAGTTAGATTACTAACATAGGAAAATTAGTTAGGCAAATATTGATAAGATACTAAAGCCAGTTTCTTCACTGTTGGAGCAGGTAGTTATGAACACAGAAAAGGAGAAAATTAGAATCAATGTAATCTTGGACTAGTGTTGGAGGCACTGATGTTAATTTTTGATTTTAAATAAATGTAAATAGAAATTTAAAAAGCAGATAAAGCTCTCTGTCTCTCTGTTTTTGTGTGATGTGTGATGTGTGTGTGTGTGTGTGTGTGTGTGTGTGTGTCTGTGTAGCTAGATGTATCCACTAAGAACCGGAAACAGTGACATTTTAATAGTAAGGAGCACATTTAATATTCAGATGTGGCTTTTAAATGGCTTTTAAATATCATTATTCACTCAAAGAACCTAGGACTCATTGAAGAAATGGCTGATTCTAGGGCCAGACAACGAAAGTATAAGATAGTCATAAAACATCTTGTTCTAGAAATCAAGTGTTTGTTAAAATTTGTCAAGCATTAGAGAGTGTACTCTACTGACAAATGAGCCTGCAATTATTTCTTTGCCCATGGAAGAGATGAAACTCCTGGATAGATAGGAAGGACTTTGTTAGTCATGGCAAACAAGCCGCAGGAATTCATGTTTGTGTCAGTCCCCTCAGCTTCCAGCCCCATGGTGCATGGCAGAGGTTGACGCTGTACACGAGTGAGTCTGTACCACAGACATTACTTTCTAGTGTAGATAGAGAGCAATTATGAATCAAGACCCAAAGGATAGTGAGCTCAGCGGAAAAGTGGACACCACTGAGGAACTCAGTTCAGGGAAGCTGAACTTTTACAATGGGTCACAGGCAAACTGCCTGACTGCTGGTCTAGAAGGAATTACCATGTCTACATTTCAAAGGTCTTTGATATGCAAACGTCCTTAAGAAGATGATCTAGAACAAACAACTCTTCTTGTCTCTGCTTGTAATAGGTGCAGAAACATGAGAGACCCATCGAAGGTTACCTCTTAGCTATGCTCAAAGATGTTGAAGACATGTTGAAGGAAAATAGAAGCCCTCTTACAGAGTGCTTGCTGGCAAAATTAGGGAAAGTTTTAGCATGAATATTAAGTATGAAGGGTAGTAATTCACTGCATAAAATAGAAAACTTTGTATCTATATATGTTTAAAGATGTATATACAGGGATAGCTGGGACAAATGTACCCCTGATGTCTATTGGTTTATTGAAAGGAACAGTTAATGCTTAAATTTTTTGGACCAATTTTGCATGTTTATGTCTGGTAATCTGAACAACTAATTTGAAGACGCCAATATGCAATATAACAATCATTGTTGAATTCCTTCCATCTTGTTTAGTGAAGCTCTGTATCATTTCTTTTTTTTTTTGTATCATTTCTGATGTTTTTTAAAATTATTTTGTATTCTCTTTAATTGTTTGATCAATCTTGCACTCTTACATCTGGTAATCTGAGCAACTTCATTGAAGATAATAATATGTAAAACAACAACTACTGTTGAATTCCTACCATCTTGTTTAGAAATTCTGTATTGCTTTTATTCTTTTTGTGTTGTCTTGTTTTTGTCTTTGTTATTATTTTGTTATTGTTTTTTTCTTTTTAAAATGAAATAAATGAATAATAAATAGTTTCTCTTTCTTGTTCTCTTTTTTTCTTCCTCATTTTCCCCTGCTCCTATCCTGTAGGTTTAAACTCCATAATGATACAATAACACACAAGCCTTAGCATTAGACTATATCTTAGGTCAATGATGGCAAACCTGTCAGAGCTTTCAGTGATAAGAAACGGCCCACATGCCATAGATTTGCCTTACTGTTTTAGGGGAAAAACATACTATGATGACATTCATTGTCTACTTTTCCACTGAGCTTGTCATCTTTACATTTTGATTTATAACTGTTCTTATCTATACTTATCTTAGTTACTTTTCTCATTGCTGGGAAAAAATACCCAAAACTCACAAGTTAAAGGATAAGAGGTTTAGTTCAGCTCACGATTTGTAGAGGCTTCAGTCTATAACTGGTTGTAGAGGCTTCAGTCTATAATTGGTTGGATCCAAGGCAAGGTGCATGGAAGAGGAACATTGCAGAGGAGAAGCAGTTCATGGTGTGGCAGGCAACAGCAGCAAAAGCAGCAGGCAGTGAAGTAGCAGCAAGCCTCTCTTTCTCTTTTATCCCACTGAGGCTATAAATCTTTTGGGTGTTACCTCCCATACCCAGGATGGGGCTTCTGTTTTCAGTAAATCCATTCAGCCTCATCCAGAATTATGCAAATTCCAAGCAGCGGACTAATTCTACCATATACCCTTAATCCCAGTATTACACACCCTAGATCCAGCCAACTATGAAAAGCCGCACCTATAAGTGCACTGAGGCTTTTGGGGGACAGTTAGCTAAAAATTATGCCAATACCAGATACTAACTGCTTATCAACTGTAGACTTCATATTTGGTCATCCATCTACTATCTTGTATAAAATATCCTTTACTCAACAGAAAGCCTCAATTTAGATATAATCAAATTAATTTACTTCCCCCTGCCCTGTCTTAGCTACCTTATCTTTGCTTGGACAAAATACCTGACACCACTAGTTAAAGGAGGAAAGATTTATTTTGGCTCACAATTTCTAGAGGTCTCAGTCTGTAGTCAGCTAATTCCAAGGCAGAGGGCCATACAAGAAGAGGATTTCTCATGGCATAGCAGTCAAGAAGCAGACAGAGATCAAAGGACGAGGAGGGATATATAATGTGCTAGGCTATGTCCACATTGACCTACCTCTTTCCACCAGGCTTTACCTTCTAACATCACACTCAGCTATAAACCCATCAGTGGGCTAATCCAGTGATGAGAATCACATACCCTTGATCCAGTTACCTCCCCAAAGCCCCATCTATGACCACATGAGGCTTGGCAGAGCACCTAAATATAAACCATAATATACCCCCATTTAGTTATGGTTTCTGCTTCTGACATTTTGTATAAGTAATCCTTCTCTAGATTTAGATCACAGAGATGTTCTCTTTTCTTAGTTTACTAGTTTATAGTCATAACTTTCATCTCCTTAAACCTACCTAGAATCCATCCTTTTCCATTGTGTTACATAAACATCTAGTTTTACTTGTCTGCATATAGCTAGTTTTCCTTTAGTGTCTCCTACATTCCCATGTAAATCTGTCCCTGGCATTTGTCTTTTTTGCCTTTATTCTTGAATAAAACCAGCATTTCAGTGGTGGTTTTGTACCATTTCAAGTTAGCTGTGTGGGAATTATATTTCCTATAATTATCTTTTCTTTATGGTTTTGAGTTAGAGTTAGCCACAACAGATATTTTTGCAGGATGTGTGAAAGATGGTAAGTGAAGGGGCTGAAGGTTAGTGGAGGACTGTAAGGTGTAGTAACATCTTGTACACATATTTTATTTGTTAGCTTAACTTGTTTGGTCAAACAAGACATGCAGCTCTTTCAGCTATTGCCAAATTTCTTCCTGCTTCTTTAAATTCAAGCCTAAAGACATGCCCTTGGTGACCTAAGAAATTCCCATGAGGCTCCATTTCCCAGAATTTTTATCCCTTCCCAATAGCACTACCCTGGAGACTAAGTCTTCAATCACAATGAACCCTGATGGACACAACTGTACAATCAAACCACTTTCAAACTATAGTACTTTTATTTAACAAGTAATATTTTGTTAGTTTTTAGTATGAAAAACTTAAATAGTACATGAGCAGGTGCTAGCACAAGCAGAAAACATTAAAGAAACAGAAAAGAGATGGGTTAAATGATGGAGTGAGTTTCCTGCAGAGATGGGAGAAAATGTCTTATTCACATGACTCCAGGATGGATCTGACTGGGAAGATTAGGTGTGATCCGGTGGAGATTCCATGATGGGCAAACCTTTACCTGCTACTGTGCCAGCATCCGGGGTATGAATGGCTGCCTCTAATGAATGCACAAATCTTTCTATTCACCTGTGGATAGTGGGTCTGTAGGTCATATTAGTTAGGCTGTTTTTGACTACATGTAACAGAAGACATGTCTCAAAGAGGCTACGTCATAAACCTGAACTTCAAGGGTTGGTTAATTCAGCCGCTCAATGGCATCATCAAGAGCCCAGGTTCTTCCTCTCATTCTGCTCTGCCTTCCTTAGGTTCTTCTCTTCTCCTCTTAGTTTGGTTCTTGTAACGTCTCAAGATGACTGCTGCAGTTTTAGGGGTCATATTAGAAGGGAAAAGAGACAAGGGAGCAGAAATTAGAAGTTCCTTTAGGCAGCTACCTTTCCCAGACACCTCACAGTAGACTTCTCAAATGATTAGAATGTTATCATACGGCCAGTCAATAACAAAGATAATTTTAGATAGTTTAAGCTTTCTGAGCTGCAGTTTTCTCATCTGTAAAAGAGGTAGCATACTATTTATTGCAAGATTATTGAAAAGAATAAAAGAGAGAGTATTGCATTGTGTACATAACATGATGCTTGGCTCACATCAACTCTACCCTCCATTCTATGCTTACTGATAATTTTTAAAGAAGCAAATTTGAAATTCTTTCCTCACATTTAAATGGTTATAAGAGCCCTAAAATGAAGTAGACTAATCTTCTAGTGCTGGATTTTACTTTCCTGCAAATACTCAGAAAAGGGAAAAGTAATTGGATGTCTATTAGGAAGGAGGAAAAGACAGATGTACAGTTGCCAGTGTCTGCTACACAGGACCACTAGTGTGTAAGAAGCTGTTCTTGTTGCCTTGTCTCTCAGGTGTGAGGGTTCCTGTTTGCTGTGCATAAACTGAGGTACCACAGCTTCTCGTTTGGCATGGAGGGTGGGGATCCAGGCTCACAGATGGGGTACAGGTGCTGCTGTATGTGTTGGGTAATAAAGTAGGTGAACATTTAGAGTGATTTATTCTTATCCCAACTGTATCCCTCATAGGATGGCCCTAGGTTCCACCACAGCCTGAGTCTGAGCCAGCGTAATAAATCATAAAGTTCCTTGAGCACCAAAGAGAGTGCTAACATGAATACTAAATACTATTTCTGTTATTGTGTTACTAAGTAAAAAAAATACCATGCATACTCATATGCAGAGCACTTTCTCTAGAAACAATTAGATTTCCCATCTAGGCTCTTCTTTCACTTATCTCCATAGACACAGTGCCATCTACTGAAAATAAAGCACCAATAGCCACGGTACCCTGAGGGATTCCCAGGAGAGCCCCCCTCTCTGTGGGCACCCGGTCTCACCCACCTCCCAGATGGACTGGAGGGAGTAGGCGGAATCCACAGGCTGTTCTCCTGTCACAAACTGTAATGCATCTGTTCCCTGGTGCTTTCCGTGAACAGCAAGAGTAGGACGTTCCTGTAGGAACCTGAGGAGCCTGGCAAGAGCCTTCCAGCACATGTGAAAGCTCTTTCAGGGTATGGGGATACTCGCTTGCCTTCAATTGAGTGTAAACTTCAGCTATCTTGTAGAGGAGCCATGTCCACCCAGGCTCCTTACCAGGGACTGAGCCCGGGGAGCACTGGGCTGCATCCTGAGTCCTTTCGGTTTATTTTCTGATTTTGAGACAGGCTCCTGCCAAACTGCCAGGGCTGACCTCAAACTTGTGATTCTCCTGCTTCAGGAGTAGCTGGGATCACAGTGCCATTATGCTAGGCTAGCACACTTTTACATTAAAACATAACAAAGACAATTGACTTGTCTTCCCTTGGGTAATTATGACATGTTTCTTCCCATGTAATAGTGTAGTGATGTATTTAACACCATTTATTCTTCGGTGAAATTTGTAATGGGTACAACAAGTGAGAGACTACTAACAGAATCCTGGAATATTATGGGGACAGCTATGTTATTGGAATTTGTGGATAAACTAGCTTTTCATGAAAGTCATGTATGCCAAACCTCTGATTTTAGTTCTTTGTGTCCTCTCCAGGTGGCCATGTCTCTTGGTTTCAAAAATGGAGAAATGAAGAAACAAAAGGCAGATTAGTGCTGACATTTACTACTAAAGTCATGGATAAAGTAAAAAATAGAAGCTCTTTAAAGTACACAGCCTTCTCGGGACAGCTGTCCTCTTCCCCTAGTCACCTCTCACTAGCACTCTGGCTCCCAGAGAGTCTGGCTTTAGCCCGGCTGCAGCTCCTCAGAACTGTTTGTAACTTACAGCTCTGGTTTGAATTGCTTCGGATTTGGCTTTTGCTAGTCAGACCTGGCTTCCCTTCCATTTGCCCCTCTAAATCTGGCCCCATTTTCTTTATTACATTTGTTGCGCATTCCTTTTGCATTTTTAATTGGATTTTCCAAAACAAAACTCCCCACAGTTAATTCTGTGGTCTGGTAATGTATTACAAATATTCTCAAAATTGCATCATTAAAAGGGGCCTTTAAAGCTGAAACCTGTGTCGGTTACCATGGTAATGACTGACAACTACTTAGAACTGCCTGCTCAACCAAAAGAGGACAAGGCTGCCCCTGGCAGGAGAAGATTAAAGGCCAACAACTAACGTCTACTGGGCAGGGTGAGCACCTGTAGATTCCGATGTGGGTTTCTCAAGTGCAAGTCAGATACCCTCCTATGATGTAAAACAAAGCAAGTTGGTGCCATGCTCCTGGGTTGTCTATAATATATATATTTTGGGAGACTTGGGGACTGGAAGTCCTGCTCACCGTCAGGTTATGGAGAGGTATTTCAATTCAAGTTTTATAGTTTAATACTTAACTGACATGCTCTTGAATCAAATGTTTACCTCTCTGATCATCAGGTTCTTTTCATATTTAATAAAATGAGCAAAGTACTGCCCGTGTTA
Organism: Chinchilla lanigera; assembly: GCF_000276665.1. Taxonomy (NCBI): domain Eukaryota; kingdom Metazoa; phylum Chordata; class Mammalia; order Rodentia; family Chinchillidae; genus Chinchilla; species Chinchilla lanigera. The sequence continues at coordinate 15,516,220 of NW_004955449.1, read as the reverse complement.
CCTAGATATGTGACTATCAGGGAGACAGTTAAAGCAAAGCCTTTCTGTCAACCAAGTGCTAACACATGAAGACTGAAGCCCATGTTTAGAGTTTATAACTCTTCTCTAGAATGTCTTGTGGGTTGTCATCAGTCCATGTTTTTCTCAAAGAAGAGACAATTCCTCCAAAAGACAGAAGTGTCAAAATAACATTGACTGCTTTCGACACCAGGATTCCCATGCTTTTGATTATTCACCAGGCCTAGAAACAAGTTAACAGTTGCTATTAGACATGGGTTAAAGTGCTACAAATGTGGTTATTAAGAAAAATGTATTTGAAAAATAATGATTATCAGAAATACACATTAGATTCCTCATCCCCTGTTTTCTTGATGTTCTCATTGCAATTTTATTTTATTTTGCTTTCTAAGACAAGGTTTCACTATGCAGTTGAGGCTGGCCTCGAATTCACTTTGTAGCCCAGGCTGGACTCAAACTTGCAGTGGTCTTCCTGCCTCAGCCTCCTGAGTGCTAGGATTATAGGCATGCACCACCACATCTGGCCTTGCATTGCAATTTTAGGTAGACTATTAAAAAGAAAATCAGTAGTATTGAGCAGCGTATTAAAATAGAAATATCAAGCCTCGTATGGTGTTGCATGTCTATAATTCCAGCACTTGGGAGGCTGAGGCAGGCGGAACCCTGTGAGTTTGAGGCCAGACTGGGCTACAAAGTGAGTTCAAAGCCAGCCTGAACTACATAGTGAAACCCTGTCTCCAAAAGACCACACACACACACACACAGACAGACACACACACACACAAAAGTCAGGTTAGACTATATAGATGGGAAATATAGGTAGATCTGTTTTATTTTATTTTTTGATTTATTTGAAAGAGTCTCTATGTGTAGTTAGTTCAGGCTGGCCTTGAACTTACTATGTAGGCCAGGCTAGCCTCGAACTCACCGTGACAGGTGGATCTGTTTTAAGCAGTAATTTTATGGTTAGGAGTATTTTGTATGAATTGATTTCATCGTAGAAACACAGTGCATTGAATTAATAGGGTTGTGCAAATATGTCAGAAGGAAAAACATATCTTAGTGAGCAGCATACGGTGGGATCTAGACATGATTAAGAAGAATTTAAAACAGTGTTGATAATCTGGGATCAAAAGAGGCAGGAGTACTCAGAGATAAAGTTTTGGTAGAAATCTTTATGGGAGACAATGATGACAATAGCTAAGATGGTATAGAGAAGGAGTTCAGTGATAAATATGGGTTTTAGTGGGTTTCTGGTGACAGGAATAGACAGAGATCATTCTTCAGGTGGCCACGAGCAGGCAGTCTGCTACCTCAAATGTTCCCAGTTCCCTTTTTCTCACCAAGTGGGAAAGGAGGTCAAACCTTTTCCTGGAGAGAGGTGGGATGTGGAAAAGTTCCAGAGATAAGTGAGATGTTTAAATAAAAATATTCAAACCAGAATGAGTTCACCCTCAGGGGTGTTTTGGTTGTGGCTCCCTTCCTTCATCCTTTCT